>NW_006921618.1:7090345-7116766 GCF_000298275.1 Orycteropus afer afer | reverse complement strand
TTTTTTTTTTTTTTTTTTTTTTTTTGATGTTTCCAATCTTCTACTGCTAACAGTAAAACTAGTAGGTACCCTTCAGAAATGCATAGATCATATTGTCCTAATAATGTCCTTCATAACAAAAGAAAATCGTAGCTCATATGTTAAATTCAGTTGTCCTGTCTTTTCCATCTCTTTTAATCTGGAAAGGTCACTGAATCTTTCTTTGTATTTCATGACATTAACATTTTTAAAAAGTGCCAAAGCCAAACCCACTGCTGTTGAGTCGAATCTGACTCTTAGTGACGGTGTTGAAAAGTACAGGACACTTATTTTTGTAGAAAGTTTTTCAAGTTGGGTTTGTCTGATGTTTCATCATGATTAGATTTAGGTTATGCACTTTTGGCAGGAACACCATAGAAGTGATGCTGTGTTTGTAGTGCATCATAACCCAAAGTACATGCTGTCAGTGCTAACTTTGATCATTTGATTAAGGTGCTGTCCACCAGGTTTCTCCACTGAAAGGTACTTTATATCCCTTTGTAATTAATAACTTCTGTTCTGATACTATGTAAATACTCTGTTACTCCTCAGACTTGCCTCCACTAGCATCCATTGATAATTCTAATGCCTGATGAATGTCAATTCTGTCATTCCTTTGTTGGTGTAAGGAGAAGCTTCTCTTCCCATCCATTTTATCTCACCTTGAACTCATGTATTCTTTTTTAAACCAAAAAATACCCATTGCTATTGAGTGGATTCAGACTCAGATTCTAGGACAGAGTAGAACTTCCCCATAAGGTTTTTAAGCTGTAAATCTTTATGGAAGCAGATTGCCACATCTTTCTCCCAGAGAATGGCTGGTGGGTTAGAACTGCCGACCTTTTTGGTTAGCAGCCTTGCCCTTAACCATTGTGCCACAAGGGCTCCCTCCCAGAGTAGAACTGTCCTGCAGGGTTTCTAAGGATAAATATTTTATGAAAGCAGATTGCCACGTCTTTCTCCCACAGAGTGGCTGATGGGTTTGAACCACTGACCTTTCTGTTAGCAACTGAGTACTTAACCATTATACCACCAGATTTGGTTTGGTTTATTTGTTGTTGTTAGGTGCACTGCCTGGTCCTGTGCCAGCCTCACAGTCCTTGCTATACCTCAGCCTATCATTGCAGCCACTGTGTCAATCCTTTTCATTGAGGCCCTTTCCCTTTTTTGTTGATCCTTCACTTTACCAAGCATGATATCCTTCTCTAGGGAATGGTCCCTTCTGACAACATGACCAAAGTAGTTGAGACTAGGTCTGGTCGTTCTCGCTTCCAAGGAGCGTTCTGGCTGCAGTTCTTCCAGAACAGATTTGTTCGTTCTTCTGAAAGTCCGTGGTACTTTCATCATCCTTGGCCAGCACCACAACTCAGAAGCATCAACTCTTCTTCTGTCTTCCTTATTCATTGTCCAGCTTTCACATGCATATGAGGTGATTGGAAATACCATGGCTTGGGTTAGGCTCACCTTAGTCTTCAAGGAGACATCTTTGCTCTTGAGCACTTAAAGAGGTCTTTTGCAGCAGATTTGCCCAATGCAGTACATCATCTGGTATCTTGACTGCTGCTTCCATTGGAGTTGATTATGGAACCAAGTAATACGAAATCTTTTACAACTTTAGTCTTTTCTCCATTTATCATGATACTGCTTAATGGTCCAATTTTGAGGATTTTCATTTTCTTTGTTGAGGTGTAATCCATACTGCAGACTGTAGTTAATCTTCATCAGTAAGTGCTTCAAGTCATCTTCATTTTAAGCAAGTGAAGTTGTGTCATATGCATATTGCAGGTTGTTAGTGAGTATTCTTTCAATCCTGATACTCTTATTTTTTGGTGTATTTAGTAGGTTATAATGCTCCTCGGAAGGAAGGTTGAGCAATCTTACTTCCGTAGTGATACTGCCTCGGAAACCCAAGGAGGGGTCACTATGAGTCGGGTTTGACTCGACGGCCCGTAACAACAACAATGGCATCATTATTTATTTTGATGCTTAAATGACCTCAGTTTGGGCCAGTAGAGGTCCCTTCTAGTTAACTCTGTGTCCCTTTAACATATCCCCATCTTTTTCTGAGTACATTCTTTTTGGGCGGGGTGTCCCAGGCTCATTTTTTATTTTCCTTGCCTTGCAGCCTTGGAAGCAGCCATTTTCTGTAAGGAGCCCTGTGTTCTTTTAGTGTTCCTACTTTTAAGCCTCAGCTGACAAAGTGCTATCTAGTTTAGGGTTGCCAGATTTAGCAAATAAAAATACACGATACTCAATTAAATGTGAATTTCAGATAAACAGATACATTTTTTTTTTATAATGTGTCATTTATGTGAAATTCAAATAACCATTAGCCTGTATTTTATCTGGCAACCTTAATATACCTACTTATATATGGTAAAACCATATTATTTTAATTACTAATCAGTACTGCAGACTTCATTTTATTCTTTGTTTTTTCTTTATTTGTAACTTTCTTCCCCAAAACCTGGCTCCCTTTATCATCCAATATGTTTACTTACTGGTTTAATCATAGATTGTACTGAAAGTAGTTTCAGAATTTGTCACCTATGTCACCTACGCTGCTACAAAGGAAGTCTGCTAATTAGAGCTCAGTGTTTGAGCCTTGTCTTTAGCCCAGGGGCACTGCTAGATGACTGGCTGTGTTCCAGAGTGAGGGGGTTAGACTTCCTGCCCCCCTCAGTGTGAACTGTTATTCAACTGAAATAAGTTTGATTTATTTGTGTTCTTATTGAATCATAGCATTCCTGTCTTGTTCATTTTATTTACGTGTGTTTGTATGTGTGAACAAATGCATGAGAAAACTGTAAACTTGGCCCTAAAAGTCAGCAGTTTTTAAAAAAGTGTTTTCAGAAAAGTGTTACTACTGCCATCCCTACCCCCCCCTTTAAACCCTATTCATATTCATACATTGTAGGGAACCAGATTGATTAGTCTTTAGTTTATCCTTTTTTTTTCTTTTTGCTGAAATGAGCAGATACATATATATTTTTTTATTTTCCCATCTTTTACGCAAAAGATAACATACTATAGGTGCACTTTTGTACTTTGCCTTATCACTTAATGATGTACCTGGAAATTACTTCACATCATGTTATAGAGATTTTCACATGTTTTTATTTTTGATTTTTTGTTTTACAGTTACAAAGTGTACTCTACTGGGACGTACCATATCCCTTATGTTTGGGCATTTGGGTTGTTTGCAGTATTTTGCAGTTACAAACAATGCGGCAGTGAATAACCTAGTATGTTTTTATTGTTGGAGGCATATATCTTTGGGGTAAATTTTTGAAAATGAGATTGCTAGGTCAAAAGGTAACCATGTATGTAGTTTTGTGGGATATTGCCAAATTCCTCTCCATAAAGTTCCTTGTTGGTGTTGTTAGGTGCTGCTGAGCCGATTCCGACTCATATTGACCCTATATACAGGAGAACAAAACGTTGCCCTGATTCTGTGCCATTCTCGTGGTGGTTGTATTTGAACCCATTATTGCAGCCACTGTGTCAGTCCACCACTCAGGAAAAGACCTACTTATTTATATTTCCATCAGCAGAATATACTGTTTCCCCATAGCCTCTCAAATTGAGTATGTTGTTATACTTACTTAGTTTTGCTAATAATATACATGAGAAATAGTAACTGAGTATAGTTTTAATTGGGTGTTCATTGTCATAGACTTGAGGTCCCTGAGTGGCTTAAACAGTTTACACTTGTCTGCTAACGTAAAGGTTGACTGTTTGAATCTACCCTGTGGTACCTTGGAAGAAAAGGCTGGCAATCTGCTTCTTTAAAGATTAAATCTAAGAAAGCCCCATGACATGCAGTTCTACTGTGTAACACATGGAGTTGCTATGAGTTAGAATTGACTCAGCAATTTTTTTTTTTTTAAATATCATAGACCTGCAGTATTTTTAAATTAAACAATAATTTTTTTTTTTTTAATAGGCGAAATTGCAAAGGAAATCCGAATTGCTTGGTTGGGATTGGTGAGCATATTTGGTTAGGAGAAATAGATGAAAATAGTTTTCATAACATCGATGATCCCAACTGTGAGAGGAGAAAAAAGGTAAGCCATCCTTTTCTAAGTGCTTGTTACATGGTGGTGTTTCCCCCCACCCCCCGTCTCCCAAATCAGAAACCATAACTGGTTTCATACAGCCTGTGCAGCTTTTAGGTAAGTAGTGGAACTTAAGACTCTGAACAGCTTGAGTTGAAATAGTCCTTCCTTAATAGTATGATTTAAAGCAGGTAGCTATGTAATCCAGTAAGCCTTTAAGTAGTAGTTTTAATTTAATTGCTGATTTTATGTTTGCTTTACCATTGCATGTTTTATTTTGAACTCTGTCTAAGTCCCTTTAAAGGAGATGCTAATTCATGGAAACACGCCCCATAATGATACATTACTTTGCTTTCTAGGGCTTGTATTTTATATGTCATATCAACAAGACACAGTTTTTAAAATTTGTTGTTGTTGTTGTTATGTGCCGTCGAGTTGGCCCCGACTCATAGCGACCCCTCCTTGAAGTTTCCGAGGCAGTGTCACTACGGAAGTAGGATTGCCCAACCTTCCTTCCGAGGAGTGGCTGGTTTTTAAAGTATACATTATTATTTTCTAACCATAAAACCTGAATCCACAATATAGGTATGTTGCCGATCTTGTCTCTTAAGATATTCTCTCTTTTAAAAGGTGTAATTCTTTCTAAATTCAGGAATTCTAAACCTTCTCTTTGGAAAAGGTTGCAACTTAAATCTATAGGGTAAAAAGGAACTTTTTTTGAATTTTTACTTCATTGTTTTACTGAATGCTAGGAGTTTAGGAATATGGCAAATGAAAAACTTACATACACATGTTCAAAATGGATCATAGCATCTGCCATTTTGATTTTTATTCAAATGGCTGGGGAAGAAGACATACTAGTGATGAGCAGTGATGCTGTCCTAAGCAGTTCCTGTCTAGTAACTAGTTGCAGGCGAGTCGACTCCTAGTCATGGCAACTTCAGATGTGTCAGAGTAGAACTGTGTTCCATATGATTTTTATTGGCTGATATTTTGGAAGTAGATTGCCAGACCTTTCTATCGAGGTGCCTCTGGATGGACTTGAACCTTTGACATTTCAGTTAGCAACTGATCCCTTAACCTTTTGCACCACCCAGGGACTCAGCTATTCCTGTAGGCCACATGGAATGGAGATTTCATGAAAATTGCACCCCCTTCCGGCTACCAGAGCCTTCAGAGGCTTAGAGCATGTTAATTAGGAGTCTCTGGGAAACACAGATAAGCCCTTGACTGCTGTTGTTGTTAGGTGCTATCAGGTCAGTTCTGACTGATAGGACCCCATGGACAACAGAACTAAACACTGCCTAGTCCTGTGCCATCCACACAATCATTGTCCTGCTTGAGCCCCTTGTCACAGCCACTATGTCAATCCATTTCTCTGAGTGTCTTCCTCTTTTTTGTTGACCCTCTACTTTACCAAGCATTATACCCTTCTCCAGGGAATGATCCCTCCTGGTAACATGATCAAAGTACAAAAGACAAAGTCTGGTCATTCTTGTTTCTAAGGAGCATTCCAGCTCTACTTCCTCCAAGACAGACTTTTTCGTTCTTCTCAGTCTGTGGTACATTCAGTACTCTACTAACACCACAATTCATGTGCATCAATTCTTCTGCAGTCTTTCTTATTCATTGTCCAGCTCTCACATGCAGATGAGGATACTGAAAATACCATGGCTTGGGTCAGGTACACCTTGGCCTCAAAGTGACATCTTTGCTCTTTAACACTTTGGCATCAAGTTTGCCCAGTGCAATACATTGTCTGATTTCTTGACTGCTGCTTCCCTGGGTGTTCATTGTGGATCCAAGTAAAATGAAATTTTTGACAAGTTCAGTCTTTTCTCCACTTGTCCTGATGTTGCTTATTGATCCATATGTGATGTTTTTTTTTGTTTTTTTTTTTGATGTTGAGGTGTAATCCATACTGAACACTGTAGTGTTTGATCTTCATCAGTAAGTGCTTCAAGTCTTTTTCACTTTCAGCAAGCAAGGTTGTATCATCTGCATATTGTGCATATCATCCTATCCTGATGCCCTTTTCTTCTTTGTATAGTTCAAATCCACCAAGCAAACCGTCTTGGAGGATAGGCCTGGCTATTTGCTTCTAAAAAGTCACAGCCTTGAAAACCCATGGAGAAGTTCTCTGTATACATTAGGTTGCCATGAGTTTGAATTGACTTGACAGAAGCTACAACAACCACCATGTTGATTAAGACAACTTTATTGTTGTTGTTGGGTACCAGGGAGTCAATTTTTTTAAAAATGCATTTTATTGAAATAAGATTTATGTACAATGAAATACACAAAAGTAAAGTGACATGGGTCAGTGCATTCTTTTCTTTTTTTCTCCAGTGTTCCCTCCCCTCCCCTCCCACCCCTGGCAACCAACAAAGAAAGTTTCCTTCCATATATAAACCTTTCCTTGACCTTCCACAATGGTGAACTAATGCTATATTTGTCCTCTGTGATTGTCTTACTTCACTCAGCATAATGTCCTCCAAGGTCATCCATGTTATGCAGTGTTTTGCTGACTCTACGTTATTCTTCAGTGTTGCATAGTATTCCATTGTGTGTATGTACCATAGTTTGGTTACCCATGCTACTGTTGATGGGCACATAGGTTGTTTCCATCTTGCTGCTATTGCAATTTGTTGTTGTCATTTTGTTACATGCTTTTTTGTGGTGTTGATTTTTTTGTTCCGTATAATTCTCTATGCTGAGCTCCTTGCATTTATGAATCGTGTTATCACTTATTGTTTTAGTATTTGCTAGATATTTGTGCTGGTCCTCATTTTCATTTTGATGTGAAGGTTTATCATTTTTTCGAGGCTACCCTGTAATTTATAGTTTTCTTCTCAAGCGTAGAACAATCTGTTCTATCTTACAGTTGTCTTGACTTCTTTACCATTTAGAAGTTCTATAATGACACAGTTTTTTCCCTCTTTTTGGTTTGTAGTTGTCTTCCTTTGTGAATTGATGTCTCTGGTTCCCTGGTTACAACCTTGTAACTATAATTGTTTCAGTATCCCTGTTTACAACTCTATAACTGGGTTGCTTTCTGGGTTATGTCATCATGTGTGTTAATGGTCAGTTACTGTTTGCTATTGTTGGTTCTCTCTCCAAAAGACTCCCTTTAGCATCTCTTGTAAGCTTGGTCTGGTTTTAACAAATTCCCTTAATTTCAGCTTATGTGGAAATGTCCTAGCCTAAGGCACTTGACTGCTAACCAGAAGGCTGCGGTTCAAACCCACCAGCCACTCCTCGGGAGGAAGGTTGGGCAATCCTACTTCTGTAGTGATACTGCCTCAGAAACCCAAGGAGGGGTCGCTATGAGTCGGGGCCGACTTGATGGCACATAACAACAACAACAACAACAACATTTGAGGGATAATTTTGCTAGGTATATAATTTTTCGTTGGAAAATTTTCTCTTTCAGGCCTTTATGTATACCATGCCATTGCCTTATCACTTGCATGGTTTCTGCCAAGAAATCTGAGCTTAGTCTTATTGGTTGACGTTGTAGGTAACTTTTTGTTTTTCCTATGCTGCTTTCAGGATTCTTTCTTTGTCTTTGGTTTTGGTGAGTTTGATGATGATATGTTTGGTGATTTTCTTTCACGGTCTGTCCTGTTTGGGGTTTGTTGGACTTCTTGAATGGATATATTCTCATCTTTCATCATACCAGGAAATTCTCTTCCAACAAATTTTTAACAATTTTTTCTGTTATTTTGTCTCTTCCTGTTCTGGAATTCTGATGACACGTAGGTTATTCCTTTTGATGGTATATCACATGAACCTTAGACCTTCTTCATTTTGTTTTGATCTTTTTTCTGATTGATCCCTTTCCAGAGAAGTATTGAGGCATTTGCCTTCAATTTCCCTAATTCTGTCTTCCATTGATTCAATTCTACTCCTTTGCCCATTCAATTTATTATCTACTTCTGAAAATTTAGTATTAATCTTCTGGATTTCTGTGTGTAGATTTTGTATCATTTCTAATTTTTCATTTTGTTCTTATATTGTCTTTTGAAATTGTTCTAGGGTCTTCTCTGTGTTTTCCTCGTTTTTGTCAGTGTTTTCGTTGATCTGTCTCTCTCAATTCGTTGAAGGTACCTAAATACAATTCTTTTGAATTCCTTATCAGAGAGTTCCAATGCTGTGTCTTCCTTAGAGACGTGTTTTGGGTCTATCCTGGTCCCTTGATTCTCCTTCTTTATCTTGCTTCTTTGTGTGGACTGTGATACTCTGTTGTCTTCAAGGCATTGTGACGTTTTTGTGTTTATATTTAATTGGTGATTTGTATGTTGGAGTGACTTGCCCACATTTTTGTTTTGTTTTGTTTTGTTTGTATGTTATCTATGCAAGCAGGGTACTGTGCTGTGCTCCTCTGTTCGCTAGTTGGCAGCACTTAACACTCACCACCTGTCTCCTTTCCTGTTGTCAGCCTCCTGTATGTCTCTGATGTCCTTGGCAAATGGGGCCTATTCTTAGGTCCCTGGAATCCAGATGAGAATTCTGTCACTTTAAATCCAAAATGGTTGCCGCTTGTAAACACTCAAAATGGCTGCATCCTCAGTCACTTTCAATATCCAGAATGGCCACTGCTTATAAACAATCAAAATGGCTGCACCCTCCAGACCATCGAAAGTCCACAGCTCAAGTTGTCTTCCTCCTTGCTGTTTCCCTTCCTTGTCATAGGCCATCAGTGCTGTTATCCCTGCAGCCCTTGACTACTAGGGCTGATCTTTAGGTTAGTTCTCAGGTCCCAACACCACTTGGAAATATTCAGGTCCCCATCAGAGTAGCTGATAGTCCACAGCTCCGACTGTCTCTGTACTCACTGTTTTTGTTCAGGTTTTTCCACTTGGTGCCTGATTCACTTCTGTATGCTTCCTTTCAAGGCTCAGGGCTCTAGGACTGTCTTCTGTATCTCTGTCAATTGGTTTCTCTTTTCTTTGTTGAAGAGGGTCTGTGTAGCTTGTCTGTCTATTCCTCCATCTTACCAGAAGTCCCCAGGGAGTTGATTTTTGTGTCACAGCGACCCCATGCGACAGGGTATAACTGCCCCATAGGGTTTTCTAGGCTGTAATCTTTACTGTACTCTCCTGTGGATTTGCTGGTGGGTTGGAACTGTTAGTCTTTTGGTTAGCAGCTAAGCACCTAAAACTGTTTTGTTACCAGGATAGCTTTATACATTTTTAATCTGAAAAATTAAAAGCAATACTTTGTATAAATAGTGTTTAAAGGGAAATTGATTTTACAATTTAAAATTTTATATTTTTGTAGAATTCGTTTGTGGGCCTGACTAACCTTGGAGCCACTTGTTATGTGAACACATTTCTTCAAGTGTGGTTTCTCAACTTGGAGCTTCGGCAGGCGCTATACTTATGTCCAAGTACTTGTAGCGACTACATGATGGGAGATGGCATCCAAGAAGAAAGAGGTTAGTGGGGATGGGTGGAGTGAGGATTCATTTCTCAGTATACTGCCAGCTAGATCACTTCTGAACTCAGCCATATAGGAGGAAAGCGACTATTGAATGTTCACTATGTGTCAGGCATGATACTAAGTCCTTTATAAATATACTCATGATTCAAGATAGTTTTATTTTTTTTCCCTGTATATTTATTGTTTACATACCAAAATGGCTAATACTTAAGCGAGGGAACCACATTTAATTATTTTTATGTGGTTTGCAGCTATGGGTTCTTCATGCAGTAAACATGATTAGGATCCATTTATTTCTAGTGACTGATAAAAATCGATCAATAATAAGGCAGGAAAGGTTGCTCTTTGCCTAATTCAAGAGACTTCATAAATACTTCAGTGTAACCACAATCTTTTGGCCTTATTTCCAACTAGGACTACTAAAAATTAAGGTTAAATTTACTGATGTTGGCTAAATCAGCTACTAATATGCTAGCTGCTGTACTCATTGAAAATTGAGACAGAATCAGTTTGAAACTGTTCCTAATGGAATGATATAGTTTGTTTGAGCAGTTTGTGATTATTAGTGCTGGGTGATGCTGTTTTATATTTAGAAATGTCCTCTTTGTGATGGAGCTTTCATAGAATGAACTAGATTTTTCTCCTTTGTTCTCAAAGCTGAGAGGGGGACTGAGGGAGTGAGTATCTAAGATTATATAGGTCTGGGAGCTCCAAACTGGAACTTTTGACTCCTACCATCTGCTGTCTTTGTTATTTGATCTGACTTGGACCATTGCTGCATGTCTTTGGCTCCAGAAAAGAAGAGATAGGACTCTTGAGCTCTACGTCTTCTTGCAGCCCTGTAGACAATGGTCATACTTCAGAGTCTTGCCCTGGTCAGTCATAATAATCTTTGCCTGAGAACACAATGCTTAAGAATTCTTAAAACATTTATTTCCACAAAGCTTTATTATTATAGTTCTGAATATTTCAATCTAGATTAGTGGAATAGTATTTAAAGTAATAGTATATATAAAGAATAAATAATTTAAAAGAAATCACTTTTCATTTTCAGCATTATTTTGCTAAAGTGTAGATTTATTAATGAGAAGACAGCAAAATAACAAGTAAAAACTAAATTTTTTAATAAAATTTCTACTTTATAAAATTACGTGCCATGGCCTTCTTTGGGCACTGTAGTTTTAGTGTGTATCTAAGCAATATTTTATTTCCCTACAGTCTTTACCATATTCTCTGACATGAATGCACAATTTTTTTTTTTTCTACCTCATGGAGTCTTTCTTTAAACAGATCTGAGTGCACACTTCTCATGCTATCTAATCATAATAGGTGCAATAGGAGTATAGTGTCATGGAAAGGGTTGTGGGATCTGAGTTTGATTTGTAGCTCAGTTGTTTCTATTTTACAGATAGGAAAGCCAGCAGAGTATAAGTTATTTAAGGTCTTACTATAATTATAGTGTATTCCAAACTGTAAAATGAGAGCTGGAATAGAAACAAACTTAACTTGAGTAGCTTTTAACAGCCTGCAAAACCCATGCAACCCAGGAAGTAAGATTTTATCTTTATGTTACAAATGGAATATTGACTTGCTCAAAATCACAGTTAGTAGTTATATCATTATGAATGGTTACATCATTCAGAGTCCAATCAGGAGACAGAAACTACACAGTAACTTGAAGAGGGATAATTTAATGTAGAGAATTATTAACAAGGAATTAGAGTAATGGGGAATTAGAGTGAAAGAGGACTCTAAAGAATACAGAAATAGCACATATAGGAAGTGGCCCCTATGTCTGAGAGAGAGCGCACTGAAAGAAGAGATCCATACCTCCACTGCCAGCCTGAGATTCAGACCTTTTTGGAGAGTATACTTCCATAGTTCAGTGGATGGCTAAGAAGGCACTGAGGTGCCTCACTGGTGGGATTTGCTGGAAACTCCACAGGAGATACCAGGACTCAGGGACCTTCACAGAAGATCAGGGAGGTCATTCACTAGGAGGTGCCTCACCAGAAGCTACCCTGTGAAGCTGCCAGGAGAAGTGCTGGGAAGCTGCTGGCTACTGTTTGCTGCTAAAACCTGGAGCACAGGAGAAGTTGCACCCTGCAGGATGGCAAGAGAGGCACGGCTGAGCCTGCAAGAGAACACCTCTCTGCCAGTGTTCTCCACTGACAAGACTTAACCTTGGGCCAGCTGCAAAGGAGAAGTATTGAGAGTTCATCTTGATTGTTACAGAACAGGCAAAGAAGGGTGGATTTGGAGCTGAGAGGCCATAAATTGGTAATTGGTATAGAAGATAATTCAGTTTTGATTTCCTTACCCTCCCCCCAACTAAAACTTACAACTCTAAAATTCTAGGGTTTTTAACCATACTTCATTGTATTTTTCACTCATGTGAATTACTATATTATGCTTGAGATTCCTGTCCCTGTCTCTGTTTGTGGGAAGTACACATTAAAGAGATTAAAGTATTTGACCATCTTATGATAATGGTAAGTATAGTATGATGGTTTTTATTGCTGGAATGGATGTGTGATTTGATCGTCTAGAAACTAGTCATGATTGCTTCTGTTGCTGTGATGAATGTACAGTCTCTTGCCTTTCGGGGATGTATGTAGACAGCCATGGCTGCCTCATTACTCCCAAGACATGTGGTTGCTAATTTGTTCCTTTCCAAGTTTTAAAACTACAAAAGATTGCTAATATAGTTTGGATATAAATGTGTTTAGTTATGTTCTCATGTGAAGAGGAAGTGACATTTTACAAATTAAAAAAAAAAAAAAAACGTTTTTCTTTTCTAATAGATTATGAGCCTCAGACAATTTGTGAGCATCTCCAATACTTGTTTGCCTTGTTGCAAAACAGTAATAGGCGGTACATTGACCCATCAGGGTTTGTTAAAGCCTTGGGATTGGACACCGGGCAACAGCAGGTAAAAAGGCTTTCTTTCTTTCTTTTTTTTGACTATGAAAAGGTACCCAAGTGTTAGTGTTTATAAAGTAAGCTGAAGTGAAATCTTCTTTTTTTTTTTTTTTTAATTGTGGTGAATGTATTTGTATCAAAACATTTGCCATTTCAGCATTCCTCACATGTACTGTTCAGTGACACCAGCCATGTTCATCCTGTTGTGCAACCATAGCTACCACCTGTTTCCTTATCTTTCTGCCATCTCTAACAGAAGCTCCGTGTGCACTCAGCAGTGAGTTCCCCTTTCCCACTCCTTCCCAACCCTTGTAACCACTAATAAACTTAAGTATGTATACATTTTTCAGAAGGGAAGATTGGGCAGTCTACTTCCATAGTGATACTGCTTTGGAAACCCAAGGAGAGGTCACTATGAGTTGGATCCAACTCACCGGCAGTGAGCTTGGTTCTAGTTTATGTATACTCTTGCCTATTTAGATATTTCATCTAAGTGTTGTCATAGAATACTTGTCCTTTTGTGACTGACTTATTTCACTCAGTGTCTTACTTATTTAGTGCTACTATAACAGAAATACCCCAATTGGATGGCTTTAGCAAGCAGAAATTTATTTTCTTGCTGTTAGGAGGCTTGAAGTCCAAATTCAGAGTGCCAGCTTTCTTGGTCTGCTCTGGAGGAAGGTCCTTAATCTCTTCAGGTTCTGCTTCTGCTTTCTACTTCCTTGGAGATCTCCATGTGTCTTATTATCTATCTTACCCTACCTCTCCTCTGTTCAATTGTTTAATCCCTTTTATATCTCAGAAGAAATGGGCTCAAGATGTACCATGGTTACAGGCGACATTAAGCTCAATTGGCATAACATACTACACAAAAACATTGTTCCACATACTGATTTGGCAAGTGGTGACTGGAATCCTGAAAGCTTGCAAGCGGCCATCTAGATGTAACAATGAGACTCTCTTCATCCAGAGCAGAGAAGAATGAAGAAAACCAAAGAGGCATGGAAACAGTCCAATGGACTGGTACACAGTGCGATCCTCAGCCTATATGACTATGAGACCAGAAGAACTAGATGGTACCGGGGTCCTACTGTCAACAACTCAGAGGGGGATCTATGTAGGAAATCCTGGATAGGGTAGGAGAACAATGTGGAATAAAATTAAAAATCATTTTTTAAAAAAGGACCAAGTTTGCTGGTCTGATAGAGCCTAATGGAACCCCTGAGACTATGGCCCCTAGCTGCCCCTCAGGTCTGGAATTGAACCCACTCCTGTAGCTTCCAGCCAAACAAAAGACAGGCATATGAGCTGAACATTTGCATTAGGTAGATATACTACTCGGAGATAACAATCATGGGAGAGTGGAAGGGCTGTGTATACAGCCTGTGACAGCTTGTGGGGCAGGAGTTCATGGGAAGAAAGGACACAAGTGGTAACTATGGGGAGGAAGTGGGAAGAGAGCTGTTGCATTGTTGGAAATTATAGTCAGTGTCATGACACAGTGTGTATGTAAACTGCTATATGGAAAACGAATTTGCTCTGTAAACTTCACTTGAATCATAATAAAAATAAAAATAAAAAAAGATATATCCTACAATAATACTGCCTCATCAATGTAACAAAGACAACCCATTCTCAAATGGAATTATAACCACAAGCATAGAGGTTAGAATTTATAATTTTGGGGGCACATTTTTCAGTCCATAATACTTCACCCTTTGGCCTCCCAAAATTCGTGTCCTTGCCACATTTGCAATATACTCACTCTATCACGTCATTACAAAATTCTTTTTTTTTTTTTTTAATTGTGATTTGGGTGAAGATTTAGAGCAAATTCACTTTCCATACAGCAGTTCACATATACTTTGTCTCATGTCAGTGACCACAGTTTACCACAATGCAACAGCTCCCCTCCTACTTCCTCCCCATAGTAACCTCTTCCCAGTGTCCATCCCTCCATACACTCCTGCCCCTTGAGCTGTCTCCCTGTGCATAAGCATAAGCAGCCCTTCATTGCAAAATTCTTAAACTAACTCCAAGTCTAAACTCTCCTCTTCTGAAGCATCTAAATCAAATGTGGATGAGACTTTAGCTATATTCCATCCTGGGGCAAAATTCCCCATGATCTGTGAAATTATGAAATCTAGAATACAGATTATCTGTTTCTAAAGTACAATGATGAAACAGGTACAAGACAGACAATTTCCATTATAAATGGGAGAAATTGGGGGGAAAGAAGAGCTAACAGTCCAAAACCCAGCCGAACAAATTACATTAGCATTCAAGGCTTGAAAATAATCTGTTTTCTGAGGCCATCTGAGCAATGGTCCTGTCCTCCAGACTGTGGGTATTGGCCTGCCCTCTGGATTCTGAGTGGGGACCCCTCTCTCCATCCTGGATTTCAGCTCCACCTTCCAGGCCCTCTGGGATGGCAACTTTGCTTGTTTGTCTAAGGCAACACCATTCTCCTGGTCCATCTGAGTGGCAGCCCCAGCAGGCCCCATTCTTCTGCCCTGTGAGCATGGCACCCACCCCATCATAACAGCACACCTCTTTGAAATTTAGGAGATTATGGCCCCACCCTTTAAGATTTAGGAGACTCTCCTTTGCCCTTTCAAACCAAGAAATCTCTGCTTATTATGCTCTTTCCAACAGTTCTTCTGATCTCCATGCTGCTCTAGGGATGATTCTTTTCTTTGAGGATAACAGATGAAGCTCCTTAGACCTGTTTCCTGTCTATAGAATTCCAAGAGGCAGACAGAAACTTTTCTTTTTGTTCTTTTTCTGCCCCCTTCAGCCTAAGCTGATGAGTTTTCTGCTATTGTACTTGATTAGATCCATCACAGACTTAATATCCTTAACGACATACTGTGTAGCCACATCCTTGGTGAACATTCTATAACACGTGTCCTTAGTTTGTACAACAGAATTCTCCAAATCTTACATTTCTGTTTTCATTTTGCACAGTTCATTTTTAAGTCCATCTCTTTTCTCTGTTATTTTACTAAAAATGGCAAGGAAAAACTGTGCAGCCCCTTGAAGATCTTACTGAGAAATCTCCTCATCCAAATACCCAAGTTCATCACTTTCAAGTTCTACCTTTCACTGAACATTTATACATAATTCGGATGAGTTCTTTGCAACACTGCATAAAAAGCATCACCCTTCCTCCATTGTCCAGTCATATGTTCATCATTTCCTTTTAAAGTCTCACCAAAAGCATATTTAACATCGCCATTTCTAGTAACATTCTGTTGCTGGTGCCATGCATATTCTCTAAGACAATATAGACTTTCTCTGTAGCTCTCCTTACTTCCTAATGAGCCCCCACTAGAATTGCCTTTTATGTCCTTAATCCTACCAACAGTCTCTTTAAGGCAATCTAGGCTTTTACTGTTAGAGGCACCTTCAAACTCTTCTAGCCTCTGCTCATTATTCAGTTCTAAAACCACATTTTATGTATCTGTTAGAGCAGCACCCTGCTCTTCCGCGACCAGATTCTGTCTTGGTTCTTTAGTGCTGCTGCTCTAACAGAAATACCACAAGTGGATGACTTTAACAAATAGAAATTTATTTGCTCACAGTTGAGGGGGCCAGAAGCCCAGGTTCAAAGCACTGGCTCTAAGGGAAGGCTTTCTCTCTCTCTCTGCTGACTCAGGAGGAAGGTCCTTGTCTCTTCAACTTCTGCTTCTTGTTTCCTTGCAGATTTCCTCGTGTCTTGGCATTATCTCACCCCATCTTTCCTTTGCTCATTTTCAGTCTCAAAAGAGATTGATTCAGAATATAACCTACACTAGTTCTGCCTCATTAACATAATGCCAGCCCATTCTCAAGTAGATTTATAATCACAGGCATAGAGGTTAGGATTTATAACATATATTTTTGGAGGACATAATTCAATCCATAATGCTCAGTATGATGTTTTCAAGGTTCAACTAGGTGAAATGCTTTTTTTTTTTTTTTAATTATGATTCGGGTAAAAGTTTACAGAGCAAATTCACTTTCATACAGCAGCTCACAAAGACTTTGTCTCATGACATTGACTACAATTTACCACAATATAACAGCTCCCCCCCACGTCTTCCCCGTAGTTACCTTTTCCCTGTGTCCATCCCTCCATGCACAGGGAGAACTGTCTCCCTGTGCATACACAGCCCTTCTCTTCTCCCATGATTGATCTCCAAGGAGTGTATCTACCTCATGTAAATGTTCACCTCATATGCTTGTCTTGTTTGGCTGGAAGCCATAGGAGTGGGTTCAATTCCAGACCTGAAGGGCAGCTAGGGGCCATAGTCTAGGGTTCCATCAGGCTCTGTAGGTGAAATGCTTTTGAAAGTTAAATTGTTTCTATTTTGAATTAGAGCATTTAGTTGCTGTCTAGTATGTTATACATTAGGAGCCCTGGTAGCAAAATGGTTCAGGGCTTGTCAGCTAATTGAAAAGAACCCAGTCTCTGTGTGGGAGAAAGACCTGTGATTGGCTCCTATAAGGTTGCAGCCTGGAAAATCCTACAGGGAAGTTTTCCTCTGTCACATGTGGTTGCTCTGAGTTGAAAATTGACAGCATCTAACAACAAGAGCAAATGCTACACAATATACTTGGTCTGATTCCTCAAAATTCATTATGTGGGCACAGACTGGTTCAATATAGCTGAAGTCCTTAATTGGTTATTTTTTTGAGTCTTTATTTTAAAATACTAAGTTCAAAGTACAATAGACCCTTCAACAACAGGGATTTGAACTGCATGGGTCTACTTATATGTGGATTTTTTTCAGTAAATATATTGGAAAATTTTTGGAGGTTTGTGATAATTTGAAAAAACTTGCAGATGAACCACATAGCATAGAAATATTGAAAAAATTAAAAAGTTACATATGTCATAAGTACATAAAATATAGTAGTTACTAGTCTGTTTTATCATTTACTACAACAAAATATATACAATCCATGATAAAAAGTTAAAATTTATCAAAATTTACATACACAAACAATTAACACACCATACATGGTACCATTTGCATTGGAGAGAAATGTAAACAAACATAAACACACAGTAATAAATCATAACTGCATAAAATTAAATATAGTACATACTGTATTACTGTAATAGTTTCATAGCTACACCCTGTTGCTATTGCAATGAGCTCAAGTGTTGGGAGTATCTGCTTAAAATGCTGTGTGATGCTAATCATCTCCGCAGCAGCAGTTTGTCTCAGTAAATGCACATCACAGTGAAAAGTGTTATCTTGTGATTCTCACGTATCTTTCATCATGTTTAGTGCAATACCATAAACATAGAATAAACCATGGGACTTATAGATAGTGCCACTGTTGATGCTAGAAGTGCTCTCAAGGGGCAGAGAAGTCATGACATTACTAGAAAAAGGTGAATTACATATCTGTAGATTAAGGTTTGCAGCTGTAGTTACCTGCTATTTCAAGATGAATGACTCTGGTGTAAGGACCATCCATTATTTAAAAAAAAAGGAAAAGGAAATTTGCGAAGCTGTCATTGTAGCTATGTCAGCAGCCACAGAAATCTTGCATTTTGTGTGATAATACCTTTTGAAAATTTAGCTTTTATGTGGGTGCAGGATTGCTGTAAGAAAGGCATACTTACAGGCTCTAATATGATTTGAGGAAAAGGAAGTTATTATATGGCAACTTAAAGCAAAAGGGAGATGAAGGATATAAAGCTGGAGAATTTAATGCCAGCAAAGGATAGTCTGATAATTTTAGAAAGAAGTTTGGCTTAAAAAATTCAAGATAACAGGAGAAGCCATTTCAGCCAACCAGGAGACAGCAGATATGTTTTCAGACACTATTAAGAAAATAATTGAGGAGAAAGGATATTGCCTGAACAGGATTTTAATGCAGATGAAAGTGCCTGCCATGTTCTAGAAAAAAATGCCAG
The DNA here is from genome assembly GCF_000298275.1 of Orycteropus afer afer. Taxonomy (NCBI): domain Eukaryota; kingdom Metazoa; phylum Chordata; class Mammalia; order Tubulidentata; family Orycteropodidae; genus Orycteropus; species Orycteropus afer. The sequence goes on along the minus strand of NW_006921618.1, from coordinate 7,098,409 downwards.
AGAGGACGTACATTAGTAAGGAAGAAAAGCCAGCACCAGGATTTAAGGCAGAAAGGCACGGGCTAGCTTTGCTGTTTTGTGCAAATGCAGTTAGGTTTATAATCTGTACTGTTTGTTATCAGTAAGGTCAATATTAGGTTATATTAGTAGTAAAGTTTTGAGGGAATCAAAATTTACACGTAGATTTTCGACTGTGTGGGGTCAACGCCACTAACCCCCACATTGTTCAGTGGTTAACTGTACAGGTAGTTAATGGGATATTTAATTTATTCCTATTTGTATTAGAAGTTGAAAAGAACAAAATAGAGATTTCTTTTTATTAATCCAAACTTCTGTTGCAGGATGCTCAAGAATTTTCAAAGCTCTTTATGTCTTTATTGGAGGACACTTTGTCTAAACAAAAGAATCCAGATGTGCGGAACATTGTGCAACAACAGTTCTGTGGGGAGTATGCTTACGTTACAGTGTAAGTCTATTTCACCCTTTTCATGGTCACATTCTAAGGCAGCTGCAGCTTTTATCTAATTTTTAGTTCAGCTCTAAGTTAAAGCTTAATGTGTTATCATGGGACTTGAAATATTTATAGTACTATATTTCTATGGGAACCTGTAAACAACTTTTAATAATTGCAGTTGATCTCATTCAAGTGTTGGAAATTATGTCTGGTTGATCTCTTGCCATTTACTGTGTGCCTATGTGGTGTGAGTGGAAAGAATAAAATAGGAGCCAGCTACTATCACTAAAGAATACTAAGAATAATAATGTTTAACAAATGGAGAATTTTATTTCCTAATTATAAAATGGGAGCTCTGGTGGTGTAGTGCCTAAAACATTTGACTGCTAACCAGAAGGCTAGTGGTTCAAACCCACCAGCCACATCTCGGAAGGGAGGTTGGGCAATCTACTTCCGTAGTGATACCGCCTCGGAAACCCACGGGGAAGGGTTGCTATGAGTTGGATTCAACTCAGAATCATAAAATACACAGTTGGCCTTACCAATGACTTTGTGTTTTGCTTATTTTTTGATATGCATAGTATAAATAATATCTGTGAAAGAGCACTGAGTTTATAAATGCTTCCTTTCATGTTTCTAAGATGTAATGCAATAGAACTTTATTCATTTTCCCTCTCCTCTGATATTAATTTTATCACTTTATTTCATTATAGTTGCAATCAGTGTGGCAGAGAGTCTAAGCTTTTATCAAAGTTTTATGAACTGGAATTAAATATCCAAGGGCACAAACAGTTAACAGATTGTATCTCGGAATTTTTGAAGGTATTCCAAGTTTTGGTGTATATGTTCTTTCTACTCATTAACAGTTAAATATTATTCTGAATGGAATTTTTATTTAGTGAATAGATCCATTACTCCAGCCTCTGCTACTTAAGTATTTCGCAGCCAATGCACAATAAAATTTGAAAAGAAAAAGAAGTATCTCTTGTTTTTGTAATGATTGAGAAGAAATTTATAAGTATTGAATTATAAATTATTTTAAGCAGGCTGCATCTTGAAATATGTTTTGGCTATTTCAAATTGTTTTATATGCAGGTTTATGTATGTATGAAAACATCGTTACGTGATTGGGGTAGTGGAGTTTTTAAGGAAATATAAGTTCTTTTATCATAAGGTTAATTTACCTTTTCATTTAATGAGAGCTGGAATGTGTTAAATGTAAGTACTTTCTGCATCAGTGTGGTAATTCCTCAGTTCCTCCATTTCATGTTTCTACTTCCTGTACATTTCAGTGTATGTAGTAACATGGTAAAGCTGCTAAGAGGAAACTGTGCTGACACATAGCATAATAGATGATCCTGTTATACAGTTTCCCTTCTTAAAATATTTCTGTACTTTTCCTATTCCTTTAGCACATCTATTAGCATACTTAAAATAGTCATTTATTGTTTACATTCAGCTAAATATTTATTGAGTGCTTTCTGTGTGTCAAGCATTGTTTCAGTTTTGGTGGATAACAGTAGTGAACAAAACAAGGCAAAAAATTTTGCCTTTATAGTCCTTATTATAGTGTAGTAGTGTTAGGCAAGGGAGGGACAGTAAAACAAATACAAATGAAGCATAACAGTATGCTAACGGTATTAAGTGCTAGGGAGAAAAATGAAGTAGGGAGGGAACATGGGGAATGTCATAGCGATGAGAATGAATGAAGTTGGTTGCAATTTTAAATCAAATGATTGGAGGTAAAGAAGTAAGCCATGCAAGCATCAGGGCAATGAGCATTCTGGGCAGATAAAATAGCAAGTGCAAAGCCTAAGATGGGAAGGTGCCTGGTAATTTGAGGATCATTGTGATTGAGGATCATTGTGGCTTAAATGAATTGGCAAGGGCAGAAGGATAGACGATGAAGTTGTAGAGTCAACTAAGGGCCACATATCATAGGGCCTTATAGACCATTGTTGGAACTGTGATTTTTACTCTGAGAGAGATAAGATGTCATCAGAGGATTGTGGACATAGAAGTGATATGTTTGATCTGTTTTAACAGAATAACTTAGGATGCTGTCATGAGAATATGCTGAACACGGGGCAAGGGCAAGTGATGGTAGCTTGAACCAAGAGTTAAACAGTCTTTGGATTCTAGATGTATTTTAAAAGAAGAGGTGATAAAATTTGCTGACTGAGTATGGTGTGTGGGAGAAAGAGGAGTCGAGGAAGACTGAGGTTTTTGGCCTAACTGGGAGATGAAGTTGCTGTGCTCAGAGGGAGAGGGCTGTGGAAGAAACATTCATGTGAGAGTTTTGGGGCGTGTTATATTGAGAGGTATTGTTTATGGGAGAAGTCAGATCTGGAAATTGCCAAGGGAGTGAGAGAAATGGGAGGACCAAGGACTGAGCCATTAGACAATCAAATATTAGGAGATCAGGGAGACACAAGGAGCTGGCAAAGGATGCTGAGGAGAAATGGCCAGTGAGTAAAGGGGGGGGGGGTGGTATTCTGAAAGAAAATGATGGTGCTAGAATTGTTTTACTTGTAGTAATCTATATCAAAAGGCTGTTACAGGAATAGAAAGCACAATATTTAAGAAAAACCACTATCAGCTGTAATGTTTTCTTTCAAGCACTCCTTTTTCAGCTGTTTCATGAATGTGGTTCAATAATTTTAACCATCTATATATATTATGTATTATCCTTATGTAGTTTCCACTCATTTTTCACTGTTTTTAAATTAATTTTGCATCATAGTACATATCCTTTTTATTATTTTAAATACTACTTCCTTAGAATTCCCAGAAGTAGGATTAATCAGGAAAAAGGACATGAAACAAGTATTCTTAAAATTATACAGTTTGGAAAAAGGCAGATCAGTTTTAAATATCATTGTATACAAATTAATAATGTCACTGCCAAGTAGTACCTGTTAATTTTGTATATCCTTCATTATTTATGACAGCTTTATTTTAAACAGCTTGAATGAACATTTTCAATTAAAGTGAAATTTTATATCAGATATTTTATCACTTGCTTTAAATCTTTCCATCTTCTTTTCTTCTAAAACTAACAAGTCTTATTCCTGGTCAGGAAGAAAAATTAGAAGGAGACAATCGGTACTTTTGTGAAAACTGTCAAAGCAAACAGAATGCAACAAGGAAAATTCGACTGCTTAGCCTTCCTTGCACTCTGAACTTGCAGCTAATGCGTTTTGTCTTTGACAGGTAAATATATGCAAGTAGAGTGTTCATTGTTCATTGTGGACTAGTATGTACTGGTTTTACCATAAACAAAAAGATAACAAGATGCTTATAATCTGAAACTCTGGACTTGTGAATGAAAATTTTAAGCAGATATCATTTAGAGATGTTAGTATTTCATGATATTATTGTAGAATTCTTAAACCAACCATATATAATTGAGAATTTTAAAAGCAGGAAGTTCTTAATTTTTTATTTTAAGAAGTTATTAAAAATAGCAAAGGAAAAGCAAACATTTAGGAACAGAAATACCTTCAGATGCTCTATGTCGTTGTATATTTTAAGTAAATTTTTTACTTATTACAATAACATCCCTCCTGCCCCCCCATGAGATTATATTTCTTATTTTATGATTACAGTAAAGCCAATGCTTATGCATGTGCATGTCTTCTGTAATTCAGGAACTTCTATGTTTTACTTTTGTGATTAAATTAAAACTTCTGAAAATAAGTAGTATGTTTAGAATCAGCACTTGTTAGTCATACCTTTTAACCTGTTGATTAGTTTTTAACCAATTATGAAACTGTATTGTATTTACTTTTAATTTTACAGTGTTTTAAGCAAGAATACTAAGTGAAATCTACCTACTTTTTAGTTTATTAGAATAGATGATAGAGCTTATAAATTATTGTATGGTTGTTTAAGATCTAATCGGCTTTCCTCTTGGTTAGGCAAACTGGACATAAGAAGAAGCTGAATACCTACATTGGCTTCTCAGAAATTTTGGATATGGAGCCTTATGTGGAACATAAAGGTAACATTCTCACTGAGTAGTGATAATTATAGTGCTCAGAGACTAACTTGTGGTCTGCTTGTCAGTGCCATCACTAAGGTTGCTGTTATCTTATGTGATATCTCATGGTTCCCCACCTTGTGACCTCCTCCTGTACCAGAGTATACAGAATCCTTAGTTATGTTTATTATCAGTTTGAATCAGAGAATAATATGTGATACATACAGTTAGAAATTGTTTAAATAAAATATTTCCTAGTTTATGTGAATACTGAAGAGCTCTGGTGGCGTAGTGCCTAAGGCATTTGGCTGCTAACCAGAAGGTTGGCTGTTCAAACTCACCAGCCACTCTGCAGAAGGAAGATGGGAAAAACCTACTTCTGTAACAATTTATCGCCTTGGAAACTCAATGGGGCTTGCTGTGCTTCAGAATTGACTGGATGGCAGTGAGTTTGGTTGTTTTTTTTTTTTTTTTGTATGAATACTGACAAATTGTTTTATAAAATTTTTATACATTGAATTACAACATTATTAGCTAGAGTATTATTAGTAACTAAGCAGAAGACTTTTTCCCCCCTCCTTTTTCTTCTTTAGTTTTTCATTCTCAAAAAAGTTAATAGACATATGTTCATAAGTACTAACTACTGCAATATTATAGCTAAAACACCAGAAAATGTAACAAATCAGCAACTATAAAAACACCAGCTGCAACAAAATGTAGCGCATGTAGATAAAACTACATAATTCGAAGCATCATTGTAACTGGGTAATAATGACAGCTTTGACCAAGCACGTTAGAAAGATCAAAAAGTAAATTAGCATAGAGATTTAGCCTTGTGTTCTTAGGTGCCCTCAAGTTGGCTCCAACTTACAGTGACCTTGTGTATAACAGAACAAAACACTGCCCAGTCCTGTGCCACCCTCACAGTCCTTGCTATCTTTGAGCCCATCATTGTAGCCAATGTATTAATCCATCTTGTTGGGAGTCTTCCACTTTTTCACTGACCCTCTAGTTTACCAAGTACGATATCCTTCTTCAGGAACTGGTTCCTTCTGACAACATGACCAAAGTGGGTGAGACAAAGCTTGGCCATTCTCACTTCTAAGTAGCATTCTGGCTGCACTTCTTCCAAGACAGATTTGTTCATTCTTCTGAGAGTCTATGGTATTTTCAGTATTCTTCCCCAACATCACAATTTAAACATAGTGATTCTTTCTCCTCTGTTATTCATTGTCTAGCTTTCATATACACATGAGTTGATCAAATATATGTGGCTTGGGTTAGGTGCACCTTACTCTTCAAAGTGACATCTTTGCTTTTAACATACGTTAAAGAGGTCTCTTGCAGCATATTTACTCAGTGCAATACAATGTCTGATTTCTTGACTGCTTCTTCCATGGGTGTTGATTGTGGATCCAAGTAAAATGAAATCTTTGACAACTTTTGGTTTGTTCTTCATTTACTGTGATGTTTCGTATTGGTCCATTTGTGAGGATTTTTGCTTTCTTTATGTTGAGGTGTAACCCATACTGAAAATTATAGTCTTTGATCTTCATTGGTCAGTGCTTCAAGTCATCTTCACTTTCAGCAAGCAAGATTGTGTCATCTGCATATCACAAGTTTTTAATGAGCCTTCCTCCGATCCTGATTCTGTGTTCTCTGTATAGTACAGCTTCTTGGATTATTTGCTAAGCATACAGATTGAATAATTATGGTGAAGGGTACAACCCTGAATCACACCCTTTCTGATTTTAAACCATGCTATATCCTTATGGTAGGAGGAGCTCTGGTAGCATAGTGCCTAAGACACTTGACTGCTAACCAGAAGGCTGGTGGTTCAAACCCACCAGCCACTCCTCGGAAGGAAGGTTGGACAATCCTACTTCTGTAGTGATACTGCCTCGGAAACCCAAGGAGGGGTTGCTATGAGTCGGGTCCGACTCGACGGCACATAACAACATAACAACAATATATCCTTATGGTAGTTATGTTTGTGTGTCAACTTGGCCGGGCCTGGTTGAGTGACTGGGCAGCTGGTGGTAGTTATTCCCCATGATGAGACTGGCAGTTAACTCCATGGTGAGATCTTCCAAAAGAAGTGGAGTAGCTGCCTTTGGGATGTGGTCTGCTTCCTGTATATAAGAAGCCTTGGGAATGGTCTCTAGCCTATGGCAGGCTTGGAGTAACTGTGTTGTTGCTCAGCAGCCTGCTATGCTCTGTTGACCTTGGGACTTACAATGGACTTAAGTTAATGGCCTGCCGTGTAGTTTGGTAACATTGGGACTGTACCCTTTTTAGTTGTCAACCTTGAGGCTTCTCAGCCTCAGCAGCCAGCAGCTGTCTGAGTGAAGAAATGCCTCTAGCTCCAGTGGGCCTGGAGCGGGAGGCAGAGCTGGACCCCAAGGATGAAGTGCTTTCACCTAGCCCTTAGAGCCTGGTACTTTGAACTTGGACTTAAAGCGTCCAAACTGTAAGAGAATAAATTCCTGTTTGTTAAGGCTATCCCTTTTGTGGTATATTTCTGTCAGAGTGGTACTAGGTAACCAGAACAATCCTCTTGTTCTGTTTGAACAACTGCCTTTTGGTCTATATATAGGTTCCGCATGATCACAATTAAGTGTTCTGGAATTCCCATTCTTTGTATTTTTTTCATAATTTGTTATGATCTACATAGTCTTTTATTATGATCCACACGGTCTTTGTATAGTCAATTAAACATGGGTAAACACCTTTCTGGTATTTTTTGCTTTCAGCCAAGATCTGCCAAGATCAGTAATGACATTCTTCATTCCATGTCATCTTCTGAATCCAGCTTGATTTTTCTTGAAATTCTTGAAATTTCTTGAAATTTCTTGATTTTTCTTGAAATTCTGTTAATACACTGTTGTAATCTGCAGATAACATAACTTTGCTTGCTGAAAGTATAGCCTCCATGAACCCCAGTCTTACCTACCCATTATCAGATGTATGTATATGCATTTATGTGATCAGATCAAAGAGGGGGTTCACTCTCTAGATAGAAGACACTTGGTGTTTATGGTGACAGGAAGAGTAACATTGAATGAAGGTGAAGTGTATACACTTTGACAAAGATCAATGATGTCATTAATCTGTACAAAATGAAAAATGAGGTTAGAAGAATTAGATGATGCCCGACTACCACCATCAACCCATCTAATCAGGGCCACAATACATGGATTCTGTAGAAATGGGAGAAAAAATTGGAACAGAACCTCAAATTCCTAAAGCCAAAACAAACAAACAAAAACCCCAGACCTATTGGAGTGGTTGAAGCTGGACTGTTGTCCTGGGATACTTTGAACAGAAACTAACCCCTGAGGTCATCTTGTAACTAATAACAAATTGGGTCAAAAAAAATAATTATCACCCTTGAGAACTGTGGTCTTTTAAAAAATCATCTATATAAGACCAAAGAGTCAACAATTGCTTTTTGATTCAAGGAATTTTTCGATTTCACTTTTTATTTCTTCTCTTACCCAGTCTTTCTTAAGGAGGGTGTTGTTCAGTTTCTGTGTGTTTACTCTTTTTCTGTTGATCTTCCTATTGTTGATTTCTAATTTAATAGCATTGTGATCTGAGAAGATGCTTTGCAGTATTTCAATGTTTT
>NW_006921618.1:7067463-7088545 GCF_000298275.1 Orycteropus afer afer | reverse complement strand
ATTTCTGACAATTTAGTATTAATCTTCTGGATTTCTATATGTAGATTTAGAATCATTTCTAATTTTTCATTTATTTTGTCATTTTGTTCTTATATTTTCTTCCAAAATTCTTATAGGGATTTGTCTGTGTATTCCTTGATCTGTCTCTCAATCCTTTGAAGATAACCTAAATATAATTATTTTGAATTCCTTATCAGGGAGTTCCAGTGCTGTTTCTTCCTCAGGGATGTGTTCTGGGTCTATATCCTCCCTTGTTTCTACCACTTTATCTTGCTTCTTTGTGTGGACTGTGATGGTCTTTTGTCTCTGAGACATTGTGACGTTGTCGTATTTAGATCTCTGTTAACTGTGAAGAGCAGCTAAGGGTGAGTCAGGCTTTTCTTGGTAGTGGTTTATCGTAGGCCCATTGGTGGAGGAGGAGGTGGTGACTCTCATTCAGTAAATGAAGCTGCAGGAGATGTGGGTGTAGTTGTGTCGTATGGGGACTGTTGCTGTCTCCCATTCAGTTAGACAGAAATAACAATTGAATAACCATCAAAAGGGTAAAAACAAATAGACCCCCCCCAAAAAAAAAAAAAAAAAAACATGTAATCACACAGGACCAGTAACCAAAAAAGAGGAAAGGGGAAAATACAAAAATAAAACAAAAAACACAGTATTTTGGGAGCGGGCAATAAGAGAAAAAAGTAGAGAAGGAGAATAATGAAGAAAAAAATGGGAGAAACAGAAAAAGAAAAAAAAAAGGAAGTGGGTTACCCACAAGAAAGGAAAAAAAATATTGGAACCAGGAACAGGGAAAAGAAAAAAAGCTGAAAACTAGAACCTGGGAAGGGAAGAATAAAGAATGATAATCAAAAGGACAAAAGTAATAATAATGGTAGTAATTTTAAAACAGACAAAAACAAATGAAGTAAACAATTAAAAATCTGGACAGGGCAGGGTAGGGCACCCAGGCTCCATCCAAGCACAAAGACTGAGATGGAATTCCTGCCAGCCTAGAAGGTGTCTGGGAGTGAGGGATGGCCACACATCCATTCACCAAGAGGGTGTGAGATATAAGAGTAACAAAGGGAATGTTGCACCTTTCCAGTATTACTTGCATCCGGGATGTCTTTGCAGTTCCCAGCAAGCAGAGCCTGTTCTTAAGTCCCTGGAATCTGGGAGAACACTTTCGCTTCAAATATCCAAAATGGTCAAGCCACTTACAAACATTCGAAATGGTTGCACCCTCCAGACAGGCAAAAGTCCACAGCTCAGCCTGCCTTCCTCTTCGTTGCTTCGCCTTTTATTCCCCAGCCACCAGAATAGTCCTTTGTGCAGTCCCTGGCTAGCAGGGCTGATTTTTAGGTTAATTCTTAGGTCCGACCATCACTCTACGATATCCAAGCTGTTAGTGCCATCAGGATTACTGCCAGACTGCAGCTCCGTATGTCTCCTTTTTTGGTGTTTTCATGCAAATTCTTCTGCTAATTGGAGTTTAGTCCACTTCTGTATCCTTCCTTTCAAAGCTCAGGGGTCCAGGATTATCTTCTATATCTGTGTTAATTGTTTCCCATTTTCTTTGTTGAAGAGGGTCTGTGCAGTCTTTCTGTCTGTTCCACCATCTTAGTGGAACTTCCTTCCATCTTATTTTGATGCTTCCAGCACCATTCAATATTTTGCCCATAGAATCCTTCAGTATTGCAATTCGAGGCTTGAATTTTTTTCTTCAGTTCTTTCAGCTTGACAAATTCTGAGTATGGTCTTCCCTTTAGTTTTCCTAACTCTAGATCTTTGCACATTTCACTGTAAACTTTGTCTTCTTGACCTGCCCTTTGAAATCTTCTGTTCAGCTCTTTTATTTCATCATTTCTTCCATTTGTTTTAGCTGCTCTCCATTCAAGAGCAAGTTTCAGTCTTTTTTGACATCCATTTTGGTCTTTTCTTCCTTTCCTGTATTTTTAATGATGTTCTGCTTTCTTCATGTATGATATTCTTGATGTCATCCCACAGTTTGTCTGGTTTTCAGTCATTGGTGTTCAATGCATCTAATTCATCTTCAGATGGTGTCTAAATTCAGGTGAGATATAATCAAGGTCATATTTTGACTCATAATTTTCTTCAGCTTCAACTTGAACTTGTAATATGAGTAATTGATGGTCTCTTGAACAGTTAGCTCCTGGTTTTGTTTTGACTGAAGTTACTGAGCTTCTCCATTGTCTCTTGCCACAGATGTAGACAATTTGACTCCTACGTATTCCATCTGGCAAGGTCCAAGTGTATGATTGGGGTTTATGTTGTTGAAAAAGGTTTTTGTAAAGATTGTCATTGGTCTTGCAAAATTCTACCATATGATCTCCAGTATTATTTCCATCCTTAAGGCCATATTTCCAACTGCTGATGGTTTTTCTTTGTTTCTCACTTTCACATTCCAGTCACCAATAATTATCAATACATCTTGATTGGATGTTTGGTCTGTTTCAGACTGGAGAAGTTGGTAAAAACCTGACGTTCCTTTGTTTTTGGCTTTATTGCTTAGTGGGTAGATTTGAATAATAGTAGTATTAATGAGTCTTCCTTGTAGGCATATGATTATCCTGTCACTGAAAGCATTGTACTTCAAGATAGATCTTGAGATGTTCTTTTTGGTGATGAGTCTGACGCCGTTCCTCTTTAATTTGTCATTCCCAGCACGGTAGACCATATGATAGTCTGATTCAGAATGGCCATACTAGTTCATTTTGGCTCACTAATGCCTAGGATATCGATCTTTACGTGTTTCATTTAATTAATAACAGCTTCTATTTTCCTAGATTCATGCTTTGAACATTGCATGTTCTGATTATTAATGGATACTACTTGCAGCTGTTTCTTCTCATTTTGAGTCATGCCTCATTAGCAAATGAAGGTTTTGAAAGCTTTACTCTGTCTACCTCATTAAGGTCAGTTCTACGTTGGGGAGGCAGCTCTTCTCCAGTTGTATTTTGAGTGCCTTCCAACGTGAGGGGCTCATCTTCTGGCACTGTGTCAAGCAGTGTTTCATTGCTGTTCATAAAGTTTTCCAGTAATATGTCAGGTAGTGTTTTACTGCTGTTCATAAGATTTTCAGTGGCTGTTTTTCAGAAGTGGATGGCCTCATCCTTCTTCCTGGTCTGTGTTAGTCTTAAAACTCTGCTGAAATCTGTTCATCACAGGTGACTCTGCTGGTATTTGAAATACCTGTGGCATAGCTTCCAGCCTCACTGTTATACACAAGCCATCACAGTACAACAAACTGACAGATGAGTGTTAATTTAGGCTTGTAGGTATATTGAGACATGTAAGAAGGGCTTCCAAAATTTTTTTTGTTCTTATGACTACAGGAATATTTTTATAAAAAATGAATTTCTGCTGAAACACTGCAGACATTTTATGATGGTCCTTTTGGTGTCACCCCCTCTGACAGTGTCACCTGGTACAGTCTGCACCTCCTGCACCCCCCTAGTGATGATACTTCTGCTTGTGCTGAATACAGAATACCAGTTTACTGCTAATTATTTTGCCAATCCCTGTGGGAACTCAGGCCTTTTAAGTTACCAGAGATGTTAGTTTCATTTTCTGTATGTACATAACAAAGATTAGTTTATTAATATTTATATAATAAAAAATATAAAAAGAATAAGGAGTTCTGCTCTGTGAATAAAGCATTCAGCTGCTAATGGAAAAGTCAGTGATTTGAACCCACCAGCCACTCTGATTAAGAAAGATGAGGCAGTCTGTTTCTATAAAGATATATAGTCTTAGAAACCCGAAAGGGCAGTTCTACTATGTTCTATAGGGTTATTGTGAGTTGCGATCGGCTCAGTGGCAGCATGTTTTGGTTTTGATTTTATAAAAATGACATGAAAAAGATGCTTTACTGTCCCTAAACCCTTACTTGTCACCTTAGTCTTAATAGCATATCTGTATGATTCCTCATAAAAATCATGACTCTTCAAGCTGCCTTCTTTGTTTTTCTCTGTTTCTTTACTATTTTATCAGAAACATTAGGTGGCTTGATTCTGGAGCTTATTGTATATTTATTTGTATCTGTCACCACTGCTGTGTCCTAGGATGCTGTATTACAAATTCCAACAAAGAATTAGTGACCACTTTTTCCTTTTAGTAGTTTTCATTTTACCATGTTGGATGGTTCTTTCTAGAGAAAACACCATCTTACCCTTTAATTCTCTTGCCCTGACCCAAACAACTGTTTGACCTTCCTGTTAGGTTAATTTTATGCTTTATGAAAATTTTAATGTAGAAATTATTTAATATTGTGCATGTTTTGTGTGTGCGTGTGTGTGTGGTGAAAATAATACACACTGAAACATTCACTAATTTACGATTCACTGGCATTGATTGTATGTTTCATATGCCATCTTTATTGCTGTGGTTTCCAAAGATATCCCACATCATTAACATAAATTAAGTGCCCCCCAAACAAACCTCCTTTCTACCTTCCTCCCATCCCTCGTAACCATTAATAGTATTTACTTTTTATATATTTGCTCATGGGAGCTCTGGTAGCATAGTGGCTAAGGCACTTGACTGCTAACCAGAAGGCTGGCGGATCAAACCCACCAGCCAGTCTTTGGAAAGAAGATGAGACAACGTACTTCTCTAGTGGTACTACTGCCTCGGAAACCCAAAGAGGGGAAGCTATGAGTTGGGTCCGACTTGACGGCACATAACAACAACATATTTGCTCATTTTGAACAAGTGAGATCACATAATATTTGTCTTTTTGCAAATGGCTTATTTCACTAAGCATATTTTCATGTTTCATCTGTGGTGTTGCATGCATCAGAACGTCATTTCCCTTTATGGCTGCATAATATTCCATTGCATGTATGTTTACTTATTTGGCTATTGTGAAAAGTGCCTCAGTGAACACTGGTGTACAAGTTTCTGTTTCTGTTCTTGTCTTCCTTTCTTTCGGATATATACCTGGGGTTAGGAGCTCTGGTGGCGTAGTGCCTAAGGCATTTGACTGCTAACCAAAAGGCTGGTGGTTCAAACCCACCGGCCACTCCTAGGAAGGAAGGTTAGGCAATCTGCTTTTGTAGTGATACTGCCTCAGAAACCCAAGGAGGAGTCGCTATGAGTCAGATCCGACTTGACGGCAGTGAGTTTGGTTTGGTATACCTGGGGTTGGGATTGCTGGGTCATGTGGTAACTCTCTATTAAACTTTGTAAGGAACCACCAGACTGTCTTCCACAATGGCTATATATCTTTACATTCTGTTCAGCAATGGATGATGGTTATAGTTTCACCACAGCCTAACCAACACCTGTTGTTTTCTTTTTGATCATTGCTGTTCTAGTGGGACGGAGGAGATATGTCACTGTGGTTTTGAGTCGTAGCTCCCTAATGGCTAAAGAGGAGAGCTCTGGTGGCACAGTAGTTAAGACATTTATTTGGTCTTAGGTTGGCAGTTTGAACCTAACAGCTGCTACATGGGCAAAAGATAAGACAGTCTGCTTCTGTAAAGATTCATAGCCTGGAAATCTATGGGGCAATTATGCTCTGTCTTATAGGATCCTTTTGAGTTGGAATCAAGTCATTGGCAGTGGGTTTGCTTTTTGGTTTAATGGCTAATGATGATGAACATCTTTTCATGTGCTTCTTGGTCATTTGACTATTTTTGGTAAACGGTCTGTTCAAGTCCTTTGTTTTTTGATTGGCCTGTCTTTTTGATTTTAAGTGGTGGAAGTTTTTCATGTTTTAGATATTAAGCCCTTATCTGATATATATGCAATGCACTGCTTTCGAGTCGGATCCAACTCATAGGGACCCCTTCTTAGGTTTCCAAGGCGCTACCACTATGGAAGTAGATTGCCCATCCTTCCTTCAAAGGAGTGGCTGGTGAGTTTGAACCACCAGCTTTCTGGTTAGCAGTCATATGCCTTAGGCACTATGCCACTGTAGTTTCCAAAAAATTTCTCCCAATTTATAGATTGTCTTTTGACTTCGTAGATAAAATTCTTTGAAATGCAGAAGTATTTAATTTTTATGAGGTCATCTAGCTACAGTATTTTGTCTTTTGCAGCTTGAACTTTTGTTATCATATATGATAATCTATCATTAAACACTAGGTCCAACAACAAGTTTGCCCCTACATTTTCTTCTAGTAATTTTATGGTTTTAGTTTTCACATTTGATTCCTTGGTCCATTTTGAATTGGTTTTTGAGTGGTGTGAAGCATGAATGTAGAAATAATTTTATAAACTCTCTTTCCAAAGAAAAACTCTTTTCCAAAGAAAAAAGGTTATAGAGGCATTGTACAAAAGAAATGAAACATATAATAAAACCTTTAAAAGATGTGTTTGGGAAAGGTGTGGTAAATATTTGAGCTATAAAATATATGATGTTGTTAAGATTTGCACCTCTGTGGAAGAAGGAAATTGCTATAAACTTTGCCATTGCTGTCTTTTGTTATTGTTATATATATGGTTGAATGAATAAACTTACCTATTTATACTTTATATGCTACACTTTATATGGTAATTGCATCTTGCCTCTTTTAGGTGATTATTGAGGAAATCAAGATAGGCTAGTGGCTACTCTGGGGCCAGAATATCAGAGTGTGTAAATTTAGTGCTTTCCTTCACTTCAGTTTATGATTTCAGATACTAAATTTATTATGTATTTGTTCTTATGTGCTGAAAAGAAAACAGGAACATTTATCTGAATAACTTGGTAGATTAAAAAACTTACGGAAATATTTAATTTCAGTGCATTGGCTTTACTAGATGTAGTCAACCTTTATTGTAGAGAAGATAGAGACATAAACATTGTCTTATTTTACAATTGTTAGCTAGGACTGGTGAAATTAATCCAGTAGATAAACTGCTGTAGGCTTATCTTTAACAGGGTGTTGTAATGTTTGCTTTGAAAAGGTGTCACTTTATACAAGTAGAGTTCTGAAGTTAACCTTTATTATAACTACACAGGGGTAATCTCTATTTTAAGGATACCTGGTGATGCAGTAGTTAAAGTACTCTGCTGCTAACCAAAAAATCTGCGATTCAAACCCACCAGCCACTCCATGAGAGAAGGATGCAGCAGACTGCTTCTCTAAAGCCTTGGAAACCTTATGAGGCAGTTCTACTCTGTCCTGTAGGGTTGCAATGAATCAAAATTGTCTCGACAACAGTGGAATTTTTTGGAATCTTTATTTTATTTTGTCTTCCTTTTTAAATTTCATAAAAATTCCTTTTGAATTTCATAAAAATTCCTTTTGAATTTCATAAAAATTCAAAGTAAAAACGTGTACACTTTAGCACATTGCCTCAGAGTGAAAATCTGCATAAGGGTCTGGAATTGAACCCACACCTGTGGTTGCCAGCCAAACAATGTACAAGCATGTGAGTTAAACGTTTACCTCAAGTAGATACACTCCTTGGAGAGAACAATCATGGGAGAAGGCAGGGATGCTTATGCACAGGGAGACAGCTCAGGTGGCAGGAGAGTATGGAGGGATGGACACTGGGAAGAGGTAACTATGGGGAGGAAGTGGGAGGGGAGCTGTTCCATTGTGGTAAACTGTGGTCAATGACATGAGACAAAGTATATGTGAACTGCTGTATGGAAAGTGAATTTGCTCTGTAAATCTTCACCCAAATCACAATAAAATAAAAAAAAAAAAAAAAGAAGAAGAAGAAAATCTGCATAAGTACCAACCAAGTCAAGAAAGAAAACATTTCCTATACCCCAGAAGCCTGCCTTGTGTCCTTTCCAGATATAATCACCACCCTGACCTCTATGAGAATACTTCCTTGTCTTTAGCTTTTTTAGTTTACTCTTTTACCTGTGGGTAAATTAAGTCTTACTTGCTGCCTCCTCTACTACTTCATCTGGGCTGTTGAAGATAGCTGGAGAAAAACACTATCATAGTTATGTTTGTCTGTCTCTCAAACTTTTTATTTTGGAGAATTTTAAACTTATATAAAAATCTCCACCACTTATCTTGTCAGTTTGTCATACTGCAGTGGCTTGCATGTTGCTGTGATGTTGGAAGTCATGCCGTTGGTATTTCAGATAATAACAAGGTCACCCATGGTTGACAGGTTTCAGTGGCGCTTTCAGACTAAGACATATTAGGAAGAAGGACCTGACATTCTACTTCTAAAAAAATTGGCCAAATATAGCAACTGTTGTGAGGATGGGAGATCTGGTAGCATAGTGCCTAAGGCATTTGACCGCTAACCAGAAAGCTGGAGGTTCAAATCCACCAGCCACTTCTTGGAAGGAAGATTGGGCAATCTACTTCCAAAGTGATACCGCCTCGGAAACCCAAGGAAGGGTCGCTATGAGTCGGATCCGACTCGACAGCAGTGAGTTTGGTTTTTGTTTTATTGTGAGGATGGTGGCAGTACCAGACAGTATTTCATTCTGTTGTACATTGGGTTGGTATGAGTCAGAACTCACAGCTCCTAACAACATATAAAAACCTAGTCTGACAATCTCGATCTTTCAATTGGATCGTTTAGTTCATTTACACTTAATGTAATTATTCCAATTTCTTCTGATTTCAATTTGATGTTTCCCTTTATATAATATTAATATTTTAAAGCTTCTTAGTTCTTTAAATTTAGAAAGTGTTGTTGTTTTATAATATGTGACCAACAATATTGGAAGCCTGTGCAGGTTTTCTGCTGTCTGAGCTGGCTCTTTTTAATGTTGCTGTATTTCCTTCTGTACCTGGTTATCTTTGACTGAAGGCTCATTGTTGCATATGTAAGAAAATTATTTGTGGGGGTTCTGTTAGGGCTGGAACTTCTCTGGAGTTCCAACTAGATATATGCTTGACCTCTATCCTCCATATCTCCTCTTTGTTGCTTTGTCTTGCATTCTGCTTTATTTCTTCAGATCTACCTTTTTATTCATCTCTGTTTAGTTGAACCTAATCTACTTTTAAGGAGTCCTGTGGTATAGTGCTTAAAGTGTTTGGCCGCTGACCAAAAGGTTGGCAGTTTGAACCCACTACTGATTTGGACTAATGGGCCCCCTGAAACAACTACTTTAAGGGATAAAGATGTGGCAGTCAGTTTTCCAAGATGATAGCCTTGGATACCCTATGGTGCAGTTCTACTCTGTCCTGTGGGGTTACTGTGAGTCAGAATCAGCTCAATGGCCTTGGATTTTTTATTTTGTGTTTTTTTCCTTAGGCCTCTAACCTCTGAGTCCTTTATATAGAGATTCAACTTCCAGTTAATGTAAATGTTATTTCCAGAAGTTCTGTTTTTTTAATCATATTTGCTTTGTCATTTTTTAATAATTGTGTTCTTTAAGTCTTCGTTTATTCTAATCATTTCTCTTTTTTTTTTCCAAATTTTTATTGTGATTTGGGTGAAAGTTTACAGAGCAAATTTATTTCCCATCCAGCAGTTCATACACATTTTGTTTTATGACATTGACTGCAATTCCCAATGTAACAGCTCTCTTCCCACTTCCTCCTTGTAGTTACCTCCTCCCTGTGTCCTTCTTTCCTAAGCATTCCTACCACCTGAGCTATCTCCCTGTGCAAATACTGCCCTTCTGTTCTCCCATGATTGATTGTTCTAAGGAGTGTATTTATCTGATGTAAATGTTCACCCTGTATGCCTGTCTGTTTTTTGGCTGGAAGCCACACAGGAATGCCACACAGGAATGAGTTCAGTTCAGTTCCAGATCTGAAGGTTAACTAGGGACTGTAATCTTAGGAGTCTCACCAGGCTCTATCAGACCAGTAAACCTGGTCTTTCTTTTTATGATTTTGAGTTTTGTTCTACATTATTCTCCCACTCTATCCAGGATCTCCTGCACTGATCCCTTTCTGGGTTGGTGATGGTGGTAGCTGGGCACCATCTAGTTCTTCTGATCTCATGGTCATATATGCTGAGGTTCGCATGGTCCATTGGTCCTTTGGAGTAATTCCAATTTCTTTCTTTTTTTTTAATTGTGATTTGGGTGAAAATTTACAGAGCAAATTCACTTCCCATACGGCAGTTCACATACACTTTGTCTCATGGCATTGACTACAATTTACCACAATGCAACAGCTTCCCTTCCTCTTCCTCCCAAAGTTACCTCTTCCCTGTGTCCATTCCTCTATGCACTCCTGCCCCCTGTGCTGTCTCCCTGTGCATAAACAGCCCTTCTTTCTCCCATGATTGTTCTCTCCAAGGATGTATGTACCTCAGGTAAAAGTTCAACTGCTATGCCTGTCTTTTGTTTGGCTGGAAGTCACAGGTATGGGTTCAATTCCAGACCTGAAGGGCAGGTAGGGGCCATAGTCTCAGTGGTTCCACCAGGCTCTATCAGACCAGCAAATCTGGTCCCCCCCCTTTTTTTTTCTCCAAATGATTTTGAGTTTTCTTCCACATTGTTCTCCCTCTCTATCCAGGATCTCCTACATAGATCCCCCTCTGAGTGGTTGACAGTGGTAGCCGGGCACCATCTAGTTCTTCTGGTCTCATAGTCATATAGGCTGCAGATTGCATGGTGTACCGGTCGCTAGGACTAATTGTTTCCATGAATTTTAGGTTTTCTTCATTCTTCTTTGCTCTGGACAAGGAGAGACCCATCAAATTTATTTCTTAAGCATACTTTTCTGACTTCCTAGGTAATGTGAATTCATGGCAGAAATCTTCATGAGGACTAACTTCTTATAAACTTACAAGACAGGTTTGGATTTTTCTTTACCACCCAATGTCAGAATAAGTATAAGGCAGATAATTTTCTCTACTCTTTCTTGTAGAGGACAGATTAATTTCTAGTTATCTGTTAATACTGATGAGCCCTAGTTTTATCATGAGATCTCCTGTTTGGCTTCTGTCTTTCTTAATTTCTATTATTTAATTTCTATTTCTGGTCTCCTATACTGCTTGATATGTAAAAAACCAAAGTTCAGATTGTTATGGTTCACCTAATGCTCTTACTTCCTTGACTTTCCACTTTCCAGTAGTACTTTTTTCTGAGAATTATTATGTTCTTGTTAGCTAATCAATGCATTTTAAAAGATTTAAAAATACTTTTAATCTTACCCAGTATTTTAAATTATTTTCAGCTGAGTGGATTGGGTGGATTTTGGTCCTGACATTAATGCCTACCTCACTAAAATGTAAGCTACAGGAATGCATGGATTTTGTTCTTTTAGTCAATTGCTGTATCACCTGTACCTAGAATAGTGCTCAGCATATTTATTACTTGTTGAATGACTGATTTGCTGTACGTGGTGACTCAGTTCTTGGAGGAAGACTCATTAACATGGCTGTAGTCCTTGCTCTTCATCAGTAAGTGCTTCAGGTCTTCTTCACTTTCAGCAAGCAAGGTTGTGTCATCTACATATTGCAGGTTCTTCATGAGTCTTCCTCATCCTAATGCTCCATTTTTCTTCATATAGTTCAGCTTCTTGGCTCATTTGCTCGTCATACAGATTTAGTAAGCATGGTGAAAGACTACAATGCTGATGCACACCTTTCATGATTTTTAACCATGCAGCATCCCTTTTTTCTGGACTGCCCCTTGGTCTATGCGTAGGTTACTAAAGAGCACATTCTTTACAGTTTTATTCATAATTTGTTATAATCTATATAGTCAGATACCTTTGCACAGTCAGTAAAACCGAGCTGTCTGAGGCTTGGTTCTCTGGAAAAGATAAACCAGTGCAGCTTATATTTGTGTGTGTGTGTGTGTGTGCGCGCGCGTGCGCGTATGCACATACCATACTCACTGCCATCAGGTTAATTCTGGCTCATAGTGATCCCCATTGGGTTTCTAAGGTTGTGCACCTTTATGAAGCAGACTGCCTCATCTTTCTTCTGTGGAGCAACTGGTGGGTTCAAACCACTGACCTTTGGTTAGCAGCCAAATGCCTTAACCACCACACCATCAAAGCTCCTTTATGTATATGGAGAGAGAGAGAAAAATATATCTCAAGGAAATGGCTTGTGCAGTTGTAGGGGCTGGCAAGTCCCAAGTCCATGGATCATATGTCAAGCTGGAGACTTCTCCTGACTCACGCAGCTGCAGAGGCTAATGAACTCAAGAGTGGCAGGCAGTTTAGCAGGTTGCTGAGTTCTGAGACTGATGAATCTAAGATCAGCAGGTAAAATGGCAGCTTGTTGGTTCATAGGCTATGAAGGCAACAATCCCAAGATCAGCAGGCAACATGGTGGGTCACTGGTTCAAGTCCAGGAACTGGAGATGATGACAAGCCAAATGTAGGATCCAATATGAGCTAAAAGCAAGTGACCTTTCCCAAAGCTTTTCTGTATATACTGGAAGCAGCCGACCCTGAAGGTAACTGACTCTCTTTGAACAGATTGACTGCTCATAGCAGATTTCATCATGGAGGTGATTATATCCAGTCTCATCATGGGGAATAACCACATCATAATTGCTAAGCCACTTAAAATCATGGTCCAGCTATGTTGACACTTCTGTAACTACTACACCAAGTAAACATCTTCTGGTATTCTTTGCTTTCAGCCAAGATCCATCTTATATCAGCAATGATATCCCTCATTTCACATGCTTTTCTGAATCCAGCTTGAATTTCTGGCAATTCCCTGTTGAGGTATTGCTGCAGCCTTCTGGGAATTATCTTCAGCAAAATTTCACTTGTGTGTGCTATTAATGATATTGTTCAATAATTGCCACATTCTTTTGGATCACCTTTCTTTGGAATGGGCACAAATATGGATCTCTTCCAGTTTTAGCTTTTAGCTCATATTGGATCCTGCATTTTGGCTTTCATCATCTGGGATAAAATGGGATAAATCTATATGCCTACAAGGAAGACTAGTTAATACTACTATTACTCAAATTTAAATACCAATCATTAAAGAGAAAGATGAAGAAATGAAGATTTTTACCAACTTCTTCAGTCTGACAACATGCAATCAGGATGGATTCATAATTACTAGTGATTGGAAGGTGAAAGCTGCAAACAAAGAAAAAGCTTCAGTAGTTGGAAAATATGCCCTTGCTGATAGACATGCCACTGGAGGCCACATGATAGAATTTTGCAAAACCAACAACTTATTTATTGTAAATACTTTTTTTCAACAACATAAATGGTGACTATACATGTGAACCTCACCAGAGGGAATACACAGGAATCAAGTCAACTACATCTGTGGAAAGAGATGATGGAGATGCTCATCATCATCACTCAAAACAAGCCCAGGGGCTGACTGTATATTCTACAGATCATCAATTGCTCATATGCAAGTTTAAGATGAAACTGAAGAAAATTAAAACAAGCTCACAACGGCCAAAATATGACCATTATATTTTTAATTTAGAGACCATATGAAGAATAGATTTTATGCACTGAACACCAGTAACTGAAGACCAGATGAGTTGTGGGATGGCATCAAGGACATCACATAAGAAGAAAACCAAAGGTAATTAAATAGACAGGAAAGGAAGAGAAGACTAAGCTGCTTGTCACAAGAGACTCTGAAACTTGCTCTGGAACAGAGAGTAGCTAAAGCAAATGGAAGAAATTATGACGTAAAAAAAGCTGAAAAGAAGATTTCAAAGGGTGGCTTCAGAGGACAAAGAAAAGTATTATAATGTAATGTGCAAAGACCTGGAACTGGAAATTCAAAGGGGAAGAACATGCCCAGTATTTCTCAAGCTGAAAGAACTGAAGAAAAAATTAAAGCCTTGAGTTAGAATACTGAAGGACTCTATGGACAAAATATTGAACAATGCATGAAGCATCAAAAGAGGTTGGAGGGAATAGACTGAGTCACTGTACCAAAAAGAATTGGTCAACATTCAGCCATTTCAGGAGGTAGCATATGATCAAGGACTGATGATGGTACTGAAGGAAGAAGTCCAAGTTGCACTAATGGAATTGGCAAAAAACAAGGCTCCAGGGATGGATAGAGTATCCATTGAAATGTTTCAACAAATGGGTGCAGTGCAGGAGACACTCACTTGTTTATACCAAGAAATTTGAAAGACAGCTACATGGCCAACCAACTGGAAGAGATCCATATTTGTGCCCATTCCAAAGAAAGGTGATCCAAAAGAATGTGGCAATTATTGAACAATATCATTAATAGCACACATAAGTGAAATTTTGCTGAAGATAATTCTCAGAAGGCTGCAGCAATACCTCAACAGGGAATTGCCAGAAATTCAAGCTGGATTCAGAAAAACATGTGAAGTGAGGGATATCACTGCTGATATAAGATGGATCTTGGCTGAAAGCAAAGAATATTAGAAGATATTTACTTGGTGTAGTAGTTATGGATGTGTCAACTTGGCTGGACCATGATTTTAAGTGGCTTAGCAATTATGATGTGGTTATTCCCCATGATGAGACTGGATATAAACACTTCCATGATGAAATCTGCTATGAGCAGTCAATCTGATCCATGGACTGATAGCATTATATTTCAGGACAGATCTTAAAATGTTCTTTGTAATGATGAATGCAGTGTCATTCCTCTTCAGTTTGTTATTTCTGGTATAGTAGACCATTCAAAATGGCCAATACCAGTCCATTGCAGTTCACTGTTACGTTGTTGTTATTTGCCGTCGAGTCGGCCCCGACTCATAGCGACCCCTCCTTGGGTTTCCGAGGCAGTATCACTACATAAGTAGGATTGCCCAACCTTCCTTCCGAGGAGTGGCTGGTGGGTTTGAACCGCCAGCCTTCTGGTTAGCAGTCAAATGCCTTAGGCACTATGCTACCAGAGCTCCTTTTGCAGTTCACTAGTGCCTAGGATATTGATCGTTAAGCATTCCAATTCATTTTTCACAACCTCCAATTTTTTTAATTCATACTCCATACATTCCACATTCTGATTATTAATGGATGTTTGCAATTGTTTGTTCTCATTTTGAGTGATGTCACATCAGCAAATGACAGTCCCAAAAGGTTTACTCTATCCACATCAGGAGCTTTGACTCTACTTTGAAGATGCAACTCTTCCCCAGTTGTATTTTGAGTGTCTTCAAACCTGAGGGGTAATCTTCTGTCAGTGTATCAGGAAATGTTTCCTTGCTCTTCCTAAGGTTTTCAGTGGCCAATTTTTTTTTTTTCAGAAATGAGCCTGGCCACATCCTTCTTCCTAGTTTGTCTTACTCAGGAACCTCCACTGAAACCTGTACACCATGAGTGAGACCCTGCTGGTATTTGAAATACTGTTGGCAAAGCTTCCTGCCTCACAGCAGCTAACAATCCACCACAGTATGACATACTGACAGACAAGTGGTGTTTAAAAACTTTATAAGCATTTTATTTTCTCTTAAAACATACATTCATTAATTTCCCAATATTTTGATGTATTGATGGACCTTTCTTGGGTAAACCATAGGTATGATACATAGATGTTTAGATGTTGTTTATTTAAAATGGAATAGGAACTTAAAATATTTTTGAAGAAATCTAAGTGCAGAGTAATTCTAGACTTTTAATGTTTTGTCTCCTGGTTTGTTTTTTTTTCCATTTATCTTGTCCACATGTATTTTGAATGCAGTTTAATGACTTGCCTCCAACTTTTTCTAAAACATTTTTATTTTTATAGAAAGTTTTTTTTAAATTTTATACTCATATCTCATTGACTTGTGTAAGTTTTAATCATTTAGTTTCAAATTTTAGTAAGAAATTGGAGAATATGTATAGCTGATTCTTGGCAAGGATATGGCTCAGCTGGTTGTGTGAAAGGGAGCAGTGTACTGGAGAGTAGAATATGAGCAGCCCTGAGTGCCCAGAATGCCACAGACATCTGTCATTCTGGCAGATTGACAGAGAGCATGAAGAATTAATACATTGAGTTCATTAAGAGATGGTCTCCTACATTATTTTTGTAAGACTAATTTTTGTTTTTTAATCTTAGGTGACATGTTTTGAATTCTACCAGATGTATGACCATTACAGTTCAGGCTCAGCGTGTGAGAAGTCAGGGCTTTGAACTGTTTCATTCCAGTTCAACTCCCTGCTGAAAATTTGCATTTCCACCCCAGATATACTGAATCAGAATCTACATTTTAACAAGATCACCAGGCGATTCTTAGATCTGGTGTGGAAATGCAAATTCCCAGCAGGGGGTCTAACCAGAATAAACCAGTTAGAAGCTCAGGAAGAAACATTGTTTTCTAAAGTGTCTTTCACCTTTTCCCTTTCTCCTTTTCTAGGTGGGGGCTATGTGTATGAACTCAGTGCAGTCCTCATACACAGAGGAGTGAGTGCTTATTCTGGCCACTACATCGCCCACGTCAAAGATCCACAGTCCGGCGAATGGTATAAGTTTAATGATGAAGACATAGAAAAGATGGAGGGAAAGAAATTGCAACTAGGGATTGAGGAAGATCTAGGTAAAACCTTTAAGTTGTGAGTGCCCTTTTCAAATATAACTTTTTTTAAATGTCAAATACTAGCGGTAAATCTTAGGGCCCAAGATTATTAAGGGCTCTCAAGGATATTTGCATTTGTCTAGCACACATAACATCTCTGAGCATCTTTTGTTAACAGGGTCTGATTTGAAAAGTAAAAATAAAGAGATTTTGCTTGAAATGGTTAGTTTACAATTATCAGGTTAATTGGAGTAAGCGATGTATTGAGGTAAAAATGATGAATGATGGATTTAATATCAAAGGATTTGTAGTCCTTTTCTCTGGCTCTGGAAATTTATTATTGCAAAGTAACTATAGCACTTAAACTTTGCTCTGAGGACAAGGCCTCTTCCTTCCTATTAAATATCTTATCCCATCCCTGGAATGTGGAGCTTTGCCTCTGTGGGGAGCTGCTTACTATTTTGTAGCAATGAGATCTACTATAGAAGGTTTTTCTTGAAACAGTATCTGCTATGTAGTTCTTAATCACCTCTGTTATCTTGTTGCCAAAATATCCTTTTATTCCCAAAGGGATGAATAAATTTTCTAGTAAGAGCTATCTCAGCTGAGCTTTTCCCTACTCTTACCATGTTGGGGTGAGGTTGGCACTATGGATCTTAACAGAAGAAAAGGAATGGGAGTAGGTGTCTGTCACCTACCACTGTTCTTAGTAGATCAGAGCCATTTGGGTGAAAGTTTACAGAGTAAATTCACTTTCCATACAGCAGCTCACATACACTTTGTCTCATGACGTTGACTACAATTTCCCACAGTGCAACAGCTACCCTCCCACTTCCTCCCCATAATTACCTCTTCTCTATGTCCTTCCCTCCCCTACACTCCTGTCCCCCAAGCTGTCTCCCTGTACGTACACGGTCCTTCTGTTCTCCCATGATTATTCTCTCTAAGGAGTGTATCTACCTAATGTAAATGTTCACCTCATATGCCTGTCTTTTGTTTGCCTGGAAGCCACAGGAGTGGGTTCAGTTCCATACCTGAAGGGCAGCTAGGGGCCATAGTCTCAGTGGTTCCATCAGGCTCTATCAGACCAGCAAAGCTGGTCCTTTTTTTTTTTAGTTTTGTTCCACATTGTTCTCCCATTCTATCCAGGATCTCCTATAGAGATACCCCTCCAAGTGGTTGACGGTGGTAACTGGGCACCATCTAGTTCTTCTGGTCTCATAGTTGTATAGGATGAGCATTTCATTGTGTACCAGTCTGTTGGACTAATTATTTCAATGATTCTTTAGTTTTCTTCATTCTTCCTTTGCTCTGGATGAGGAGAGACCCATGGTTGCATCCAGATTGCCACTTGCAAGCTTTTAAGACCCCAGTTGCTACTCGCCAAAGTAGGATGTGGAGCAATGTTGTGTGTAGTATGTTATGCCAATTGAGCTTGATGTCCCCTGTAACCATGGTCTTGAGCCCACAGGTCTAACTACTCACTCCCTGTGAGTAGCTGCCTGTGGCCAAGAAGTGACTACAGCCTTGGACCTTGTCAGCTCTACCATGTACCTGGACATTCTTACAGGCTGTAGAAATAACACTTGTAGCAATATTGTCTGCCAACACTATACATGGTCTTGGGCACACTCCACCCTGCATAGACACATAGACATACCTAATCATTCAGCCTGTCTAATCATCCATCCACCTGTAGATCAATGCTTGCCTTCACTGACAACGTGGTACTGTATGTCCAAAAGGGTCCATCTTTGTTGTCTGTACCTTCCATGCACCTCTCTGTCTTCCTCTTCCTCAATTCCACCATGTTGATCACTCACATTTGGTACATTGCCCTTCTCTTCACCCAAATTAATACTTGTCTCTGCCTATCTGATAGTGTTGCCTCCCCTCCCTTGTAATCAACAAAGAAAATTTCCTTCCATATATAAACCTTTCTTTTACTTTTTACAATAACAGACTAATACAATATTTGTCCTTCTGTGATTAACTTATTTCACTCAGCAAGTTCATCCATGTTATGTGGTTTGCAGATTCCTCGTTATTCTTTAGGGTTGCATAGTGTTCCATTCTGTGTATGTACCATAGTTTGGTTATCTATTCCTCAGTTGATGGACACCTAGGTTGTTTCCATCTTTTTGCTATTATAAATAGTGCCACAGTGAACATGGGTGTGCATATGTCTGTTCTTGTCCTGGCTCTCACTTCTTTAGGATATATACCTGATAATGGAATAGCTGGGTCAAATAGTATTTCTGATTCCAACATTTTAAGTAATTGCCATACTGCTTTCTACAGTGGTTGTATCATTTGACAGTCCCACCAGCAGTGTATGAGAGGCCCAGTCACTCTGCATTTGTTATTTCTGTCTTGTTGAACTTTGCTACTAGTGCTGGGGCAAGATGGTATCTCATTGTCTTGATTTATATCTGGTGGAGTAGTGCCTAAGACATTTGACTGCTGACCAGAAGGCTGGCGATTCAAACCCACCAGCCACTCCTTGGAAGGGAGGTTGGGCAATCTACTTCTGTAGTGATACTAACTCGGAAACCCAGTGAGGGGTCGCTGTGAGTCAGATCCAACTTGATGGCAGTGCGTAATGGCAAATGATCGTGAACATTTCTTTGTGTGAGCATGTGTTTGTTGACACCCTGAATAACATCTTTGGTAAAGTATCTATTCATGTCTTCTGCCCATTTTTAAATTAGATTGTTTGTCTTTTTGTTGTTGAGGTGTTGGAGTTTTCTATAAATGCTAGAGATAAATCCCTTGTCAGATATGTCATATTTTTCCCAATCTGTAGGTTCTCTTTTGACTCTTTTGTAGAAGTCTTTGGAAGCACATAAAAATTTAATTTTTAGAAGGTCCCATTCATCTAGTTGATCTTCTGCTGTTTGTGCATTTTGGGTTATGCTTGACAGTCTGTTTATGCCATGTATCAGGGCCCTTAAATTTGCCCCTAGTTTTTCCTTAAGAACTTTATTGTTTTAGGTTTCACATTGAAGTCCTAGATCGATCTGGAGTTAGTTTTTGTGTAAGGTGTGAGGTACAGCTACTGTTTCATTTTTCTGCAAATGAATATCTAGTTCTGCTATCACCATTTATTAAACAAACATTCTCTTCCCCATTTAATGGATTTCAGCACTTTGTCAAAGATCAGCTGACCATAGGTCGATGGATCCATTTCTGGGTTCTCGATTCTATTCCATTGGTCTATGTGTCTGTTGTTGTACCAAAACCAGGCAGTTTTGACTATTGTGGCTGTTATAGTAGGTTTTGAGATATGGCAGTGTGAGATCTCCTACTTTGTTCTTCTTCAGTAGCACTTTGCTTATCCAGGGTCTCTTTCTTTTCCATATAAAGTTAGTGATTGGTTTTTCCATATCCTTAAATAATGTTGATGGGATCTGGATTGGGATTGCATTGAATGTATAGACTGCTTTGGGTAGAATTGACATTTTCCCAGTGTTCAATATTCAGTGTTCCTGTCCACGAGCATGGTATGTTCTTCCATTTATGTAGATCTCTTATGGTTTCTTGAAGTAGTTTTAGTTTTTTTATAATTTTCTTTGTAGAGGTCTTTTGTGTCCCTAGTAAGATTTATTCCCAAGTGTTTTTTTTTTTTTTTTTTTGGTAGCTATTGTAAATGGTATTGATTATTTCTTTTTTAGCGATCTCTTTGCTGGTGTAGAGGAATCCAACTGATTTTTGGATGTTAATCTTGTATCCTGCCACTTTTGCTGAATCTCTTAATTAGTTCCAGTAGTTTTTCACTGAGTCTCTTGGGTTCTCTGGGTGTAAGATCATATCATCAGCAAATGGGGATAGTTTGACTTCTTCCTTGCCAGTTTGGATGCCTTGATTTCCCTGTCTTGCCTTATGGCCCTGGCTAGAACTTCCAGTACAATGTTGAATAGAAGTGGTGATAGCAGGCATCCTTGTCTGGTTCCTGTTCTCAAGAGCAATAGTTTCAGTCTCTCTCCATTGAGAATAATATTTTCTCTTGGTTTTGCATAGATGCCCTTCATTATGTTGAGGAATGTCCCTTCTATTCATATTTTGCTGAGAGTTTTTCTAGGAATGGGTGTTGGATTTTATCAAATGCCTTTTCTGCATCGATTAATATGATCATATGTTTTTTTTTCCATTCTTTTATTTATGTGGTGGATAATGCTGATGGTTTTTCTAATATTGAACCATCCTTGCATACCTGATATCAACCCCACTTGGTCATAATGAATTATGTTCATTGATATATTGTTGGAGTCTGTTGGCTAGGATTTTGTTGACAATTTTTGCATCTCTATTCATGAGGGATATTGTTCCATAGTTTTCCTCTTGAGTGATGTCTTTTGCTATCAAGGTTATACTTGCTTCATAAAATGAATTAAGGAGGATTCCATCCTTTTGTATGTTTTGAAATAGTTTGAGTAGGATTGGTGTCAGTTCTTCTCTGTTTGGTAGAATTCTCCAGTGAAACTGTCTGGGCCAGAACTTTTTTTGGTTGGAAATTTTTTGATGACCTGTTTAATTTCTTCTTTTGTTCTGGATCTGTTCAACTTTTCTACATCAGTCTGTGTTTGTTTAGGTAAGTGGTATGTTTCTAGAAATCTGTCCATTTCTTCCAGATTTTCAAATTTGTTGGAGTAGTTCTTCATAGTATCCTGTTATTATCCTTTTTATTTCAGTTGGTTCTGTTGTGATGTCACCCATTTCACTTATTTCTGTTATTTGTATTTTCTCCCTCTTTTCCTTTGTTAAATTTGCTAGTGGTTT
>NW_006921618.1:7061911-7066012 GCF_000298275.1 Orycteropus afer afer | reverse complement strand
GAGCTTGTTTTACATTCAACATAACGTGTACATTTAGTTTCATTCCCCATTCACCATGTCCAATCCTAACCCAGTCTCCTCCCCTCCCTAGCCTGTAACCCTCTCCCTGTGCCCCTCATATTTACACACTCCTAGAAAGAACAGTCTATTCTATGTTGCAACTTTCCTCACCATTTAGAAGTTCTGTAACTACACTATTTTTCCCCTCTTTTTGGTTTGTAGTTTTCCAATTGATGTCTCAGGTTCAAGGTTTACCATCTTGTAAGCTTATTTTACTTTGATACTTCCATAGCTGTGTTGATTTCTGGGTTATGTCTTGTGTATTACTGGTTGGTGGTTGTTTGCTATTATTATTGATTCTCTGTTCCAAGGACTCCCGTTAGTATGTATCTCTTATAAAGTTGGTCTGGTTTTAACAGATTTCCTTAATTGATGCTTATCTAGATATCTCCTAATTTATCTGTCATATTTGAGGGACATTTTTGTTGGATATACAATTCTTGGTTGGAAATTTTTCTGTTTCACAGTTTTATATATACCATCCCATTGCCTTCTCGCTTGCATGTTTTCTGCTGAGAAATCAGTGTTTATTCTTATTGGTTGTCCTTTGTAAGTAACTTTTCATTTTTCCCATGCTGCTTTCAGGATTCTTTCTTTGTCTTTGGTTTTGATGAGTTTGATAATGGTGTCTTAGTGATTTTCTTTTGTGGTCTATCCTGTGTGGGGTTCGTTGGACTTCCTGAATGGATATATTCTCACCTTTCATCATATAAGGGAAGTTCTATTCCAACAAATCTTGGACAATTTTCTCTGTTTTTATTTTTCTCTTCCTTTTCTGGAATTCCAGTGACATGTAGGTTACTCCTTCCAGTGACATGTAGGTTACTCCTTTTGATGGTATCCCACATGAACCTTAGGCTTTCTTCATTTTGTTCTGCTCTTTTTTCCGATTGATCCGTGTCCAAGGAAGTATTAAAGTATTTGTCTTCATCTCACTAATTCTGTCTTCCATTGATTCAGTTCTACTCCTTTGCTTGTTCAATGTTTTATCTCTTTCTGAAAATTTAGTATTAATCTTCTGGATTTCTGTGTGTAGATTTTGTGTCATTTCTAATTTTTCATTCATTTTGTTCTTGTTTTGTCTTTCCAAATTGTTCTAGAGTTTTGTCTGTTTTCCATAATTTTGTCAATGTTTTCCTTGCTCTGTCTTTCAGTCCTTTGAAGATACCTAAATATAATTCTTTTGAATTCCTTATTGGGAGTTACGGTGCTGCTTCTTCCTCAGGGATGTGTTCTGGGTCTGTACCCTGCTGCCTTGTTTCTCCTGCTTTATCTTGCTGCTTTGTCTGGACTGCGATGCTCTGTTGTCTCTGAGATATTGTGATGTTGTTGTATTTAGATCTCTTTTAACTGTGAAGAGCAGCTAAGGATGAGTCAGGCTCTTCTTGGTGGTAGTTTATCATTGGCCAGTGGATAGAGAAGGAAGTGGTGGCTCTTACCCAGTAAGTGAAGCTGCAGGAGGTGTGGGTGTAGTTGTGTCATATGGGCAGTGTTGCTATCTCCCACTCAGTTAGACAAAAACAAAAATCAAATAAGCATCAAAAAAGTAAAAGCAAGTGGACAAAAAACACCCTAAACACACAGGAACAATCACTCAAAAAAGAAGAAAAAAAACATAATATCTGGGGAGAAGCAATAAGAGAAAAAAGGTAGAGTGAGATAATGAAGAAAAAAATGTAAAAAAATACAAAGAGAAAAACAAGGAATGGGGTTAACCACGAGAAGGAAAAAATGGAACCAGGACAGGGAAGAGAGAAAAAGCTAAAAACTAGAATCTGGGAAGGGAAGACTAAAGAATAATAATAAAAAGGATAAGACATAATTTAAAAAAAAATTATTTTAAAACAAACAAACTAAAAAAAAAGGAAAAAAAAAAAAAAATCTGGGTGGGTCAGGGCACCCAGGCTCCATCCAAGCACACAGATTGGGATGGAATTCCTGATGTCCCAGAAGATGGGTGGGAATGAAGGATAGCCACACCTCTGTTCACCAAGAGAGTATGGGGTATAAGAGTAACAAGGGGAATATTGCACCTTTCCAGTCGTTGGCATCCAGAATGTCCTTGTGGTTCTCAGCAAGTGGAGTCTGTTCTTAAGTCTATTATTAAGTTCTTGAAATCTGGGAGAATGCTCTCACTTTAAATATCTAAAATGGTCAAACCACTAGTAAATATTCACAATGGCTGAGTCCCCTAGACAGGCAAAAGTCCACAGCTCCTCCTACCTTCCTTTCTGCTGCTTCTCCTTTTATTCACCAGCCACCGTTGCAGTCCTCTGTGCAACCCCTGGCTAGCAGGGCCAATTTTTAGGTTAGTTCTTAGGTCCTAACACCACTCACTCAGCAATATCCAAGCTGTCCAAGACATCCGGGTCGCTGACAGACTGCAGGTCCGTATGTCTCCTTTTTTGGTGCTTTCATGCACATTCTTCTGCTAGTTGGAGTTTAGTCCACTTCTGTATCCTTCTCTTCAAAGCTCAGGGCTCCAGGATTATCTTCTGTATCTGTGTTAATTGGCTCCCCTTTTCTTGTTGAAGAGGATCTGTGCAGTCTGTCTGCCTATATACCTCCATCTTATCGGAACTGCTCTTTTGTTTGTTTAATGCTTTGGGTAAAAGTTACAGAGCATATTCATTTTCCGTACAGCAGCTTATATACACTTTGTCTTATGACATTGACTGCAGTCTCCCACAATGCAACAGCTCTCCTCCCACTTCCTCCCCATAGTTACCTCTTCCCTGTGTCCTGCCCTCCAATGCACTCCTGCCCCCCAGGCTGTCTCCCTGTGCATACACAGCCCTTCTATTCTCCCATAATTGATCTCTCCAAGAAGTGTATCTGCCTGATATAAATGTTCAGCTCATTTGCCTGTTTTTTGTTTAGCTGTAAGCCACAGAAATGGGTTCAATTCCAGACCTGAAGGGCAGTGAGGGGCCATAGTGTCAGGGGTTCCAACAGGCTCTATCAAACCAGCAAACCTGGTCCCCTTTTATTTTATTTTACAATTTTGAGTTTTCCACATTGTTCTCCCACTCTATCCAGGATTTTCTACATAGATCCCCCCCAAGTGTTTGATATGGTAGCTGGGCACCATCTAGTTCTTCTGGTCTTGTAGTCCTATAGCCTGAGGATCGCATGGTGTGCCAGTTGTTTGGACTAATTGTTTCCATGCATCTTTGATTTTCTTCATTCCTCTTTTCATTGGACAAGGAGAGACCCATCGTTGCATCTAGATGACCGTTTGCAAGCTTTTAAGTCACTACCTGCCAAAGTAGTATGTGGAACAATGTTTTTGTGTAGTATGTTATGCCAGTTGAGCTTAATGTCCCCTACGACCATGGTCCCAAGCCCACAGGCCCAACTACTTGCAGAGCCACTTTTTTGAAGTCTCAGACATAGGGGAAAACAGGGTAGTGGGGGGAGGTTGGTTTTCAAGGTATAGGGGTACTCTCCATAGATACTCATGTGGTATAACTATGTTCTCATATTCTGGAGAAATACTTTGTATTTTAAAATCATATTTACATGTTTATAGACTTTTAGTAATTTTATTCTAATACTCAGAATTTTATCATTTGCTTGTGTTTTTGTCTTTTTACGGCATTCTTAACTATAAAATTGAGATGTAGCCTTAATTGATGAATAGTTATATCTTGGCTTACTGTGGTTTATTTGATCTGTCTTAATTTTAGTAAGAATTGCAGATTGTCTGTCCTTTTGATAGTCCTAAATTTTTAAGCAGTTCAGGAAAACGAGACTGTACATTATTGTTATTCCATTCCATTGTTTTAAGACTGCATTGTTTTATGCAACTTAACATTACAGTTTTCATCTAATATTTTCTATTTATGACAAATTTTTTATTCACTAAAAATAGAAAATATTTGTTCCTTCAATTCATTAGTTTTCTATTATGTTGTTCTTGTTGTTGTTAAGTGCCGTCGAGTTGTTTCCGACTCATAGCGACCCCATGCACAGCAGAACGAAACACTGCCCGATCCCGCGCCAGCCCCACAATCCCTGCTATACTTGATCCCATCATTG
>NW_006921618.1:7032195-7059106 GCF_000298275.1 Orycteropus afer afer | reverse complement strand
AAGGTTGGGCAATCTACTTCCATAGTGATACTGCCTCGGAAACTCAAGGAGGGGTAGCTATGAGTTGGATCCAACTCCATGGCAGTGGTTTTTTTTTTTTTTTTTAAGGTTAAGACAAGGTTTCAGAATCAGTTCTATTCTTGTGTTTTTAATAGATAAAGCACTGAGCATACTTGCTTACATTTAGATATTGGGAAAGAATGAGTTGTCATAGCATAGTCAGTCAATTTTTTGTTCTTTTATATCCCAAAAAATACATAGTGATCTATAAAAACAAATTATATCTAATAATCAAGATTTTTTTTTTATATATATACACAAAGAATTGAAACGACCTGACTTACATTTGATTTCTCAACACTGGTGCAACTATTTAAAATTGTTGTTTTGTTTGAATATGATGGGGCAGTGCACCAATTTAGTTTTTCTGATGAGTTGGAGGTTTTGTCTTTCTTTTGTAAAGTGAGGGACAGGTGATTGTGAAAGGAGAGGTGGAAACCATAAGTATGTAATGAATTGAGGATCTGATCATTGATTTCCTCAGAACTGTCTAAGACCTTGTACATCTTGGAAGGTTATCTTGGAACACTCAAACCCAATTTGAAGATCACTGTCTTGGAAGTCTTCTAATCTGAAATAGTTATGTTTTCTACTTTCCACTGAATTCATAGAGATTAGTGGCTAATCTTTCTGCTCATTAGCATTTTATTCCATTTTTTTGAACAGGCTATTATATTTCTTTGGTCAATTAAATTAAGTCTGAATTTATTTTTGTAGTTTAAGATTTAGTATTCAAGTCAACTCATTTTTCCAGATTAAAAGTTCCAGAATCTTTGTTCCAGGTCTGTCCTGATGAAAAATTTATTTTCATCTTTTAAAAATAGAGTATGGAAGACTATGGAGTTAGTAGACTTTTAAAAAATACTTACAAATGTAAAGATCTTATTAAATTTGTATGGCCTTTTAATGTTTTAGATTCATGTTGAAGTGTCTTGGGTGTGTTTTTAGAAGTTGTTGTCTATGGCACCCTTCTCCTTGCCCCTAGGAGAGAATGAACAAATTATAGGCATTCTAGTTTAATCATCTTTCGATTTTTCTACCTCAGCAGAACCTTCTAAGTCCCAGACACGTAAACCCAAGTGTGGCAAAGGAACTCACTGCTCTAGAAATGCTTACATGTTGGTTTATAGACTGCAAACCCAAGAGAAACCAAACACAACTGTTCAAGTACCAGGTAAGCAGTTTTTCATGATTATATCACGTACATGTTTTAGAATATGGTCAACAATAAGGAACAGATTGCTTTTATTGATGATGGTAAGTTGATTCCTTAAAATAAAGATTGGTGAAAGTAGATATTAATCACAGATTTTCCTTACAGTGTTGAGTATTTTAAATAAAGCAGCCTTTGACAGAACTGTCCCATTGCCCCCGACAGAAAAGTAAAAGCAATGAAAAAAAAAAAAAATCCCAGCAGTAGTCAAGACATGTATTCAAAGAGTAATTTTATTTTATGTTTTTCTATTTACAGAATACTTACGAATTTCTGCCATTTACTTAGACATTTCTCTAGGTGGAAAAAACAAAACAAAACAAAAAACAGCAAGAGATGCTCCTGGTCTGAAGATTTTCTTTAGGTGTCATTTCATGTAATACTATTCTGTGCTCTCTGGCATCAGTTTTAAAGTGAAATTTTTGAACCATGTGGTGGTTCTGGTTGGCTGATGATGTCCTAATCACCTGACATTGTTATAATGGCTGTCTTCGTTCAGTTTTGCCTTCTGCCTTTAGGTTAGAGTTCTCTAGCAGAAGGGGGAGCCCACAGCAGGAAGTTTGCCACCAAAGTCTTGGCCAATATCGGATGTAATTTAGAGATCAGCATGATTCTGTATCTTTGAAAATCAATATAAAGTTGCTTTTTGTCTTTCTGTTTTGAATAGCTTTTCTTCAAGAGCTGGTAGACCGGGATAATTCCAAATTTGAGGAATGGTGTATTGAAATGGCTGAGATGCGTAAGCAAAGTGTGGATAAAGGAAAAGCTAAACATGAAGAGGTTAAGGAGCTGTACCAAAGGTTACCTGCTGGAGCTGGTCTGTAAGATATTCTGGGACAGCACTGTTGCCATTAAGTGCCTTGTTTTTTATGTTCACAACTGTATTTGAACAGACTTTTTTTCTCCCCTTTGTCATAACCCACTAAAGTTTGCTTATACACTCTAAAATGACTGTGTAAACCAGTGATAACTTGGTTTGTGACATTCCATGTAGTTTCCATTACTATGTATTAATTTAAAAATGAGAAGCAGTTAATAAATGACAAGATTTAGGGCAGTACTCTGCATACACATCTCTTGTAGATATTTCCATTTTGTGAGATACTAACTTGTTTTTAAGGAAAAATCTGATTGGATTACTGTATGGAAGCAAATCACCTAGTTTTCCTTGTGCCCTAACAGGCGTTCTCTCAATATGAGTACAGTTTTTATTACATTGATTTGAAATTTAATATCAAATATTTTGCTAGAGTAGAAAAGCTTTCTGCTGACTCATAATTTTCTAAGAATTATCCCACATAATCTAGCTCATCCCTTTACTTTATATATTTATTCAAGTTAATTTAGTACTTTTTTAAGAAAGAAACCTCTTTAAGGCTGATAATCCATTTGTAAAAATCCCTGTTGTCTTTGTCATTTCAATCAAATGAATTCTCCTAATCTACTTAAAGAGGAGAAGCAATTTAGTCCAAACTTAAAAAATAAATACTCAAGCATAATTATACTTATGGTTTTGTCTTTTTGAAGTTTTAATTTTCCATTACAGATGTAACTTAAACAGAAGCATAATATAAATTGCTTAATCTGTAAGAGGAGCCTTTGGAGGTTTTTTGTAAACTACATCATAACTTTTCACCCTACTTTGTTATTCTAACTCTGTCCTGCAGGTTAGGATTATCTTAAAGAATTAGATTGACCTTAATTTTATAGGAAATGATTTGAAAATTAGCTAGTGATTCAAATCTCTAAATTGTTAGACCTTTGTTCAAAGGAGGTGAAACCTAGAAATTGTTTTCTGAACTTTATTCCCAGTTTCTTATATAACTAGACGAGAGAAAAGGACTTACTGGCTCTAAAATAAAATGCTGTTCTGAAACACTCTTGAAAACTACTTTATCCAAAGATAACACTGCTTCTCTTGGCTATTTCACTCAGTCTATAAGAACCTGTGCTGATGTTCTTAAGAATGTGTCTGTATGTTAATCTATACTCTTATCAATTACGAACTTCGCAATTTTTTTCCATTTGTAGTAAATTTATATAATGGAAAATCCCTGTTGTCTTAAAGTGTTGTAAAATCCCAAAACTTAATAATGGCCATAGTTTTGTGTTGCCAATTGAAGTCTCTTGTTAGGAACTTTCTAAGTCTTATCTTGGTTTATGAGCCTGTTAAAAGAAGGCTCATTTATCCTAAAATCTAAACCTCACTAGGAACAGGAACTGTTTGGGCCCTTTTTATTTAAATGGACATATGCTTAACATTGTCTCTAAGGAAAGCATTTCAAATGTTTTTGATGCAGCGATTGTTCTAGACTTGATAACTTTCCAAAAGAAAATTTCTTGTATTCCGAATCTAGGCATTTTTTAAAAAACTACAAATAACTTTGAGCCAGAATGTACATTTCTCTTTGGTAAATTTATTTGAACAACTTCTGTCCCTGTTAATCAAATGCTAATATAGTGTATAGTCTGTCATCTCCAACTGGATAGAGTTCCCACTCCTATTTGGAAGCTGATTGTCCATGTCTTTGGAAGGTAGTGCTCAGGTAGTTTGTTGTTGTTGTTGTTGTTGTTTGCCATCGAGTCGGCCCCGACTCATAGCGACCCCTCCTTGGGTTTCCGAGGCAGTATCACTACGGAAGTAGGATTGCCCAACCTTCCTTCCGAGGAGTGGCTGGTGGGTTTGAACCGCCAGCCATCTGGTTAGCAGGCAAGTGTCTTAGCCACTCA
This sequence comes from Orycteropus afer afer, assembly GCF_000298275.1. Lineage (NCBI taxonomy): Eukaryota > Metazoa > Chordata > Mammalia > Tubulidentata > Orycteropodidae > Orycteropus > Orycteropus afer. The sequence continues at coordinate 7,055,103 of NW_006921618.1, read as the reverse complement.
GGTAGTTTACTCAGTCACAAATGATAGGGATTATCTTTATGAGCTTGTCAGAAGTCTTTCTCTAGAGCAGAAATAGCTGTTTGGATGCGGTAGTGTAAAACCTGCCATAAGGAGAATCTGTCTTAAATACAAGATATGTGGTGCACCCCTGTTCTCAGGGGGACTGTTAGCAGAGATTAATGCAACTCTTTATAGTGATCACACTCACTCACTCACTGCCACTGAGTTGGATCTGACTCATAGTGACTCCTCCTTGGGTTTCCGAGTCAGTATCTCTATGGAAGTAGATTGCCCAACTTTCCTTCTGAGGAGTGGCTGGTGGGTTTGACCAGCCAGCCTCCTGGTTAGCAGTCAAATGCCTTAGGCACTATGCCACCAGAGCTCCTGTTTATAGTGATAGAGATTGAAAATGTCAAGAAAGACTAAGTCACTCTTCCTTCCTGGATCCCCAACACACTAAAGTGAAATCTGGAAAACTGGTAGACTTCATAAGTGTCACATTAGATGAGGATTATGGGCTGAGTCTCTGCTCTCTTCCTTCCTCTCCTTACTGTAAAATAATTTATGATTTCTCTAGTCTTTATATCTTACTTTGAATTCATATTAAACTATTCAAAACCAGAACTGTAAGCTACACTTGAAAGTTTTCCATGGGGCTGTAGTATGAGATTAAACATTTTTATCTTGAACTAACTGCTTTTGAGTCACACTGTTGTATGCTTCAGGGTTACAGTCACCCTGAATTCCAGCAGACACCCCCTCATCAGGAGCACTGCTGTACACTTAGTTTTCCTAGATTCCTTTCTTTGTGAGGGTCAGGATTCTTAGAGGTTATTCTTCGGTTAGCAATAGCAGATATTATCCTCTATTTACCTCTCCCTAGCTGCTGGGGAACTAGAACACCTAGTGAATTATTCTTGAATGTTGTTTTATACCACAATCTTGTCTTCACTCTTTTGATAGCCTTCAGATTACTAGAAATACTAATCCCTGTGATTATACTTGGGAGGAAATTAGATACTGAGTTTAATTTACTCTCTTGGATAACTTTTTGTTCTTAAGATACCCAATATAGTCTCTCTCTGGCAGATTAAAGTGACTAAATGACAAAAAGAATTGGGAAGTATTTTGAATATCATTTACCACACCATTATAATAGTGTAAAATGCCACAATCGTGTTACCTATACTGCTTCTTAAGGTCTCCTCTTTTATATATTGTGTGAATGTGTAATTAACTTTTCTATATCTCTTTTCTTCCAAAAAGCTCAAAATGCTTCACATATCTTATCTTTTACACTCAGCAACATCCCCTTGAGGTAGGTAGAAGGCAGGTATTATTACCTTCATTTTACAAATAAAAGACCTGAAGCATAGAGAGTTTAAGTGACTTGCTCAAATTCAGTTTCTTGGTGGCAGAACTTAGATTAGACCTTGGTCTCAACTTGCAGTCCTGTGCTCTTCCTCTGTAGCCATGTTAGAGCTGACTCATCACAAGGCTCCCCACTGATGTACAGCGTTAGCACAAATAAGGGATCCAACAATTCCAGATTTTGTATTTGTAAAGATGGAAATGTTTTACACTGAAATAGGAGTTAGTTTTCTAGACCTGTACTTCTCAAGAAAGTGTAAAATTGGTCAAAATGGGCTTTGAGTTGAAGTGTATCCCTCAGATCTCATCAGAAGTAGTACATAATACAAACATAAATTCAACCTCTGTATGTTTTCTTCTATGTTTTATGCTGGGACTCACTGGAGATCTTTGTAAGTAATCAAAGCTGTCCCTTTATCTTTAATTTTGGCATTCAGGGAACTCTGGGACTTCCTTTCCCCAAATTAAAATTCATTTTAAGGTGTTTCATTTTTGTCTTTCTTTTAATTTTTACAACTTCAAAATTGGTAATAATTCAGTTCTAGTGTACTCCGTACTCAAACTTGTTTAAAAAGTTTACTTTCTTGAAATAAATAATACTAAAATGAGTAGATCATGATATGGATTTGGGTGAGGGAATTAAATACCTTTTCTTAATCAACATCAATATCCTCTTGAATGAAGAAAAGTTGTAGTGGTTGAAATGGGCTTATGAAGTATGGTTATAGCTGATGAGGTTACTTTCTAGCTTAAAATGAGAAGCAGACTGAGTTCTCATTTTCAGATGTATGTCACATACTTAAGAAAATAATATGAAATTTTGTGAAATAAATACAGTAGTGGGTGAGGTGATATGATTTGTGAGCCAGTGTGGAGCATGACTTACGTTAGCAAACATGAGTGTCCTGATCAAAGCTCTGCTGGGCTATCAAGCAAGACACTTCTCTCTGTGAATGCCTCTTTTGTAGAATGTGGTTAATAATACCAGCCAATCTCATAGGGCACTGTGCAAGACTGTCTTTATCATGTACAGCTCCTTGAACTCAGAACAGTGGACATTAAATGGAGCTTTGTGTTATAGTCATCACACGTTTTCCCAGCACAATGATTCTTCTGATTCTGCTAACTTTGCTCAGAGTTTGCATGATCTTTTGAGGAAAATGAGCATATCACTTAGTCAAAAAGCTGTGAAAATACATAGGCTTTTTCCATTGCTTTCTTCTTCAGAGCCCTATGAGTTTGTCTCTCTTGAGTGGCTACAGAAGTGGTTGGATGAATCGACACCTACCAAGCCTATCGATAATCATGCTTGCCTATGTTCCCATGACAAGCTTCACCCAGATAAAATATCAATCATGAAGAGAATATCTGAATATGCAGCTGACATTTTCTACAGTAGATATGGAGGAGGTCCAAGACTGACTGGTAACTCAAGGATGTCTTCTTCTCTGCTTAAAAGAGTAATGCATTAAGTCCTCATCATATGGTTTTTAATGAGTTGGGCTTTATGATGATTTGACCCAAACTGTCCTAGACCCAAATGTTACTTAAGCTTTGCAAAAAGGATTTGCTAAATAAATGAGACATTAAGCAACATTATACATAGTATATTTAATAATGCTAGAAAAGAACTGATACTGCTTATTGAAGTTTTTTTTCTCTCAGAAAGGCAGACAAAAAAAGAATGCTTTGGAGAAAAGCATCTGGTAGTATTTCATTACTTTAAACAATTATTCTTCAAAGTAAGTATTTAAAGTAACTTAAAGTGAGGATTGAGACTTAAACCTTGATCTGGTTGACTATAAGTTTTGTGTTTCCATGCCATGGCAGTTGCTAATGGTATGAGATGTATAGATTGATGCTTAGCTTATAAATGGAAGCTGCTTGATTCTACTGTGAATATGAAATTATAGAGTCATGTATATAGATAGCCATGTGGTATACATAGTGTATTTGATTCTAGCTACCTTTCCTCCTTGAAACATTTTTCATTTTAATGAGTAACTGATAACACAGTCCCACCCCAGTCTATAGAGAAAATAAAACAAAATTGTGTGACTACCACTTTCCCCTCTCTTTTCTAAATTAAGTGTTCTTTTTTGACTGTATAAAACTTAGTGCATAAAAACTGGCATTTAGCTACATGATTCAAGCATTCTCTTGTACACACTTGAAGTTTTGCTTTCTAAATATCTGTTTTTTATTTAGAATAAACTACAATGGGAAGCACTTTCAAAGAATCACATTTCATATGATTCTTAGAATTTCTGTGTGTTTTCATTTAGGCCTTTGATTTTTCTTTTCCCATAGCGTTCTGTGCTTTGAAGTGTTCTAATATTTAATACCTGAAAGAAGCCCTTAAATAATAATATATGTATAGTTGTCAGATACACTGACTGTTCCACTTGTGCTCGCCCTCCCCTCTCCCTTGCTGGGCCTCAGTTATTTGGTTATGGTTTTGTAAAATTTGCTTAAACTTTGTAATAGATTGTACTCCATAGTATAGATAGTTTTAGCATAATTAAACCATTTAATCTTTTATTGTTGTCTTAATAGGTATAACACCAAAATAATTTAGGATATATAACAGTTTTCTGTATTGTCAAGATTTATGTCTTGGGTTTAAAGTTCCTCTCTGATTTTTGAACAGGAAATCCATGTGTGAATAAACTTACTTTCTTCCATTCTCTCTTGCCTCTAGTGAAAGCCCTGTGTAAGGAATGTGTGGTAGAACGTTGTCGTGTGTTGCGTCTGAAGAACCAACTAAATGAAGATTACAAAACTGTTAACAATCTGCTAAAAGCAACAGTAAAGGGGTATGTTCCATAGTATGTTCCATAGTGTATATTGTTTATGATAAACTAAAACATTTTAAATTCCTTATCAGAGAATTCCAATGCTGCTTCTTCCTCAGGGATGTGTTCTGGGTCTGTATCCTGCTCCCTTGTTTCTACCACTTTATCCTGCTTCTTTGTGTGGACCGTGATGGTCTGTTGTCTCCGAGGCATTGTTGCGTTGTTGTATTTAGATCTCTGTTAACTGTTTGTGAAGAGCAGTCAAGGGTGATTCTGGCTCTTCTTGGTGGTTTTTTATCGTTGTCCCGTTGGTGGAGAAGGAGGTAGTTGCTCTTGCTCAGTAAGTCAGGAGGTGTGGGTGTAGTTGTGTCTTATGAGGACTGTTGTTGTCTCCCACTGAATTAGACACAAATTACAATTGAATAGCCTTGTCAGTCTTGCAGGTCCCAAGTGTCCTTGGGGTTGCTGGAAAGCAGAACGTGTTCTTAAGCCCCAGGAATTGGCTAGAGTGCTGTCTCTTTAAATATCCAAAATAGTCAAGCCACTTTTTAAACCTTCAAAATGGTGGCACGCTCTGGACCAGCAAAAGTCCACAGCTCAGCCCACCTTTCTCTTCACCTTCTCCGTTTGTTTCCCAGCCACATGCATAGTCCTCCATGCAGTCTCTGGCTAGCAGGGTGATTTTTAGGTTAATTCTTAGGTCCTACCAGCACTCGGGAATCTCCAAGTTGACTGTGCCCTCAGGATCGCTGCTAGACCGCAGCTCTGAATGTCTCCTTTTTTGGTATTTTCACTCAAATTCTTCTGCTAGTTGGGGTTTAGTCCACTTCTATATCCTTCCCTTCAAGGCTCAGGGGTCCAAGATTATCTTCTGTGTCTGTGTTAATTGGTTTCCCTTTTCTTTGTTGGAGAGGGTCTGTGCAGTCTTTCTGCCTAGTCCGCCATCTTGCCGGAACCTAAAACATTTTCAAGAGATAATAACGAAATCACTTACTGTTTATGGAGACGAAGGAATTAGAATTTTTAGAAGAAAGAAAAGAGTAGATTGCAGAGCCAAGTCAAAAGTGAATTTTGCAATGATTGCTGCTGTGATAAAGAGGAAGAAAATTAAATCAGACAACCTTTGAGATATATTTTATCTATTAGAAAGCAAGAAGCAAAATATGGATGTGAGGGTTGACCAAGCCAAGCAAGGCACAGTGTTAGCTTGTATTCTGGCACAGAATTATTGACAGCCTACTTTAGAAAAACATCCAGGCAGGCATGGGGGTGTCCCTCTTTGTGAGGTCGAAGTAAGGGTGTTAAGGAATGGTAGGTACCCAGTGGAACGTTCTTATCAAAAACATCCTTGAGTACCTTTTGACTCAGAAATAGTAGAATCAAGTAGTTGATTGATGGTATTTGTGATGTCTGGTTTTAATTTAAGTTGTATAACCAAAACCAAAGCAAGCCCACTGCTATCAAGTCAGTTCCAACTGATAATGATCCCCATTGAGTTTCCAAGGTGGTAAATCTTTTCGGAAATAGAGTGCCCTGTCTTTCTTCCATGGAGTGGCCTGTGTGTTTGAACCTTCAGCCTTCTGGTTGGCAGTCAAATGCCTTAAGCACTGCACCACCAGAACTCCTTTTACGTTGTATATGAAAAGAAAATTTATCCTCCAATTTCCCAAAGATTAATCTAGTTCACTGTTTTTGGTTATTTTATAAACAGCCTGCCAAGTACCTTAAACGTATGTTTGTGTTTAGACATGGTTGTACGTAGGTAGCTATTCTCCCTTAAAGGTACACATGTATGTAGTTGTGAAGGGTAATCAGAAAGAAAGTGACTAACTAGTTGATTGATCTGATTGGCATGAACGTAAATGAGGAGTAGGAAAGGCAAGATAAGATAAAAAGATGGAAACGAAATGGCAAATACCTACAATTCAACTAAACAAAGCCTTTGCTAGTGAGGCATAAAAAGTGTTGAAAATAAGGAAGTGGGTTAAAAAATATTGTTTGCAAAACAGTTGGCTTTGAATATTTATTGTTTGTTTTAGTTGTGTCCTTTACAAAGAAAGGAGGGGAGGAGGACATTAGGAAATGTTACTTGCATAATTTAACATTCTCTGTTCCAGCAATGATGGATTTTGGGTGGGGAAATCCTCCTTGCGGAGTTGGCGCCAGCTAGCTCTTGAACAACTAGATGAGCAAGATGGTGATGCTGACCAAAGCAATGGAAAAATGAATGGCAACCCGTTGAATAAAGGTAAAGTTTTAAACTTGTGTTTAGATAGCTGTGGATTAAAAGTAAAAAAAAATAAAAGTAGCATTGTTTTTTTATTCAGACATTCTATGTGTTTTGGATGTATATCTTGCTGTGTCATTCACTACCTAACTTTTTGAGAAAATAAAAACACCAAAACCACTCTTAATTATAAGCTGCTGAAGTAATTTTTAACATTTTGAAATTTGAAGAGTTTCCTTTTGGTTAAAGTATTTTGTTGTGCTGTGTAATCCATGAAGCTAACATTTACATTTTATTGTGCTTAGACTTACATATAAAATAACAGCTTTTGCCATTTTAACCATTTTTAAGTGTACAATTCAGTTACATTACTTCATTCACCAAGGTGTACAGCATCACCATGTCTATTTCCCAATGATTTTCATCTCCCCAAACCTGACTCAACGGCACATAGCAACAACAACAATAACAAACAGAAGCTCTGTACCCTTTAAGTAGTAATTCTCCCCTTCCCCCTCTCCTCAGCCCTGGTAACCACTAATAAATGTTTTGAGTGACCCTTCATTTTAAGTAAAGTCAGATGCCAGATTAGAAAGTCCGTTATTATGTTGGCCTAGCTTAAAAACATTTTTCATGTTGTTTTCAGAGTATACTTTGCTCCTCTCCTTTCCCCTATTAAAAAAGTTAAGTTTCAAGGATGAAGGGAGGGAGAAAGGAGTTGCTTATAGAGCTCTAAGTTTCAGTTTCTAGTGATAGAAGAATCACATTGCTTAAGGATAGGGTTATACAACCAATTAACATCATAATTGTTAATAAGTTGTACATCTGTAAAAAGATGAATTGGCAAGAATTGTGTGATAGATATATTTACAACAATAAAAAGAGTAGCTCCTTAAGCTGCTTGTATACAAATACTTCATGGGATTTCATTCCTTGGTTTGGAGGTTTAGGGCTGTGGTTTTATGGGACATCTCAGTTAATCGGCCCAATATGTGTTTAGTGCTTCTATTCTGTCTCCAAGTTCATTGCACAGTGCCTGGGGTCTTAAAAGTTTGCAGGTAGCCATCCAGTTGGTCTTCATTCTCCTGAAGCAACAGAGGAAGAAGGAGAGGAAGAAATGAAATGCGTAGGTAATTACCTCCATGAATAACTGCTTCCTTTGCCATGAGACCAGAACCGAATATGCTTGGCTACCATACTGAACACTTTGATCAAGTGTTCTATGGAAGAATCTTGATCAAAGAGAGGAGAAAAGGCAGAACAGAATTTCAGATTCTCATGAACTCCAGACTCTGTGGAGCCATGGAGGCTGGATGAACCTCTGAAACTATTGCCCTGAGATAGTCTTTTAAACCTTAAACCCAAAATAGCCCCTGAAGTCTTCCTAAAACCAAACAATAGTTTAGCTTAACTAGTAAAGAATGTCTGCCTTGAGCACTGTGCTCTTTTAAGAATTGTCTATACGGGATCGAATTGACAACAGCAAGTCAAAAGGTTACAGCAGAAACTTAGGGGACAGTGAGTCTATTTAATGGGGGAAGAACAGTTTGGAAAAAGGTGAGAATGATTGCCCAGCTTGAAGAATGTAATTGGTGTCACTGAATTATACATGTAGAAATTGTTGAATTGCTGTGCATATTCTCAACAATAAAAAATAAAATATATTTAAAAAATACTTTTTAAAGCTTGGAGTCATACAGAAGTATAGGTAATAGAACTTGAAAGTCTTCCGTGGGAAGATGTCATCACTGTAAATAATGGCTTTTTAAAATGGAGCTCATATAGACACAGTTGTGTATCTTTCCCTGTCAAAACATGCAATTCTTTTTCTTTTATTTGGGTGAAGATTTACAGAGCAAATTCACTTTCCATACAGCAGTTCACATATACTTTGTCTCATGACACTGACCACAGTTTACCACAATGCAACAGCTCTTCTCCCACTTCCTCCCCATAGTTACCTCTTCCTTGTGTCCATCCCTCCATGTACTCCTGCCCCCTGAGCTGTCTCCCTGTGCATAAGCAGCCCTTCTTTCTCCCATGATTGTTCTCTCCAAGGAGTGTATCTATTTGAGGTAAATGTTCAACTCATATGCCTGTCTTTTGTTTGGATGGAAGCCACAGGTGTGGGTTCAATTCCAGACCTGAAGGGAAGTTTGGGGCCATAGTCTCAGTGGTTCCACCAGGCTCTATTGGACCAGCAAACCTGGTCCCCCCCCCTCCTTTTTTTTTTCCTCCAAATGATTTTGAGTTTTGTACCACACTGTTCTCCCTCTCTATCAAGGATCTCCTACATAGATCCCCTGTCAAGTGGATGACACTGGTAGCCGGGCACCATCTAGTTCTTCTGGTCTCATAGTCTTATAGGCTGCAGATTGGATGGTGTACCAGTCGCTAGGGCTAATTGTTTCCATGAATTTTGGTTTTCTTCATTCTTCTTTGCTCTGGACGAACATGCAGTTCTTTTTATTTAATGACTGCATTTCACTGTGTGAATATATTATAATTTATTTAATTGATTCTATTTTAGTTTTCATAGTTAATATATAATCACAGAATCTGCATTATTTTTAGATTATTTCTACAAGATAAATTCCTAGAAATTGCTGAGCAGAGAATTATGCCCATGTGTAATTACTACCTACTGACACATACCAGTGCATATGGTAAATTTCCTCCAGAGTGTGTGTGAGGATGGTTGTTGCCGCGTGCCTTTGTCAAAATAAAGTGTTATTCAATCATACCAATCTTTACTGCTCTGATAGATTAAATGACTTAGCAGGTTGAAGTTTCTGTTTCTCAGAATTATAATTGAAGTCCATCATCTTTACATATTTAAGAAGCTTGTGTGTATGTGTGGGGACAGCATTATTTTGCCCATTTTTCTACTTATTTTTTTTTAATGATTAGTGAATATTCTTTATGTGTATTAAGTATATTAAAATTGTGCTGTGCTACATAATTAACTTGGAAAACCCATAGATGACTGTTCTAATCTCCTGATGCTTAAAAACTTCTTTACGTGTTATCTTCTTGTTATAGACAAGTAGAAAAAGCAATGATTGGAAAAGAAATGTTCATAGGAAAAGCAAAGTTCTTACTATATTTTGTTTGGCATTAATGTTAAGTCCTTACTTCGTTAGCCTCTCTAAAGCTTTCTGTTCAAACTGTGAAAGAGTAGGTAGGTGGAAATAAGATGACATGACATGTAGATGATTAACTTGGTTTGTGACACAGTATTCTGAACACCTTGACTAGAATTAATAGACGGTAGGTAAATTATTTTTCAAATTGGAAAGAGGTACATTTTCTTACATAACCTAATGCTTTAAAAAGTAAAGCTGTCATTGAGTTTTTTTTTCTTTTAAGGAAGTAAAATGTAACACTTTTTTGCAGAACTGAGTAGGAATCACTTGGGTCAAATTTTCATAACATTGTTAAAAGTTTTTGTATCCAGTAGTTGTTTTTGTTACTCTGAACTTTAAACACAGCAGCCAGTGCAATATTACCTGTGTTTCTTTTGATCAGATGAATCAAAGGAAGAAAGAAAAGATGAAGAGGAGGAAATAAATTTTAATGAAGATATTCTGTGTCCACATGGTAAGCTAGATGTGTAGATCTTGTGTTGTATGACTGATTTGCATATCGCCAATATTCTATTGAGCATTTCCCTCTTTGTTTTGGGGAATGGAACAGCCTTAGGGTAGTAACTGGATTTCTGAACTGTACTTATTTGCAGTGTTTCTGTTTTCTTTCCCTTTTCAGCTGTTAGCATCTTCTTCCTGCTTTCATGACAATGTCTTAGCTTTTTCTTCTCACTCTGTAGCAACAACAGAATTTTTTTTTATTACATTATAGAATTTTCCCATTTTCTGAGGAAATCATCGAAAAAGAAACTATGTGTGTGTTTGTGTGATTTGGGTGAAAGTCCACAGAGCAAATTCACTTTCCATACAGCAGTTCACATACACTTCATCTCATGACATTGGCTACAGTTTACCCCAATGCAACAGTTTCCCTCCATGTATTCCTTCCTGCCCCCTGAACTGTCTCCCTGTGCATACACAGCCCTTCTTTCTCCCATGATTGTTCTCTCCAAGGAGTGTATCTACCTCAGGTAAATGTTCAACTCATATGCCTCTCTTTTGTTTGGCGGGAAGCCACAGGTGTGGGTTTAATTCCAGACCTGAAGGGTATCTAGGGGCCATAGTCTCAGTGGCTCCATCAGGCTCTATCAGACCAGTAAACCTGGTCCCCTCGCCCTTTTTTTTTTTCCCCAAAATGATTTTTTATTTTGTTCCACATTATTCTCCCTCTCCATCCAGGATCTCTCTCCTGCATAGCTCCCCCTGCGAGTGACTGACAGTGATAGCTGGGCACCATCTAGTTCTTCTGTTCTCATAGTCATATAGGCTGCAGATCACGTGGTGTACCAGTTGCTTGGACTAATTGTACATGAATCTTTGGTTTTCTTCATTCTTCTTTGCTCTAGATGAGGAAAGACCCATCATTGCATCTAGATGGCTGCTTGCAAGCTTTTAAGATCCCAGTCGCTACTCGCCAAAGTAGGAGGTGGAACAGTGTTTTGTGCAGTAGGTTAGGCCAGGTGAGCTTGATGTCCTCTGCGACTATAGTCCCAAGCCCACAGGTCCAACTGCTTGCTCCCTCTGGGTAGCTGGCTGTGCCCAAGAAGTGACTACAGTCTTGTCTAAAGAGGAAGCTTTTTGTTCCTTGTTACATTGAGAGCCTTTCTGGATTTGAGGGGAAGAATTTCAGTTGTTACATGTGACTGACTGTATCTCTTTTTCCAATCTGAACATTTGAAGAACAAGCTTTGCATTACTTCTCATTATTCAGGCTATTTATGGTTTAATTTCTTTTTGACTAACGTATTAATACTTACCTATGTACTAGGAACCTTGAATAATAAGTTAAAAAATCTTATTGAGCCCTAGGTAATTGATTTATGTATTTCTTACTTGGATGGAATTAATTAATGCTCACTGATAATAAATTTTGTGTGATAATAAGGCAAGAGACTCATATATGAATTACTACAATTTTTGTAGCGAAATCTGACCAGTGTTGTCATTTTATAGCTTTCTGCTGTGCAATTCTCCCCTTTTCTTCTTTTTCAGTCTATCCTGATAAGAACTTTTTCTGACCAGTGTTGTCATCTTACAACTTTCTGCTGTGCAGTTCTCCCATTTTCCCCTTTTCCAGTCTATCTCCTGATAAAAATTGGATCCAGGGAAGGTAGAATGCCAGTGGTTAACACTACTAAGCCATGTGTCCATATTTTTATGTGCTAATATATTGCTTATATTAAAATTCTTGTGGATCTAAATAGGAGCTCTGGTAGCATAGTGCTTAAGGCACTTGACTGCTAACCAGAAGACTGGAGGTTCAAACCCACCAGCCACTCCTCAGAAGGACGGTGGGAATCTACTTCCGTAGTGATACTGCCTCAGAAAGCCAAAGAGGAGTCGCTATGAGTCGGGTCCGACTCAAAGGCACATAACAACAACAACAACATGGGTCTTAATAAAGTCCTAATGTTAGTTCTCCTCATTTATTATGAGCCAGTGGATGAGGTCTCATTAATTAATGAGTTAATCTCATTTAATGCACATTAGCACTTTTATAGTGTGGGTCCTTCATGATGCTGGTGGCAATAGTCATCACTTGTATTACTTGTATTCTGGTCTTTTTGGACATTATCTTGCTGCACCTTAGCCTACTAGATGAGTGGCTTTCTCATTTTACAGGCCACACAGCTAGGAAGGGGGTCATCCTGGGATGTGGACTCAATTCTGTGTGGATCCCAGGCCCATCTGTTCTTCCCATTGCATCACCCCAACTCTGTGTTTGTCTCCTCTTACACAAAGATGAAAGAAGATGAGTTAAGTGGTGGGCATGAGGATAAATAAATGGGAAAGAGGGAATGAGAAACCAAAAGTAAGTTAGTTTCTCTAGTGATGCTTACATATCAGCTCCTATTTTACCTTCATAGCACAAACATGGGCATGTGATAAGTGCCTTGATTTTGAGAGTTGAGGAGGCCACTGCAAAATACTAAGTTTCTTGTTTGGTGCTGTCAGCCTGGTAGAAACAGTGCCAGAACTCAGATTGTCATCTTACTCCTTAGCTCATTGACTTTTGCTCTACCTTCCCACTTCTTGTCTTATCTTGTCATTTTAGTATTGACAGCTTTGACCAGAAAGAGTGACAGAGCTGATTTCATTTCAGGATTCATGCTGCTGCTCTCTTCAGCCTATCAGAAACTGAACACAAGCACTGTTTTTGAGACCTTTAGCTTGATCTACAGCTCAGTGGCATTTTGATCCCATACTTTGTTATCTAGTACTTTTAAAAAGATGGTTCTCTACATTTGTTTTTTGTTTTTAAGTCCGTCATCTGTCAGTGTGCTGTGTCATTAGTGTCAGGTTTTCCAGGGCCAAGATATATGACCTTATGTGTGTGTGTGTGTGTGTGTGTGTGTGTGTGTATGACCTATTTCACTCATTAAGTTTATATTAAAAAGTGCTTCCAGAGATGTGTTGATGGTATTGGTAGAAGTTGTTATTGTTAAGTGTTGTTAGGTTGGCTTTGACTCATAGGGACCTTATGTATAACAGAACAAAACTTGACCTGGTCCTGCACCATCTTCATAACACAGTGAAACCTTTGAGAGCTGGAACTGGATGGTTCTGCCTTATTTTTCCTGGTCTCACAAGTTTTCTGCCTTTTACAGGTGCAGTCTTAACCGCTTTCCTGTCCTTCTGAATTAGTGGGAAATATTTTGAGTTTTCTTTTTCTGATGGGTTTCTGCTTCGCACAGGTTCTGGCTTTCTCAGGTGTTACTCTGGTTGGTATGTGTATGTCCATAGTTGTGGCTCTTGTGGCACTCCATTTCATTGAGGGTTTTCCTCATTTTCATTGCCCTTTGCCAGCTTTGGTAGTAGTAGTAACAGTGCTTATAATCATACTGGTGATGACCGTGGGTATTTATTGAGTGCATAGTAGTTTTCTAAATGGTACAGGTGTTAACTCATTTAATCTATACAATAATCCTGTGAGGTCAGTAGTATTATCACGTCCATTTTACCGATGAGTAAGTAAACTGAGGCACAGAGAGGTGAAAGTCATTTGTGCAAGGTTACCATACTTGATTGATCGTTTGCCTACATATATAACTGTCTGTTGGAAATTATTTTTCTTCAAAAGTTTGAAGGACTTGCTGTAACTTACATTGTACCATCCAGAAGTCCAAAGCCATTCTTTGTGGATTTTTTTTTCCCCTTTCTTTTCTAGAAGCTTGTGGGACCTTTGTCTCCAGTATTGTGAAATTTCACAGTAATATGCCTTGGTGTGGTGGTGCTGTTAGGTACTGTTGAATTGGTTCTGACTCATAGCCACCCTGTGTACAACAGAATAAAACAGTGCCTGCTTCTGCGCCATCCTCAACAGTCAGTGCTGTTGGTGTGAGCCCTGTTTAATATACTGCACTAGACACCAGTGGAAGCTGTGTGTGTGTTTGTGGGGCTTGTTGACTGTGAGCTGTACTCTTCAGCTGATTTGGTGATGCTGTTTCACTGGGGAATTCCCAATGTCAGTATCTTTCCTCTTTGTGCAGATTTTTCCACGGGCACCTGCTAGTCTCCTGCCTGAAAAAATGTGGACCTGGCTGTCAGTGTTCTGGGATTGTAGAGAGAAGCAGCCTTGGGAGTTTCTGCATTAATTGTGCAGACATCTACTTATCCCCATCTCCGCTCTTTTCCTGGCCTTGTCTGTCTTTTGGTGTCCCTGAGGGCAGAGGCCCTACATTTAATGGCCATGAGAGAATAGGCTTGTAGTGTTTTGTGGGTATAGAGGAGCAGTTATCTGTAGGTTGTAGAGGAAGGGACTGAGAATAAAGACTCTTCATCCATTTTCCTGTTTCTTAACCCCCTTCACCAACACTTAATGGTTCTGCAGTATAGTAAATCTCGTTACTCCTAAACTTTGGCCAACCTAGAATTCATTTTCCTTGTCTGATCCATCTGCTTTCCAGCTTCAGTTTTTGTTGTTCTTATTCCCTCTCTGTTCTCTTTATCCATCCTTATGGCATTATGGGTTTTTAGAAGAAAGAAAAGAAATCCCTTTGCTTTGGTTTAATGATGTTTCAGGAGGCACTGAAAGTAAATGCACGTTTAAAATACAATTTTTATGTGGAAATCTGTTTCGCATTTTCATCTTCATAACAAAACCACTATGTATTTCTAGTGCTTTGTGAGTGTGTAATGTAGCAGAGATTTTATATGAATTCATTACTGAATTGTATTCCATTGGGGAGTTTTTGCCACCACAAAATTCAGCATTTATTAGAAGTATATAGCCGCTTTCTTACCCATTTCATTTTTTTTTTTTTATTCCTTTTAAGTAAATGATCTTCCTATAACCTACTTTGTTTATTAACTAGTTTGCTTAGTAGTTGGACAGTGTTGTTTGTTTGTTTTACAAGTTCCCCTTTGGCTATTTTGTGGTCCTAGTTGTTATAATCTGAACTAGATTGGTAGGTACTTAACCAGAAGCTAAACTTATCATTGACTAGATTTCTGTTTTCCCAGAAAAATTTTTGGGTGTTAGATTATCCAATTGTGTTTGGTGAATTAAATCTCTCATGAGTTATTTGATCGTATACTGGGAGCTATTACTTAGTGGGTGAATTTAGTTGATTGGCTTTTTCTTTTCAAATAAAATCATATGTCGCAGGTAAAAGTTAATTATTATAAGATCACAGGCTATTAAAATAAATTGTGGTTATTAAAATTATTTGAAACTAAATTTAGAAACATGACTAATAATAGAGTGGAGAACTTTGTATTAAGCTGGATGTTTTTTGTAATTTCTGGAAATAAAGAAGGATAATAGTGACTAGTATTCTCATTCCCTTCTGGAATTTTTGATGATCCAGAAGGTTTTGGGCGATGGCAGTAGTAATGGCAAACAAATTGGAAATTGATTGGGTATCATTTTCAGATTGAACAGAAGATTGCTGTATTGCCTTTGAGTTGATAAGATAATGGACCTGTGAGAGTTAGACACAACCTTAAAAATACCATTTCAATTCAGAATGATTTCAGTAAAGTAACATAGTCAGCTGGGACAATAGTCTGCAGGAAATAGTGACACTTGAGTAGTGTGGGAGTAGATAAAGTCCTGTTAGACTAACCCCTGCCAGTCCCAGGTCCCTGGAAGCCCTTTTTCACTGCTCTCTTCACTGGGAGGGAGAAAGACAGCAAATGGGTAGCTCTTTTCTCCTGCAGAAGAGCCTTGGTAGTATAGTAGGTAAGTCCTTGGCTGCAAGGTCAGTGGTTCAAACCCACCAGCAACGCCACAGAAGAGATGTGACAGTCTGCTTCTGAAAAGGTTGTTGTTAGGTGCTGCTGCATCGATCGATTCAGGCTTACATAGTACCTTCATGTACAGCAGAACAAAACACTGCCCAGTCCTGCACCATCCTCACAATCATTGCTACATTTGAGCCCATCATTGCAGCCACTGTGTCAATACATCTCCTTGAGGCTCTTCCTCTTTCTCATTGATCATTTTCTTTACCAAGCATGATGCTGTTCACCAGAGGCTGATCCCTGTTTTTAACATGTCCAGAGTACATGACATTTACTTTGGTCATCCTTGCTTCTAAGGAGCATTCCGGCTGTACTTCGTCCAAGATAAATTTGTTCATTCTTCTGGCTGTCCTGGCATAGGAAACCCTATGAGGCAGTTCTGTGTCATACAGGTTACTGTGAGTCGGAATTGACATGATGGCACACACCAACAGTCTCATACATTTGTGTTCATATCCTGATTTTTTTTAACCACAGATCTAGATTAAAGACACAGAATTGGGGTTAGTGGCTAGCCCCTTAAGAATTAGATTAAAAATATCAAGATGTTTGAAAGTAGGAAGCATGTTATAGAAATATGGTTAGTAGTTGCCATCAAGTTGATTCTGACTCATGGTAACCCCTTAATACTTTAGTAAAGAAATAAAAGGGTACCTATTGATTTTTCTTAAGTTTAAGGAATGGGAAATAAAATTGGGGCTATATGTTGGGTTTTTTTTTTTTTTTTTTTTAAGCTTTTTCTTTTTCCCAAAGGAATAAATGTGTGTGTGTGTGTGTGCATATATGTAATCTTTCTTCCCCCTCACCTCAGGAGAGTTATGCATATCAGAAAACGAAAGAAGGCTTGTTTCTAAAGAAGCTTGGAGCAAACTGCAGCAATACTTTCCAAAAGCTCCTGAGTTTCCAAGTTATAAAGAATGCTGTTCACAGTGCAAGGTACTGAACTACTGACATCTGTTCTGTGAAAAGTACACGCCACCCCCTGGGTTGACTTCCCAGGAATATTAACATTGTACTTTTAATGGGGGTGTGGGGAGGAGGCAAGTAACGTGCTGTCAGCAGGAGATGGTTGACTTGCTTCCTTCTCTTTCAGATTTTAGAACGAGAAGGGGAAGAAAATGAAGCCTTACATAAGATGATTGCAAACGAGCAAAAGACTTCTCTCCCAAACTTATTCCAGGACAAAAACAGACCTTGTCTCAGTAACTGGCCAGAGGTATAATGATTCCCACAAAGGGAAGCATCCATCTTACCTTTTTAAGGCCCTTGCCAGATTCCTCATGAGCTGTTTCAGAACAGCCCTGGGCTTCTTTAAACTCTCCTTTGTTTAGTTATCTCATGAGGATGACTTTCTCTGCTTTGCTGTTTCTTGGTAGAGAGTTCTGTTTTCCATTTCGTTTATAAAACTTGAAAAAAGAAAACCACAGTATATGAAAAGTATTTACTGTAAGGAATTTATGTCAAGAATGTAGTGAATTAATGGCTACTCTTGTATGATTTTTATGTTCTAGGATACAGATGTCCTTTACATTGTGTCACAGTTCTTTGTAGAAGAATGGCGGAAATTTGTTAGGTAAAAACTAAAAATTTTCTGTTTTCTTTTTTGTTGTTGTTGGCTGTTGTATTTTTAAAAATTTATGGATTCTGTTAGTGGTTACCATCAGGGTTACTTTTACTACCATATACTGGAAACTTTCTTTACTGTTAAGGTAAATGAATAATCCTCAAAACAGATGTAATTAGTATACCCATCTAAGTATATCTCTAGTTTCAAAATAATTATTAAGAAAGAACATCCTCAGTCATACAGTAGTGAGGTATATTTATCCTCTTTGTCTCGTTTGAGTAGAAAGCCTACAAGATGTAGTCCTGTGTCATCGGTTGGAAACAGTGCTCTTCTGTGTCCCCACGGGGGACTCATGTTTACATTTGCTTCCATGACCAAAGAAGATTCTAAACTGTGAGTTTCCTCTCTTCGTGTCATTTTTCTATTTCTAATGATTAATAAAGTGTGTTTAGGAAATGTCTCGTCTGACCTAAACAGTCTATTTTAAGAATGTAGTCCTTTGTTGAATTGTGGGTTTTATTTTTCCCTTTTGTAAGTTCTATTAAAGTGAGCACCTGTCTAAAAAAGAGACTGCTTCTCCATAAAAGGCCAGAGGCCACCTGAGACTACCTTGTTCTTGATGCTTCTTCCCGCTCCTATTTGGAAACAGAGCTCTACTTTCTCTCTCCACAGTGCTGGGAACCAGTACACTGTCTCTAAGTGGAACTCTACCACAATCACATAACCTACATGGTCTAGGTTGTGGCTTTTTTCTCTGCAGCTGCCAGGCTTCAGAAAATAAAGGAGGAACTGACTCAGGGCAAAGCCACTGAGCTGGTTGGTCATTGGGAATTCTAGGGCCTTAAAATTAAAAATATGTTCCACTTCTCAAGTGCTTCCAAAAGAGCTCATTAATGAAATTCAATCCTGATGTTTCTGTTTTATATTTAAAAGTAATTTTCATTTTTGTTTGAAGTTGACACAATGGCTACAATGATGGGCTCCAGGTATAGCAAGGATTGTGAGGATGGCACATGACCAACTGTTGTACATAGGGTTGCTGTGAGTCAGAGCAGACTCAACGGCACCTAACAACAACATATAAAACAAGATGGAATGCCTCTGACATTGCCAGTATACCATGAAAAGAAAATGCAAACAAATGAATAAAAATTCTCTTGGGAGTAAGAGTTAACAAAAATACTCATTGCCATTCAGTCAATTCCAACTCATAGCAGCCCTGTTGGCAGGGTAGAACTGCCTCATAGGGTGTCTAAGGCTGTAATCTTCACAGAAGCAAATTGCCACATCTATCTCCCGTAGAGTAGTTGGTAGGTTCAAACCATCGACCTTATGGTCAGCAGCCAAGCACTTAACCAGTGTGTTGCCAGGGCTCCCCAAGCTAGCGTTAGGGAGTTTATTATTCATGTATCTATCACTTAACATCCTTTTAGGGAGCTCAGCATTAGTGTATATGTTTTCTTCTTGTTTCTCCCCCAGTCCTTTATCGACCTCTTTTTTCTTCTGTATTTTATCTGTTTATTGTTACCAATGCCAGGCATCCCAGAAAGTATATACAGTAATAAAACAAACATGTGCCATCATCCAGCCTAAAAATTTAAGCAATTCAAATGTATTTCTGGGCCCCCAGTACTGTCCCTCCTTCCTATTCTTCCTCTCACGCCCCCTCCCTTTTTCTCTCAAAGTAACCACTGCTCTGAGCTTCAGGGTTATTAATCCCAGAAATTTTTTTTTCTTTTTAAAATAATACTCACATAGTAATGTTTTACATATTTAAATTTTTTTCGAAGAGCATTCTACTGTATTTTTCTTCTGCAACTAACTTAATTTATTCAACTTATGTTTTTGAGATTTAGTCTTGTAACTCTACTCCATTTAGTTTCACTGTTACTGTAGCATTGTAGTGTATGAAAAAACTTATTTCTTTTTGGTAATGATATTTAATTCTAATTCTTTTGTATTAAACACTGCTGTTGATGATTTTGAACTAATGGATGATGTTTGTTTTCTTAATTGCCATGTGTCTTAAGGCATGTAGTGTTTTTTTGCACAGTATAGCTCTCATATGGCCCAGTGAGTGGCAAATGATACAAAAGCTCTTTGTCGTGGATCATGTAATTAAAATCACCAGAAGTGAAGTGGGAGATGTAAACTCTTCAGAAACACAGTATACTTCTGAACCTAGTAAGTTTTCATATTGTTTCTGTTTTCTGTAGTTAAAAGTTGACATTTTTGGCAGAAGGGAGGGTTACGTGAATATTATATTCTCTCCTTAAAATTAAAATACAGTAGTAAACTAAGATTCCCATACAAGGATATAATCTATAATGACTAATGGACCATATGAACCCAAACCTCCATGACCCTGAGGCCAAAAGAACTAGATGGCACCCAGCTACCAGTGCTGACTACTCTGAAAGGGATCACAGTAGGAGATCCCAGATAGAATGGGAGAAAATACGGAACAAAACTCAAAATCATAAAGGCCAGGCTTACTGGTCTGATAGAGACTGGTAGAACCCCCGAAACTAGGGCCATTAGACACTTTGTAAGCCTGAACCTGAGCTACCCTTGTGGCTCAACTTTGAGCCACACAATAGTCCTATAAGGTAAACAGTAATACCAGAGGGGTGCACATCATTAGAACAGTCAACCGCATGGAAACAAAAGGGCACCATTTGGCCAGGGTAGGCTTCTAAGAAAGCAGAAAGGGATAGGAAAGAAGGACAAAGGGAAATGGTAAACACAGAGAAGATGTGGGAAGAGTGCTGTTATATTGTGGGGATTGCACTAAATGTCACAAAACAAAATGTGATGAACTGTTGAATGGGAAACCAGGTTACTCTGTAAATTTTCACCCAAATCATAATTTAAAACTACATAAATACAAAAACTAAACTAATATTCCCTAAGCAGAAACTGCCAGATATTTATTTCATTATTTATGTATTTATTTGTTGACAGTAAATAGGTTTCCTTATTTGCATATAATAAAATATAGTAATTAGTAGAAAATATTACTAATATTTGAGTGAATATTCACTTCTAACTTTGATATGTTTCTTCATCTTTGGTTCTTTGACAGTGATTCTTTAACCATTTTTATTTTGGGTTTTTTTAGAACTCTGTCCAGAATGCAGAGAAGGCTTATTGTGTCAGCAACAGAGGGACCTGCGGGAATACACTCAAGCCACTATCTATGTACATAAAGTTGTGGATAATAAAAAGGTACTGATCCCTCTTGTGGCCATAAGTAGTAATGACTGAGATTGCTTTTTGACTTGCTGTTAAATTTTTGCTAAGAATCATGTTTTATTTCCTCAGAGCTATTTGGCATCAGATTTGAAATTGAACAGGAATTGGAAATCGATAATATGTGCTAAAATGCAGGTATTTATTAACTATTAGCTGTGTACCAGCAATAGTCTTGGTGGTGAAGTCAAGGTAGCAACTATCAAGAACATGTGCACATAATGAGGAAGATCAAGACTAAACCAACAAATTCATAAGAGGATTTCACATAGTAATGAATTTTTTTAAGGCAGTTAAGCAGGGAAAAGTGAGAGGGACTGATGGAGGTGGAGGTGGCAGCATTAGGGAGTAGAAAAAAGGCTTCTTGGAGAATGTGAAATGGTGAAGCTAGTAGTAGCGTGGTAACCTGTCTAACTTCTGGGCAGATAATGAGAATTACCACCAGCCCAAGGCTGATTCTTAAGAGGTGGAAGTCAAACATGCACTCTTTAGCCTTTTTACCACTTGTTAATACCAGCCATCTCCCCATGGCATTCTCTACTCCTTCACTTTGTTCAGTAATGTGTTGCAATGGCCACACAACTCAGCAGACCATTCTTAACAGTTAAATGGTTTATTTAGTAATGGGGTACAAATCGGGGTCAGGATCAGTAGGCTACAACTCAGGATTAGGAAGCATATAGGCAGCCTTCTTCAGTGCGAGACAGTTCTCAGGTCCTTCATCTGTACAGGTCTCCTCTCAGCCCACATATGGATGGGCTTCCTCTCGTTCTCCTCAGGACAGGTTTCTCTTCACTGATGGCTCTATGGTGGGCCCCCTTCTGCACCTCTTGTCTTCAGTGTTTTAGAGCCCTTGCCCTTGACCCATTTTATTGCTTTTTTAGGGGGTTCTTTGCCTCCTCTCTGCTGCTTTTCTCTGCTCTATTCCTTCTGCTGCTGCCTGTCTCATAAACCTCCATGGGGTTGGCTGCTTATATAGACAGACTCCTATGCGGTTTGAAGGTATGGCCCTCCCAGTAGGCCATGGCCACGAACACTTCATTTGTACAATAAGTAGGCTGTAGATACTTCATTTGCATAGTCTGTCCTCACTTAATTTGCATAATCTATTGACCAATCCCTGCAAGATGCATAACAATCACGGGGCTGGCTATAGCCCAGGACCAGACAAAAAAAATATCAAACCAAGTTGTTTATAGCTTACCCAGGAAATGTCAGTCAACCTGGCAAAAATAACAAACCCCTCTGGGGTCAAAAACTAGGTAAGGTAAGTCATCAGGACTTGGGGAGAGTCTCTCAAGCTGTTTTTCTAAAGGCAAAAGGCAACATAAAGGAACCCATTTTGCGACAGAGGAGGAGGAGTTTTACCTGATCATTGACTGTCAGGTATCTATCCTTGTGGGGAGCCAAAAAGAGGGTTCCAGAAAAGAGAACAAAACCCACAAGGAAAACCCAGTGTGTTCAAGCAACAGAATTAAAATTAGTGCCTACAGCAGTGCTGTCCAGTGGAGCTGGTCTGCCACGATGCAAATGCTTGGTGTCCGTGCTGTGCACTATGGAAGCCATTAGCCACGTGTGCCTGTGGAGGACTTCAACTGTGAATAGAGTAACTGAGGAACTACTTTTTAAATTTTAATGCATTTAAATGTATGTGGTCATGTGTGTCTAGTGGACAGCGCTGGTCTAGAATGAATTTTATTCTGAAAAAGGCTAATGATAAGAAATCAATGGCCAAATTCTATGCAAATCACACCAAGGATTTGGGATTTTATTCTAAGTGTAAATGTCAGTCTCTGAAAGATTTCAAACAAGGACATGATGCGATCTGATTATGATTTAAGATTATGCTGGGCATTATGTTTAGAATTAGCAAGGACATGACAAGAGCAAGAAAGGCTAGTTTAGAAGCTCTTGCAATTGATCTGCAAGAGTAAGTGATATTGACAGACTTGGACGTATTTTGGAAGTAGAGGTGGTAGAAATTGGTATGGGTTGTGTTAGGAACATTTTTATTGTATTGAGAATGGTTCTTAGATCCTGACCCAGATCTCTGGATATCTTCCTGATTTAATTCTAGTATATTTTGAATTAAAGACAAATAAAATGCATTTTGTTTATTTATTTATTATTACTATTTTTTTAATTTATTGTAATTTGGGTGAAGATTTACAGAGCAAATTCACTTTCCATACAGCAGTTCACATATGCTTTGTCTCATGTCATTGACCACAGTTTACCACAATGCAACAGCTCCCCTCCCACTTCTTCCCCATAGTTACCTCTTCCCAGTGACCATCCCTCCAT
>NW_006921618.1:6958448-7026455 GCF_000298275.1 Orycteropus afer afer | reverse complement strand
GGTGGAGGACTGGGTAGGGCACCCAGGCTCTGTCTGAGCACACAGACTGTGATGGAGTTCCTGTGGGCCCAGAAGATAGGTGGGAGTGGGGATGGCCACACCTCCGTTCACCAAGCGGGTGTAGGGCGCAGTAACAAGAAGAATGACGTACCTTTTCAGTCTTGCAGGCCCTGAGTGTCCTTGGGGTTGCTGGAAAGCAGAACGTGATCTTAAGCCCCAGAAATCTGCGAAAGCACTGTCTCTTTGAGTATCCAAGATAGTCAAGCAGCTTTGTAAACCTACAAAATGGCGGCACCCTCCGGATAAGCAGAAGTCCACAGCTCAGCCCACCTTTCTCTTCACCACCTCTGTTTGTTCCCCAGCCACCGTGCACAGTCTTCTGGGCAGTCCCTGGCTAGCAGGGTGATTTTTGGGTTAATTCTTAGGTCCTACCACCACTCGGGAATCTCCAAGCCCTGTGGTCTGTGCTATCAGGGTTGCTCAGGCCACTGCCAGACTGCAGCTCCGTGTGTCTCCTTTTTTGGGTTTTTCACACAAATTCTTCTGCTAGTTGGGGTTTAGTCCACTTTTGTATCCTTCCCTTCAAGGCTCAGGGGTCCAAGATTATCTTCTGTGTCTGTGTTCATTGGTTTTCCTTTTTTTTGTTGAAGAGCATCTGTGCAGTCCTTCTGCCTAGTCCGCCATCTTGCTGGAACTGAAAATGCATTTTATTTGATGGTAGTTACCAAACATATTGTTCCGGTGGAGTGATTTTTAAACTACACATTAGGCATGTAGGATGTTGCTTTTGCTTCACAGGTTGCACTAACCATTTTGTCACCTAATTTGCAGAGAAAACTAAGATAATGAATATAAAAGTCTCAGTTTTCTTCCTGGAATTTTCTTAAAACTTTCATACCTGTTTGCATGTATATGTATCTATAAAATAGTACCCATTTTTATCATTTCATTATTTATTTTGAGTTCAATAGCAGTATTTCTTAGCAGTTTTCAAAGGAACCTTTTTCCATCCTTTGCTCAGTACTTGAAGAACATTGTGTTTCTGGCATTCTGTCATTGGAACAAGTTTGAGAACCTGAAAACGTTTGGTAATCAGAGTACTGGGTGTGGAATGTCTTCAAACTTTTGCAAAATAACACTATTTTAAAATCTCAATAAAAATAACTATTCTTCAGAGATCTCTTACGTTTATGGCGAGTACATTAAATACAAGAATAAGTCAACAGATTAAAAAAACTAACATGTTGAAGGGACATAGAATTCAATGGGGAAAAGACTAAGAGCTTTCCACTTAAGATCTGGAAAAGACAAGGATGCCCAATCTCACCACTGCTATCAAATATTTTACTGGAAGTCCTAGCCAGAGCATTTAAGGCAAGGAAGGAAAGAAAAAGAAAGAGAACCTAAAAGGTATATATACTGGGAAGGAAGAAGTAAAACTATCCCTTTTAGCAGGTAAAATACGTAGGAATAAATGTATCTATTTAGATGAAAGACTTGTACACCATGAACTGTAAAACATTGCTGAAAAAAATTAAGATCTAAAGAAATGTGAAGACGTATTTATGGATTGAAGGCTTAATATTGTTAGGATGTTAATACTCCCCAAAGTGATATATAGACCGAACACAATTTCTACAAAAATTTCAACAGCCTTCTTTGCTGAAATGGAAAAGCCAGTCCTTAAATACATATGGAATTGCAACGGGCCCTGAATAGCCAAAGCAATACTGAAAAAGAACAAAGTAGGAGGATTCATACTACCCAATTTCGAAACATACTCTAAAGCTACAGTAATCAAAACAATCTGGTTGTGGCCTAAGGTTAGATGTATAGACCAAAAGAATAAAATTGCAAACACCAAAGTAAACCTATATACATTTATGGACAATTGATTCTCAACAAGTGTGCTAAGTCCATACAATGAGGAAAGAATAGTCTCTTTAATAAATAGTGTTATGTTACAACTGGATTTCTACATGCAGGAGAATGAAAGTAGACCCCTACCTCACACCACCTATGAAAATCAACTCAAATTAGATCAAAAAAACCAAATTCAAGTAATGAAACTATAAAAATCTAGAACGAAACAGAGGTAATGCTTCAGAAACTAGTTTCCAATGAATTCTTTGGTATAATACCGAAAGCACAAGCCAACAGAAGACAAAATAGGTAAATTGGATTTTATCAAAATTAAAAACTTTTATCCATCAAAGATCTTTACTAACAAAGTAGTAAAGACATGCAGAATGGTAGAAAATATTTGGGAACCATATATCTAATAAGGGTTTAATATCCAGAATATATAAAGGATTCTTAAAACTTGAACACACACACACACACCCAATCTTAATCAAAAAATAGGCCAAAGACTTGAATAGACATTTTATGAAAGAAGATCTCTAAATGGCCATTAAACACATGAGAAGATGCTCTTCGTTTTCATTGTTGAGTGCTATCAAGTTGGTTGCAACTCACAGCAGCCCTGTGTACAATAGAATGAAATACTGCGTGGTTCTGCACCATCCTTACAGTCTTTACTGTTTAAGTCCATTGTTGCAACCACTGTGTCGGGCTGTCTTGTTGAGAGTCTTCCTTTTTTTGCTGACCTTCTACTTTACCAAGCATAACGTTTTCTCCTGATAACATGTCCAAAGTACATAAGAGGAAGTCTTCCCATCCTCCCTTCTGAGGAAGATTCTGGCTGTATTTCTTCCAAGACAGATTTGTCCATTCTTCTAGCAGTCCATGGTATATTTAGTATTCTTCAGCAACACCATAATTTAGCGGCATCAGTTCTCTCTTCCTTATTCATGTCCCAGCTTGTGCATGCGTGTGAGACTATTGAAAACACCATGGGTCAGGCACACCTTAGTCCTCAAAGTTACACTTTGCTCTTTAGCACTTTCAAGGGAGTCTTTTGCAGCAGATTTGGCCAATGCAATGTGTTGTTTGATTTCTCAACTGCTGCCTCCTTGGGCGTTGACTATGCATCCAAGTAAAATGAAATCATTGATAACTTCAGTTTCTTGTTGTTACGTGCCGTCAAGCTGGACCCGACTCATAGCAACCCCTCATTGGGTTTCTGAGGTGGTACCACTATGAAAGTAGATTGCCCAGTCTGCCTTTTGAGGAATGGCTGGTGGGTTTGAACTGTCAGCCTTCTGGTTAGCAATCAAGTGCTTTAGGCACTATGCTCAGTCTCTTCTTAGTTTATCTTAATTTGTTCATTGTTCCAGTTGTTAAGATTTTTGTTTTCTTTAGGTGTCATATGTACTGAAGGCTGCTTTGATCTTCATCAGTAAGTGCTTCAAGTCCTCTTCACTTTCAGCAAGCAAGGTTGTGTCATTTGCATATCACAGGTTGTTAATGGGTCTTCCTCCAATCCTGATACTGTGTTCTTCATATAGTCCATCTTTTCAGATTATTTACTCAGCGTATAGATTGAATGAGTATGATGAAAGGATACAACCATGACATACTTGATTTTAAATGATGCAGTAGCTCTTTGTTCTGTTCAAACTACTACCTCTTGGTCTGTGTATAGGTTCCTCATGAGCACAATTATGTGTTGAGTTCCCATTCTTCATAATGTTATCCATCATTTTTTATGATACACAGAGTCAAATGCCTTTGCATAGTCAATGAAAAACAGGTAAACGTCTTTCCTGGTGTTCTCTGCTTTCAGCCCGTTATTCTCGGACATCAGCAATGATACCTCTTGTTCTACGTCCTCTTCTAAATCTGGCTTGCATTTCTGTAAGTTCCCTGTCGATGTAGTGTGGCAACCATTTTTGAATTATCTTCAGCAAAACTTTATTTGCATGTGCTATTAATGATATTGTTTGACAATTTCTGCATCATATTGGATCACCTTTCTTTAGAATGGCCACAAATATAGATCTCTTACAGTCACTTGGCCAGATTTCTTGGCATAGACTAGTGAGTGCTTTTAAGCATTGCATGTATTTGTTGAAACACCTCATTTGATACTCATTCAATTCCTGGAGCCTTTGTTTTTCACCAGTACCTTCAGTGCAGCTTAGATTTTTTCCTTTAATACCATCAGTTCTTAATCATATGCTACCTCCTGAAATGGTTGAACATCAACCAATTCTTTTTGGTTCAATCACACTGTGTATTCCTTTCATCTTCTTTTGATGTTCACTACGTCATTCAATATTTTGCCCATAAAACCCTTCAATATTGCAACTCGAGGCTTGAATTTTATCTTCAATTCTTTCAGCTTGAGAAATGTCAGGCATGTTCTTCCCTTTTGGTTTTCTAATTCCAGGTCTTTGCACGTCATTATAATACTTTGACTTCTCAAGCCACTCTTTGCCATTAGGGAAATGCAAATCAAAACCACATTGAGGTTACTTAGTGCCTTAGGATGGGTATTGAAAAATGGAGAATAAGTGTTGGCAAAGATGTGGAAGAATTGGAACACTCATCTGTTGCTGGTAGGATTTTAAAATAGTGCAGCCACTGTGGAAAACAGTTTGGTGGTTCTTAAAAAATTATACATAGAATTACCATGTGAGCCAGCAATTCACTCCTAAGTATATACCTGTGGTGCAGTGAATTACTTAATATGGCACTTTTAGCCATTGGTCTTTGTGTCTCCCCATAAAATAATTAGGTGAGACTATACAAATAAGATGCATGTCCCTTCTACCAAGGGAATTGGACAACTTGCTAATAATGCAAATAAGGTGTATAGAACCCTGATGGAGGGGTTCAGTTTTCCCATCTCACTAGGCTTAAAAGGAGCCAATCTCAGAAGTGGAGAAGAGGATCTCACTACCATTAAGCAGAAGAACCAGGAGCAGAGTACATCCTTTAGAGTCAGGGTCCCTGTGCTGAGGAGGACCTCTTAAACCCAAGACACAGAGAGAGCTGTAATTCCAGAGATGACACGAGATAACAAGAAGCAGTAGCAAGCTCAGCACAGCACATTGGCACTGGTGTGAGCAGTAGGAGACTGGCCGGAGATGGCATGGTGGGCTTTCTGACCCACAGAGCAAGAGAGCTGAGTACTGGAGGCTTCCTGGTGGAGTGAGGTGCTTCCAAGCAGTTATCAGCAGAGCTTTGTAGGAGCTCTGGTAGTGTAGTGCTTAAAGCACTTGACTGCTGACCAGGAGGCCGGCGGTTCAAACCCACCAGCACTCCTCGGAAGGGAGGTTGGGCAATTTACTGCCATAGTGATACCACCTTGGAAACCCAAGGAGGGGTCACTTTGAGTCAGGCCCGACTCGGCAGCACACAACAACAACAAAAGAGCTTTGTAACACTTGCCTGAGCAGGACAGGTGACGACTGAGAAAGGAGGCCTATCCTGAAGTGGCTGTGTGGATCCTGCCCTTAGGAGGCTAAGAGTAGGAGATCTGTGTGGCTGCAAGGAATTGAGACAGCTGTCCTACACTGAAGAACAGAGGGATGTGATCCCTCTTCTGGAGAAGCCTTCCAGATTTTGCCTACATGTTTCTTGATCCTGATCCTGAATTATAACCTGTTCTTTCCTAATAAACCCAATAACTGTGAGTATGGTCTGTGATTGGAATGCAACTGGTGATTAGAATGCTAGAAGAACTAACAAATCTGTCCTGGAAGAAGTACAGCCAGAATGCTCCTTGGAAGTAAATGGCCAGACTTCGTCTCACCTACTTTGGTCATGTTGTCAGAAGGAACCAGTCCCTGGAGAAGGATATCATGCTTGGTAAAGTGGACAGTCAGCAAAAAAGGGGAAGGCCCTCAACAAGATGGATTGACACAGTGGCTGCAGCGATGGGCTCAGCTATAGCAAGGATTGTGAGGATGATGCATGACCAGTCAGTGTTTCGACCTGTTGTACATAGGGTCACTATAAGTCAGAGCCAAATTGATGGCACTGACACAAAAACAACATGAGAGTTCTGTGTGGCCATTGCAACGAATGATCAAACCTAACAGAGAAGTAGAGATTGCCATAAACTGTTGTTAGAATTGGTCAAAAGGTTGGAGAGAAGAGGTTTGTTTGACTTCACCTCATGGGAATCAGTCTTGGGCTTCTGTTGATGCTGATCCCGCTCTACCCCCCTTTATGAAGTTAGATGAGGAGGTCTGCCACACCTTTTTATAATGCCAAAAGACTTGACAACGAGGAATGCTTGTATATGCTATTGTTTATTATTGCTAGTTGCTGTCAAGTTGGCTCTAATTGGTGACCTTACGTACAACAGAATGAAGCATAGCCAGGTTCTGTGCTGTCTTCATGTTTATTCACTGCAGTCAACACCAATGTTCACTGAAGCTGTAGTCACAATAGCCAAAAGATGGAAGACAGCTGAAGTGTCCATTAGCAGATTAATGCATAAATAAAATGTAGTATATACATTGGAATATTACTCAGCCTAAGGAGAA
This sequence comes from Orycteropus afer afer, assembly GCF_000298275.1. Taxonomy (NCBI): domain Eukaryota; kingdom Metazoa; phylum Chordata; class Mammalia; order Tubulidentata; family Orycteropodidae; genus Orycteropus; species Orycteropus afer. Next base: position 7,020,054 of record NW_006921618.1, on the reverse strand, counting down.
ATGAAATTTGATATATACTGTGATGTGGATGAACCTCGAAATCACTCTGAGGGAAAGAAGTCAGAAACAAAAGGACAAATATTGCATGGTCTCACTTACGTGAAACATCTAGACTAAACAAATGCAGAGACTAAAGTTTGAGTGGTTCCCAGGCATGGGGGCAACAGGGAGTTACGGCTAAAAGTGCCCTGCACTGGGTTTATGTTAAGAGTGAGGAAAAATATGGAAATGGACAGTGATGATGGTTGCACGACATGTTAAATGTAATTAATGTCCCTGAATTGTACATGTAAAAATAATTGAAGTGGTAAATGTTTTGTTGTACATAATAAGGAGGCAGGAACTTAGAAAACAAAGTCCTTGATTCCTAATGCACTATCTGATCTGTTACCCTCTGCTGATACAGGGCTTCTGTCCTCTTGGTAAAGATTGCCCATGAGTCCCCACTCCCATACGCACCCTTCAGAGCATGACTTCCTAGGATCTAACCTACTTTCTCTGTTGTCCTGATCCATTCAGGTGATGAAGGATTCAGCTCCAGAGCTGAATGTGAGTAGTTCAGAAACCGAGGAGGACAAGGAAGAAGCTAAACCAGATGGAGAAAAAGATCCAGATTTTAATCAAGTATGTGCTGAGTGCCTTTGTCATTCTGAAAGCTCCTTGCCCCTGCATGCATCTCTTAGACCGTGTGGGATGTTGTTCTCAGCTCCTTCTTTATTCGCTTTCTCTTCCCTCGGTTTCAGTGGCACACTGTAATTCTGATTTCTCATGAAAAGCTGTGGACCATATTCTTCCAGAGTTAATGTATTTCTTGCTATTAAGTAAGAAAAGCTAAAATAGAACATAATGATTGAATTTTTAGCTGAAAAGGAAAACTAAAGCAAGACTCATATCTTGGTTTGTTGCTTAATTATGGAATCTTGAAATATGAAAAAAATGATTTAACCCAAATTTCCCAAATAAACAATAACCTTATAATGGAGTATATGGAAGAGATTTTCAGGTCTCTAATTAAAGAGTCAAATGGCCAAATCAGCTGATATATTAATCTTTCATTCTCCTCTATAATGAAGTAGAAATTCTTCTATTAAAACGCTCTGTTTTCTATTAGGATTTTCTACCCCTCCCATTTGTTTGTTTGATTAGATTCTACATGTTCATAGTGATACTAGAGAAAATTATCTTAAGAACAAGAAATAATGTGGGGAATGTGTTTGGTTGATGTATGATGTAGGTAAATTCAGCCTCTCAAAAAGTCAAACTACTGTGTTCTGGGACATTCAATAGAGACCTTAACTTTGTGAAATTTCCCTTCTAGTTAGAGTTTAGTTTTAGCACATGAGAGATTTTCTTTCTTTACTGCTAAAATACATTGTATTCAAATTACAGTTAGCATTCTCCCTGAAGGAAGAAAAGTGTTAGAGTTGCCATCTGCTAAATCTGTTACAGAGCAGAGGGATCTGGGCTTGTTGGCCTGTCTGCAGATTGATACCGTTGCTTCATTTTCAACATTGATTAAGAAAGTCTGAAAACCTTCTTGACTTCAGTCTTGGGCTCCCTGAGACAAATGTTGCTTGCAGTTTCCCAGCTGGTATAAAGGAATATGTCAGCATGGATAAAACCTCATTTGTTTTCCATAGCTTGTTGATCTCATAAAATGTTAACTTTAAAACACCGATGATGGAACAAAATCATGCAGTTCTTTTAACAACAACAACAAAAAAAAACATGCAGTTCTATGCACTATCCTACCATGATTGGCAGCTCTCCTGTTAAAATCATCCAGGTTTGAATTTCAGTGGGTCAGCATTGTAGGGCCCCTTTGCTTCAGTCAGTGCTAACCAAATCTGTCCATTTTATAAGAATGTTACTTTTATTAGATAAGATTTTCTGTTTTGAGGGGATGTTTTCTTATAAGTAATGATCTTAGTAAAGTCTGTACTCATGTCTTGTGTTTCTTGGAATACTTTTTTGAAAGTACCAAGTCACATAAAAGGAGCTCTGGTGGTGTGGTGCCTAAGGCATTTGACTGCTAACCAAAAGGTTGGCAGTTCAAACCCACCAGCCCATGCCATGGAAAGAAGACCAGGCAGTCTACTTACGTAAAGATTTACAACCTCAGAAACCCAAAGAGGGTCGCTATGAGTTGTAATCGACTTGAGGGCAGTGAGTTTGGGTTGTTGTTTTTTTTTTTTTTTTTTGAGTCATATAACAAGAGTTTGCAGACATAACTTAACCTGCTGCCTCTAGCCCATTGTCAACATGCCTATCTCCACACACAGTCCATCTTCCAAGCCACAGATCTGCAGGTTTGCTTTTCTAATTGATATACTAAAAATACTTACATAGGCAGTCCCTGACTTACAGCGTATTCAAGTTAAGATAATGACCTGTGCTTACATTGTGTTTTTTGTCTTTGTGAAGGTGTGGGGGTCTTACAGCTTATCATTAGTAATATGTATTACATATAGTGTTGTAGCATGAATTTGCTACATATTCTCATGAGAATTCTCATTGCTCATATTCTCATGGGAACCCCCAAAGACAAATACTGGATTTATAAAGATACTGATTAAAAAAAAAAAAAAAAAAAACCTTACTGCCATCCAGTTGATTCCAACTCACAGCGACCCCCTTTGGGTTTCGGAAGCGGTAAATCTTTATAGAAGTAGATTGTCCAGTCTTCCTTCCCCAGAGTGGCTGGTGGGTTTGAACCGCCAACTTTCTGGTTAGCAGTTAAATGCCTTAAGTACTATGCCACCAGAGCTCCTTACTGATAATAATGAAAACATTTAAAAAAAAAAAAAGAGATATTATGTTAGAACCAACTTATGACTGAAACCACAATCCTGTTGTAAGTCTAGGATTACCTGTATAGTATAAAGACATATGTGTGTGTGAGAGGTGTGTGTATGTGTGCACACGTGCACACATACGAGCCACACATATCTATCTTGATTTGGGACTCAGTTCTCTTTCATTTATCTGCCTTAGCAGGTAGTACCATGTTGTTTTAGTTATAGTATGGTTTAGTAATCATTTGGGAATCTTTTTTTTTTCCTCAAATCTTTTTCTTGCCTGTTGTCACCAGCTTACTCTCTATTCTTCTGGTAAACTTTGTAAATTATTTTGTTATGCTTCTTACCTAGTAGGTTCTTATCTCTGTTATTTCAGCCTTTGCTTTTCAGCCTAAGCGTTACTTAGAAAACTGCATTTTCAAGTGATTTAGACTGTTGTTGTTATGTGCCGTCGAGTCTGACCTGACTCATAGCGACCCCTCCTTGGGTTTCCAAGGTGGTATCACTATGGAGTTAGATTGCCTAACCTTCCCTCTGAGAAGTAGCTGGTGGATTTGAACCACCAGCCTTCTGGTTAGCAGTCAAATGCCTTGGGCACTATGCCACCAGCACACCAGTTTTTAAAATGTAGATGTGGAATTACTCTTCAGTTGTGGATAACAACAGATTTCACATTTATAAATATGATAGGAGATGTTGGGAAACACTGCTTTTTATGCTGTAATTACTTTTTATACATTATTATTTTCTTCTGTCTTCCTCCTCCTTGATGGTACGTTTTAATAGTCTAGAGCATTTTAAATATTTTTGGCCTACAAAAGATCTTAAGGCTAACCTCCTTCTCCAGAAAAAAGTAGGTAGTCCCTGAAGAATGTCAAGGCTTTTTAATTAAGGACACCTCACAATTTTTCTTTATAATATGTTACAGTATCTCAGTACATCAATAGCTTCTGTAATTGCAGCTTTAAATCCCTGTAATAAAAAAATAATGCATTTCTACTTGTCCTTAATGGAAGTGAACAAATCCCCTTTTCCCTCCTTTCTCTAAGCTAGATCAACCCAGTTCTTTTGACTTTATCTAAAATTTAGGTTAATGATGTACTTAGTATTGGTATCACTTAGGTAACTGAAAGCCTTGTAAAACCATTGGGCTGCTTTGTATCAGTTAAGTTGTATTTAAATTTTGTGCATTTTTTTAAAAAAGCTTTTAGACCCATTTAAAATCAGTCATTAAAACATGTATCTTGCTTGATGCTCTGGGCTTTGTTTTTAGGTTGCGTTGTGTATTTCTAAAGTAGAATTATATTTTGTTGTATACATTTTTCCTTATATTCCAATAACTCCTGTTATTTAGAACCCCTATGTTCACTTAAGTTTTCTGCATGGATCTTAGACCCAGCTATGTATGTTTAGACTCAGGGCCAGAGCTGCCAGACCCTAACCTTGTGCAGTGAGTGCCTAGCCAGTGGATGTCACCCTGAACAAGTGGGCTTCTGTGCTTGTGTCCTGACCCTCTTTTTGCTCTATGACTCTGTGGGGCTCTATAGGTAATGAGTATATAGCGTCTGTGTCCATAATGATCTCTGAAGCACTCTGCTTGTGTACAGCTGACACCCAGTGACAACTGTAGAAACCAGAGCTAGGGCCTTGGCTTATCTCATCCAGCTTTAATTAAACCAGAGAAAATGACTTTTTAATCCTACTTCTTTTATTCCTTGGCCTGATTAGGCGAATCTTGACTGCTGACCCTTTGTTGAAACATTCATAGGAATATTGTGGGAGGACATTTGACTCTTACCTGTTATCTTTTCCTTACTTTTTATTATAAAAATGTAACAGATTAGTACGTTACCTGTATATATACTTGTATATACGTGTGTGCTTTTTTGCTTAACCATTTTTAGGTAAATTATGGCCATCATAACATTTTACCCCTAAATAGGATAAGTAAGCATATTCTAGAAAGTGTCTTTGTAACATTGATACCTCGTTCACAAATCAGAAAACTAACAAAACTCACTAATGTACTCATAGCCGATTTTTTGTGTGTTTTATATCTCAAGTCTGTTTCTCCCTCAAACCAGTATGCAGGCCAGGTGTGCATCGTCTGGTACCACTGAAGTCTAACGATTATTAAAATCTACCTCCTCACTCTCATTATTTCCTTCCTTGACATTGACTTAGAAACCAGTCTGATCTTTTGAAGATTAGCACACATTCAGGATTTGACTGATTGCCTTTGTGTGTTGTTTTTAACTTGTTCCTGTACCATCTATATTTTCTGAAAATTAGATACTGTGTCTAATGATTAGATTCAGGTTTAATATTTTTTGCAACTTTACGAGGGACTCTGTATGACATCATCATGTCAAGGCACATGTCTCATCCTGTTTTTAGTTTAAATTTGACGTCTCGGTTAAGATGCTGTTCTTCATTTTAAAGTTCTCAGCAATGTTTACTTAGCTTCCATGTCATTCTCAAGAAGAGGAGACTGAAAACAAACAAGAATTCAGGCTGTTCATAAATTAAATTTTGTAATCTTCAAGTTTTTGATTTATCAAGTGTTTTCTGATTTAGTATTAAACTTGTTGCTCTTAAGTGTCTTTTTTTTTTTTTTCAGTGTTCCCTCCCCCCCCCTCCCACCCATGCTATTAAATATCTTTTTAAAAACTATTATTTTTTTAAATCCTGGAGCTTATATGCAGTTAAGAGTTGTCTATTGCCCATCCAATTCTGTTTTCAGTTTTATGTAAGCCTGCAAAGAACCTCTGGCAAGTTTCTCCTCATTGTTTACATTGAATTGCAAATGGCTAAGGGACATTTAAGTAAACAGCTTGCACTTACATAGTGAACTTCCTGAGCAAGGGTCACACCGGGTAATTTCACTGCTTTCTTTGTTTTGAATCTTTATTTGTAGAGCAATGGAGGGACAAAGCGACAAAAAATATCCCACCAAAATTACATAGCCTATCAAAAGCAAGTTATTCGGCGAAGTATGAGACATAGAAAAGTTCGTGGTGAGAAAGCACTTCTTGTTTCTGCTAATCAAACATTAAAAGAATTAAAAATCCAGGTGAGGAGATAGGGGGAGAGTGGTTTATTTTTGGGGTTGTAATCGGTGCCATGAAACAAAATATGTATGCACTATTGAGTGTAAAATGAATCTGCTTTGTAATTTTGCACCCAAATCACAGTGAAAATTAAAAAAAAAAAATTCAGGTGAGGAAGATAGAACATTTGTTCAAGTGCCTGCAGAACCTTTATGAATTCCCACTATATATTTACATATGTACGTGTATCTATCTGTGTTTTCTCTCAGGGTTGACCTTTTAACACCTATTTGTTATTTGTATTAAGCTTTTTAAAACTTCAGAATAATGCCTGCAGGGCTCCAAAATTACAGCAACTCCTTTTATAAAAAGAATTAGCATTTTCAAAATAGCCAAGAATCTATCTGTGAAGATGAAAGTGTTGATTCTGAAAACTTGAGCAAGCTCTGAGTCGCTTTCTAATAATGAGAAACACTGAGAACCATTTAATTTGTGGAGCTTGTTCCAGGATAATTGTTCTCTCACTTTATTGTGCTGTATGTTTTTTCTTTGACCATTTAATAGGTATTTGAGCCTGTTACCAGGATCTACTCTGAGATTTAAGAATAGATAAAAGACAGCCCCTTGATTGCTTATTCACTTGGATGAGTCAGAAATTCTTTTTATTGCAATATTTTTAGTGGCAGATAAATCTTCTTGATAGAATTTTTATATTCCTCTCCTTCTCTTTATACAGTGGTGTTCTCTTAAGTTGTTACAAAGGTTCATTTTCCATCATGCTATACCCATCCCACTGAAGCCCTGATTGCTTTCTTTGCAAATCATTTGGTGAACGAAATGGAGGTCTTCTGAGCATGCTCACCATCGGCACTAAAGTACTGTGAATGAGTACTGTGGTGTTCCAAGCATAGACAAAAGGAGCAGATAAATTGAAGATGCCTCTGAAAAAGTCTGACCCCTAATCTTTTCAGTCAGGATCAAAACCAAAACGTTGCCCAGATTCCCTCGTTTGCTGCTTTTACATGGAATGGTTTACTGGTTAGGCATTTTCCTTGTTGCTGACATTTGTCACTGCAAGTGAAGCCAAAGTACAGGCTTCTTTTGAGGGTGTTATGTGTTCCAAATTGTCCTGAGAACAGTATTTCCCTTGGTTGAACCCACAGCTCTGAAAATAATCGTGTTGGCATAATATCTTTACTCTGTTACTATACATTTTGCATCTGGGAGAGCTTGTTTTATCACCAGCTTTCTTCCTGTCAGTGGTAAACCTCGAACATTCAAAACCTTTATATTACAAAAAAAAGCCCCTGTGGATGAAGACGTTAAAAAGCTTGTGCTGCTTTTCTTAAGGACTACCATTTTTAAAGAACAAATCATAAGTCAGCAGAAATAACCTCTCCATCTGGAAGCATGCTCCCTGCATGAACGAGCTGCTGGAAGGCAGCAGCTGTTCAGATGGAACCCTCAGATGTGCTCTTCTTGGACAGGCCTTTGCAGTGTCCTTCCTTGTATCTCCCATTCTTGCTTCAGGGATCTCTCTGATCCAAACAGAGTCGAAAGAAAGGACAGCAAAATGTAATTTTCCCCTTATAGCTCCCTTGTAGCTTTTGAAGTCTCCACTAGACCTGCCCATTTTGCTTAGCAGCCTGAAGAGCATTGGAGTTTGTGGTGGGCCTGTTTGGGATCCTCAGTTGGTGGTGGTTCTTGGTTAAAGCATTGGGCTGCTAACGAAAAGCACGGGGAAAGGATGAGGAAATCTACTTCTGTAAAGATTTACAGCCTTGAAAACTCTGTGGGGCATTCTGCTGTGTTCAGTGGCAGTGGATCGGGTTTGGTAAGGTACTTGTTATATTTGATTGACCTTATCCTCTAGATGATACTCAATTTCCTGGTTAATAAGGTGAAAGCCTTTGCAAATTTATAAATGTTCTAAGTTTTAGACGGATCTATATATAGTTGCCTAAAACCTTAACTTTCTCCACCCAATTATCATTCATCAACCTATGATGCCATAAAATAAATGAAGTGCAATTTATTCATCTCCTTTCTCAGAAGATTCTCCATGTTTAATTGTATTCTTAAATAAAGGTTTTAAATGAATGGCATTTCCTGCCTTAGGGAAGGGGCAATTTTGGCATGGAAGTTAAATGGCTGGGGGCTGAGACCATTGCTCCTGCGTTTCCTTTCCTCAGCCACCCTCCATGGTGAGCCACCAGGAGCTGCTCACCTTTTGGAATAGGTTTTCATTGTTTCTGTTATGCTTCATAGAGCAGGAGTGCTGCACTCACTTGTTAAACAGACCTGAGTAACATTCATTATACTCAGGCATTCTTGTAGCCTCTGGTTTATTAGAGATTATACCACAGGTCTCCTACTTTGGGTTGGCCTGTTCCCTCATTCCCAAGCATTATGTTCTCCATTGTAAGACGGACTTCTTTCCTTTTTGTACCCCTTCGATCCTGCATATACCTTCTGCCACCACCTTCAATACTTTTCTTTTCTCCCACTCGTGTGAACCCCTCTCCTTTCTCAGAGGTGGTTGTTGTTAGGTGCTGTCAAGTCAGCACCAACTCATAAGGACCGTATGTACAACAAACAGAACAAAACAGTGCCTGTCCTGCACCATCCTCCCAAGTATTGCTACGCTTGAGCTCATTGTCGCAGCCACTGTGTCAATCCATCTTGTTGAGGGTCATCCTCTTTTTTGCTGACCCTCTACTTTACCAAGCATAATATCCTTCTCCAAGGACTGGGGTCTTCTGACATCCCAAAATACATGAAATGAAATCTGGCCATTCTCACTTCTAAGGACCATTCCCACTGTACTTAAAAAGACAGATTTGTTCATTTTTCTGTCAGTCCATGGAATTTTCCATATTCTTCATCCGCACCACAATTCACATGCATCACTTTTTCTTGGTTCTTCCTTATTCATTGTCCAGTTTTCACATGCACATGAGGCTGTTGAAAATACTATGGGTTGCGTCAGGTGCACCTTAGTCTTCAAAGTAATATCGCTGCTCTTTTAACACTGTATAGAAGTCTTGCGGCAGATTTGCCAAGTGCACTACATCTCTGATTTCTTGACTGCTGCTTGCATTTGATTGTGGTCACTCCCGAATAAAATGAAATCCCTGACAACTTCAGTCTTTTCTCCATTTATTTTGATGTTGCTTTATTGGTCCAGTTGTGAGAATTTTTGTTTCCTTATATTGAGGAGTAATCCATATTGAAGACTGTAGTCTTTGATCTGCATCAGTAAATGCTTCAAGTCATCTTCACTTTCAGCAAGGGAAGTTGTGTCATATGCATATTGCAGGTTGTTGATGAGTCTTCCTGTAATCCTGATGCCACGTTCTTCTTCATACAGTCCAGCTTCTCAGATTATTTGCTCAGCATACAGATTCAATAAGTATAGTAAAAGAATACAACCCTGACACACACCCTGCCTGATTTTAAACCATGCATTGCCTGCTTGTTCTCTTCAAATGATTGCCTCTTGATCTGTGTTCAGGTTCCTCTTAAGCAAAATTGAGTGTTCTGGAATTGCCATTCTTCACAATGTTATTCATAATTATTTATAATCCACATAGTTGAATGCCTTTGCATAGTCAGTGAAACTCAGGTAAACATCTTTCCTAGTATTCTCTGCCTTCAGCCAAGATGCATCTGAATCAGCAGTGATATCCCTCATTCCATGTCCTTTTCTAAATCTGGCTTGAATTTCTGGCAGTTCCCTATCTAAGTACTTCTGCAGCGGTTTTTGAATTATCTTCAGCAGAATTGTACTTGGCTGTGATATTAATGATACTGTGCGGTAATTTCCACATTCTGTTGGATCTCCTTTCTTTGGAATGGGCACAAACATAGATCTCTTCCAGTAGGTTGACCAGGTAGCTGTCTTCCAAATTTCCTGACATAAAGGAGTGAGCCACCTGCACCTCCCAATGCTGCATCCATGTATTGGAACATCCTTCAATTCCTGGGACCTGTTTTTTTGACAATTCTTTCAGTACAGCTTAGACTTTGTCCTTCAGTGCCATCGGCTCTTGATCGGAATGCTACCTCTTGAAATGGTTGAATGTCAGCCAATTCTTTTGGGTACAATGACTCTGTGTATTCCTTCCATGTTCTTTTGATGTTTCCTGCATCATTCAATATTTTTCCCATAGAATCCTTCAATATTGCAACTTGAGGCTTGAATTTTTTTTTTTTTTTTTTTTTTTCAGTTTTTTCAGCTGGAGAGATGCTGAGCATGTTCTTCCCTTTTGGTTTTCTAACTCCAGGTTTTTGTACATTTCATTATAATACTGTATTTTGGCTTCTCAAGCTACCCTTTAAAGTCTTCTGTTCAGCTCTTTCATTTCATCATTTCTTCCATTCATGTTAGCTACTCTTCTATCTAAGAGCAAGTTTCAGAATCTCTTCTGATAACTATTTTGGTCTATTCTTCCTTTCTTGTCTTTTTAATGATCTTTTGCTTTCTTCATGGATGATATTCTTGATGTCATCCCACAACTCTCTGTTCTTTGGTTGTTGGTGTTCGGTGCATCAAATCTGTTCTTCAGGTGGTCTCTACATTCAGGTGGAATATACTCAAGGTAGGAGCTCTGGTAGCATAGTGCCTAAGGCACTTGACTGCTCACCAGAAGGCTGGCGACTCAAACCCACCAGCCACTCCTCAGAAGGAAGGTTGGGCAATCCTACTTCTGTAGTGATACTGCCTCGGAAACCCAAGGAGGGGTCGCTATGAGTCGGGGCCGACTCGACAGCAAACAACAACAACAACAACGTACTCAAGATTGTACTTTGGGCTTTCATAGAGTTTTAATTTTCTTCAGCTTCAGCTTGAACTTGCATGTGAGCAGTTGATGACCTGTTCTACAGTCAGCTACTGGCCTTTTGAGCTTCTCCATCACCTCTTTCCACAGATGTAGTTGATTTGATTCCTGTGTATTCTGTCTGGCGAGATCCATGTGTATAGTCACCATTTATATTGTTGAAAAAAGGTATTTGTGATGAATAAGTCATTGGTCTTCTAAAATTCTTGTCATGTGGTCTCTGGCATCATTTCTATCACTAAGGCCATATTTTCCAACTGCTGATGCCTCTTCTTTGTTTCCAACTTTTGCGTTCCAATCACCGGTAATTATCAGTACATCTCAATTGCATGTTTGGTTGGTTTTAGACTGAATAGGATTATTTACTTTCATATTTCTAATACCTAGCACAGTACTTGACATATGGTAGCTAAATAATAAAAGCTTCATTAAGTATTGAATGAACATAAATGTTTTGTCACCATACTCATGCTGTTAGTCCAATCCCATAGCGTAGTGCAAAGATACTTCACATTTAGAGAAGTGAATGAGTGTTCTTACCATCAAGCAGCTCTGACATTGCCCTCATTAAATTAGCATCAGACATTTCCACTTCCACTTTCTTCTTCATGGGTCCTTTTTGCTGACCTGGAGCTGGTTGCCTCTGTTTAATTCCTGTGTGCTGAGCTGGTCTTGGTAGAATTGTCTGGCCAGTACTTCCAGCTCACCAGAAATAGGCCTGTTGCTTCACAGGCAGGTCATTAATGTTGGCAGTGTGCTTTGCATCATTAGCCACAGATCCTTGTCTAATCAATCCCTGCTTGCTTCTTTGGGCCTGATGTCATTTGAGAAGTCCAGATGAGATTCTGGCCCAGTAGTTAAGGAGGAAGCCAGTGTTGTTGTCCTTGTTCTTATTTAGCCATGTGCCTTCATTATAATCATATTTCTAGTTGGTCTCCCCAGCTTGTAAAGCTCTTGAGCCTTGTTATACATACAGTTGGATCAGAGCTGCTTCGCTAAGCTCAGATCCAACGAGTAGAATGTAGAAAAAGGGTAGAATGGTTTTCTCGTGGCATCGTGGATGTTGGTATAATATAAAATACATGAAATAGAGTATGTCCAAGCACTGTTCAGCTAGCCTTCTAAGTTAAAAATTAGAACAGTGTCATTGAAAGCACTTGTATGTGCCTCTCTGAACCCAACTCCTGCGTGTGTGCCCCCCACCCTCCATCACTGAGGTAATTATGCCCTGAAATGATGCAATTAAAACAAACAAAAACTTTCTAAATGTTAAAAAAATACTTGAGTTTTATATGTAACAGTTATTCAGAGCATATTTCATTTTTACCACTTTGACTAGAACTGGGGTGGAGGATAATAGTTATTACCCTCTAAAAATTCATATTTTTGGTTCTTGGAAGGAAGACTCAGTCTAAGAATCAGACTGAATTGTGCATTACTGCTGCTTGCTAAAGGAATAAAAACAAAAGAGAAAAATCCAAACAGACTGCTGATTAAAGATGAACTTATGGAAGAATTTAGACTTGACTTGTTTATTAAGTGATGTGGGACCTAGGCACAGTGGCAAGGACAGTGGTGACCTTGCCCATGCCTATAAACTAGAGTAACCGTTAGCTTGCTTGCCTCACGCCCCCACCCTTGGGAAGGTGGTAAGATACTGAACAAATAAATCTGTGTATCATTGCTTCCTGATTCTCTACCAGACCTAAGGACATACACAGATATATTAGGATTATAGTCTTAGTGGGGACATAGCAAGTGGGAAGACTGCAAACAATAGTGTATTTTGTACTCTGAAGCCTTTTTTTTTTTTAACAAATCCATGCATTATTTATTCAAATAGGATATAGGCCTCAGAATTTTGCTTTCTGCAAATTTTATTTCTTTTATATTGGCACAGATCATGCATGCGTTTTCAGTTGCTCCTTTTGACCAGAATTTGTCAATTGATGGAAAAATTTTAAGTGATGACTGTGCCACCCTTGGCACTCTTGGCGTCATTCCTGAATCTGTCATTTTATTAAAGGTGAGTAACAGCTCCTTACTTGAGGAACTCTTGAAGGTTTTCATTGATATACACTCCCAAGTGTAAACTACACAGAATGATAGATACCACAGGTCCTCTGCAGGGTGTAGTGAAAACCGACTGCTGTGGAATTTTTGCTGACCTTTGAATTACCCAGCTCTGGCCAAGACTCAGAGGAAGTCAAGACATCACTGGGTCTTGTTCTTGTGTGTCACAGTAGGCTACAGTGATGCCACGACATCAGCAACTGCCTGTACCCTAAGAAGGCAAAGGTGAGGGCTTCTTTTCTTCTGAGCCCTTCCTGGATCGCCTAGCTCAGTATCCATGCCCTTATGAGGTCAGGCTACACCATCATCATCATTATCATCATCATCGTCATCATGATTTCTGTTCCCTGTTATACCAGGGTGATGGTAGAAATCCCCCTCACCCAACCGCTAAGCCCTATGCCTGATTCACCTGTTTAGTTTTCAGTGACATATCCCCCCTGCCATCTTTTCCAGATACAGATCTATTTTTCTTTCCCTTCAAGGAAGGGGACGGAAAAAAAACCAAAGGGTGATATTGGATCATGTCCCTCTGAGCCCTAAGGATTGACTGTCAGTCCCAGGGGCAACCTCACTGGACCAGCAGGGTCACCCAGTCTCGGACCATAAAATTTCTTTGGTGTCTTGATCATTTGGACTTCCTTTTTTTTCTTTTTTCTTTTTTTGTAAACTAGTTGGGGATTCTTTTCTGAAAACCACACTAACAATACTTATGTCTGCAAATTATTTTGACTTGAGGATGCATACATAAGTGATGTCAATGCTCATATTTTATACTTTTAACAAAAAATATGACAACTCCCATGGTCTGCTGACTGGCTCCTCGAGACCTCACTTCTGGACCAGGAGAATGACTTAACACCACTTCTCTTATTAAAACACCCCCTCTCCTTCTCTTGGCTCAAAAGTGCCAACCAAGCAAACTAGGAAGCAAGAATAAAACATGAGGCTCTGTCAAAACAAATGGGATTCTTGTCCAGAGAATGGAAATTGGCCTTGGGAAGAATGGATTTAGTAGCAGTGGAAGATTCTTTGGAAAATGGGGACTTCTGAGAAGTTGCAAAGAAAAAAGACATTGAACCAGCCTCATTAACCCAATCCTACCCTCCCTAAGGGCCTAATTTAGTCACTTTCCTTTACCTCTTTTGTTTCTTGGTGACCAGAAGTTTCCCAGTGTGCCAAACACCACTGCCTCATGTGCTAATCCTTCAGCTTTTTGAACTATGAAATCTATACATTTTATACCCTAGAGCTCTAATTCTGGTGTGGTAAAGGTAAAGCTTGGGAATGATGGAGCTGACCCTTATCTGCCCCTATACAAGTATACACACCCCTCACCCCACCTTCCCATTCTTCACCCACTCCCGCCACATTGTGCTTTTTTTTGCAACAAAAGGTGCTGTGAAATTAAAAGCTATTGAGTTGCTGGATCCTAATGATTTTTTCTGAAATTCTAGATGGGCTATATTATTAAAGAGTTTGTACTTCAGAGGTACAGCCAGAGTCTGTACTGGTCATTGCAGATACCAGATTTCAGCACAAACTGATTCAATACTGTCTTCTGCTCTAGGAAGGAAATGAATATTCTGTTCTTTCACCCAATTGGTATTTTCAGGGGGCCAATCTAACTTTTCCACTTCTACCTAACTCTCCCTGCCACCGTTTAACTCATATTAATCTGCTTTTAGTAAATTCAGGGTATCTAAACATTTCCAAGGAGCTCTGGTAGCATAGTGCCTAAGGCACTTGACTGCTAACCAGAAGGCTGGCAGTTCAAACCCACCAGCCACTCCTTGGAAGGAAGATGGGACAGTCTACTTCCGTAGTGATACTGCCTCAGAAACCCAAGGAGGGGTCGCTATGAGTCGGGTCCAACTCAACGGCACATAACAACAACAACAACAAACATTTCTATAGCTGAAGGTATTTTTAGGAGCCAGGAACAATGCCACCCCTACGGCAGCCTGTAGGGAGAGGAGTCCAGACCTGCAGTTGGCAGGGCATCCATGGTAAACTTGGACCTTGCTGCCTGTGGCTTGAGCTACTGGTCACTGTTCGTATTTGTATCTTACAGCAATATCAGTCACTACTTGAATCATGGTCTGCACTTCAGTGTGATGAGTATGTGGCATGTGCTCCCTCCCTTGTGGTTTTGAATTGTCTTTATTTGTTTTCTAGGCTGATGAACCAATTGCAGATTATGCTGCAATGGATGATGTCATGCAAGGTAAAGATGAATTTGTTATAGGAATCTGTTGATTAATTGCTAGAAGGAGGTGGAATTACAGATACTCAAACTTCAGTCTACACTGCTTTTACCTTCAGTCTTGAAAAAGCTTCTACATGTTGTTAAGGTAGACTCTTGTATTATTGGTCTTAAAAAAATCATAGAAAGACAGGGAAAATGTCCACAGAATTTTAGGAATTGGAAAGCAGAGAGGAAGGAGTAGTATTGGACTAACCTGAGGACACGGACATAAATGTAAGCCTGCAGATGGAAGAGGTCAGCATGAAGCAAAGCTAATTCGAATCTCAGAGCCCAGGCAGGCACAGACATCGGGGACAGCAGGTACCTCTGAAGTTGGGAATGAGCTGTGAGCCTAAACCCAGGAAGCTTGGTGGAAAAACTATATAAAAAGCAGCTCTGTGGCCCATAGACCCACATGCTACCTCCCTTCACATTTATGTCACTGCTTTCCCACTTGTCCTTTAAATGGACAGCTAGAGTCTGTGCCGGTCCCTGGCCACTTTTAAAAACTCCTTGAAGAAATTACACTAGGAAGGTGGAGATAAGGGCCTATCAGATGGCCTCTGCCAAAATGCTAGTGACCAGCCTCATTCCTCCTAGACAGAAGAGTAGGGGGCTCTTCTTGGGGGGAGATGGGGCAATTTAAGATAACAGCTTAGAATTTTAAAATCATTGCTTGATCTCCCACACCCTCTTCAGTGAAGCCCATCAGTACCCAGTGAACAGAGCTTTCAGGCAGCTTTTTAGTGCAGGCAGGCAGTTAGAAATGGGTAGGCTGAGATTGCTAGACACTTGAGGAATGAGAGCTTGTAATGAGAGATGTCTACCAACAAACTGGAAAAAAAAAGGAGCTCAGAGGAAATAGTGCAGGAAACATAAGAAAATTTAAAAATTTCCTACAGATAATATATATTTAAAAAGCAAACTAAGGCCTATATAAAAGGAACATTTAGAGAACAGAATTGAGTTCATGGAAATGCAGAATGATTTCACCAAGGGTCCAGTACAATGATTAAAAAAACAGAAATAAGAAGATCCTGAAAGCATCTGAAGAGATGCTTTCATCACATTGATAGGATGATGATTCGGGAAGATGGTCACGGAGGGATGCCCACAATAGTTTCTCGTGCATTGTTTGTCAGGAACACATGAGGATGCCCTCTTCTCAGACAGGAGGGTAAATCAGAAAGGAAGTCAGCATTGGCACCAGAAAACCAGGGATCCAGCGTAGGAGAAGATGCCCAAGAAGATGGTCTAGGACCCCCAGAACAGAGGCTCTGCAGCAGGCAGTGAGCCCATCCTGATCAGATTGGAGCCGTGAGTTCCAGCTTCTGGAAGGGCCATCCTCAAGAAGAGAAAGTGGAGTTGATTGATGACTGTCTTGAGGTTTACAGATCTTTAAAAATTTACTGTTGAATTGGAGGTGATTACAGAGAAAACAAACCATGTAAGTTAAATAATGCAGCTGTTACCAAGCCCAGAAAGCCAAAAAAGTTTACCAGAAAAGAAATATAACCAAGGTGTACCAGTGGGTTAGATGTGGACTAATGGGTTAAAGGAGCCAAGAATTGTCAACACTGCAGATGGTTTAACAACAAAACACTTCTGTGTCAGAAGGGTGGGTTAGGAGGCAGGTGATACGTATGAGGTAGCATAAGCTAAATTTTGTCTTCACCTGAGGAAGTTATCCTGAGGAAGTTACTGGTTATTATCTAAAATCAGGAGAGAGTAATATGAGTATGTTATTTAGAAATAAAGAGGTTAAATGTGAGAAGAAACAGCAAGAACAGGAAACAAGAATCGAAAGTGGCTCCTTCTGGAGTATGGACATGGAGGCAGAAGCGGGGGAGGCTGCGGTAGGGTGTCACTCAGCTGCAGAGGACACCATTCACGGTGTTTTCTCCAGCCCTCTGGAGTCAGGCCTAACTGGCCCTAGTCACAAAGCTTGTTCTTCCAGTATGTATGCACTGCTTTGATAAAAACAAAAACTAAAGACAGAGGTGATCATTGGATTAATATCATCCATAACTTCCCAAGTCATCATTATAGGTGAGTAAGGTGATTAAAAGTTATTTTAAACTTACTGTCTTTAGGCATTGAAGTCACTTATTACTGTCTGTCACGACAATCTTTTTAATTTAGAATTCTTTTTTTTCCTTCAGTGTGTATGCCAGAAGAAGGGTTTAAAGGTAAGTCACATTTGTCATGTTTTGTTCATGAATGTCAGAGTCATACTGTAATTTTCTATTATAGTGAAGGCTATAATTTGATTTTAAAATTTAATTCAATCTAAGTCTCATGATTGAAATTAATTTTAGTTAAATGCATTTTTTATTCAAGCTTCTTCATGATCTTATTCTGCACTCAGGCCTCAGATAGGGCCTGGGTGTTGGGAGTTTCTACTGCCAGATGTCGGTTCTGCTTTTTCTTTCCCATTTCATGGGAGGAGATTGGGAAATTAGCTAGTGGCATTTCAAGATTTATATTTAACCTTTTCTATTTCCTCCAGTCAGTCCAGTTTTAGAGCACATCACTTTGTGTGTGACTGATCACAATTAGAGATAGAAGAATTTGCTGGGTTTGTATCAGGTTCCGTGAAAAGGTTTAATAAATTTATGTAGGATGACAACGTTTCTTGGAACACTACTTTAAGTGGAAACACTGTGACTTGTACAAACATACCTTGTTTTATTGTGCTTCACAGATACTGTGGTGTTTTGTTTTTTACAAATTGAAGGTTGTGGCAACCCTGTGTTGAGCCAGTCCATCAGCACCATGTTTCCAGAGGCACGTGCTCACTTTTTGTGTCTCTGTGTCACGTTTTGGTAGTTCCCATAATGTTTCAGACTTCATGATGCTCTTGCACACTTAATAGACTACCATACAGTGTAAACATAACTATGCACTGGGAAACCAAAAAGTTCTTGTGACTCACTTGATTGTGATGCTCACTTTATTGTGGTGGTCTGGAACCACACCTGCAATATCTCTGAGGTGTGCCTATACCACATCTTGACTACTGTTGTTGTGAACAACAACAGTGTTTATTAATCCATCAACTGCAGACCGCTGACATTTAATAGATGTCCTTCTTACATTTTTTGGTTTTTGGTTTTTTATTTTTGGGTGGGCCTCTCCAGAGGTCTTTCCATGGAGGGTGTGATTTTGCTGAGGCATGAATTTGAATCAAACACCGGGGATTCTTGGCTAACACAAACGAGTGAGCAAAGCTGCTACCCTCAGCTCTTCCTCTCAACACAGTTTTGTCTTCTACATATAACCATTACAATGAAACTCCTGATGTGGTTTCAACAAAACAAAAAATTTCTTTATGGAAAATGACCATCAAATGAAAGCATCAGTAAGATCCGGTTACCTGTGTGAAGATGTGCCTGGAAGCATGTGGCTTTCAGTAGCAGTGTGATTTAGCTAAAAGCCTGAAGTCTGCTGATTGTGTTTTCTTTCATGTTCTTCAACATCAGGGGTCTGCTGTGTTTATTTAAATTGGATATTCCATGTTGATGATGCGTTCTTGGCAAATGGAATACATTATTAACTCTTAACTTTTAGTTCACTGTACCTCCACGTGTGTTTCTTTTCCCAGGTACTGGTCTACTTGGACATTAATCTTTTGAACACTTGCTGACTGCTAAGAAATGACCAGAGGGAAGAAGAGTTTGACATTAAAATAGGGCATTAAAAGAAAAAGATGGATTTAAGAATTAAACTGTTACATGACTCTTCCAAAAGGCAGCAATTCATTCAAAAGTGACTGTCCCAAATGCCTTATGTCAAATAAAGCAGATTGCACTGAAGGACGTCAGACTTGAAGGAAATGTTTCAAATTTTATATTTAAGGGGGGTGGTGGGAGGGAAAGGGGCAAGTAAAGATTGAACAAGTTTGGTAGCAGTAACCATGAATCATGTTTACATGAGATTGATCGTTACGGGAGGGAATAAAGTTCTGTTCTGTTTCCTTGCTCAAGTTTCATACCAGATGCATTGGTCCAGAAAGGATTTGTATCACAGTAGATGGGACAACATTCTGCTCTGAGCTGAAAGTAATTCTTTAGAGACATAAACCTGCTTACAAGTACCTGTCTTTGATTCATGTTCTACTTTCAATAAAGCATGAAGGTGAAGAACTTGCCCTAATTGTGGAAAAGTGTCTTCAGATGTAGACTGCACTCCGTGTCAGCTCCAGCACACTTGCCTTCCTCGCTGCCCAGCAGCCTGTCTCTTAGCGTGGGGTAGAGGAGAGGGCACCGTGCATCTCCCTGCTGGGAGCAAGGGAGTATGGCTCCGTTTGGGCTTCAGAGGCCTTTTGGCCTGGTGAATTTCAGAAAGAATAGCATGTTTGCCACATGTAAGAGCATCTTCTTCCAGTCTTGCCATTATTCAGAAGTGGGAAATCAGATGCACCTTGGATGTTTGAGAAATCTCACCACCTTATCTGAACAGCAAAATGGACTGAAGTATATTTGGATATCACCAGGTTTTCCACTAAAATTTGTGTCTCCCCTTCTCCAAGTCCACTGTTTCTTGGATCTCACTTCTCTTTTTTGAAAGCATTCTTCCAAAATGCCCAGACAGGATCTTCCTTTTAGATTAAAATTTTTTAAAAAAATGTATGGATGTGCTGTTTTATCCAACTCAGGATTATTGTTATTGGCAACAAATACCTGAAGCAATGTTCTTAAGAATATTGAAGGATTTTCTAATGGAACTTAAGGCTGGGGTTTCTTTTTAAGTGGTATTTCCTCTTGAATATGTGTGTGTGTGTCAGAGATACTGTCACAGGCATTTTTCCCTTGTTAACACTTTTTTGGGCCTTGAGTTTGTGCTAGTTCCCCCCTCCCAAAAATTTAAACTCAAATAATGGATGAGGGAGGCAAGTTTCAATTTGAGGACCAGTAACCTTGGCAGCATTCCTTTTGAATAGTTCTTTTTATGAGAATAATTATGGCTGTGTGGTAAAATTATAACTTCTTGTTTTGTGTTTCCCCTTTCTGATTGTAATGAACTCAGCCTGGGCCCCCTGAAGGCAGGGGAGTGAGTGTTTAATTAGCCTGTGTGGGATGGTGAGAGCTGCATGAAGGGCTCTCGAAAACCGCCCTGTGAAGAGCAGCCGAGGAACCTGCAGTCCTGGCCTTGAGATCATCAAGAGTGCGGAGTTGAGATTATGGGTAGCTAATCCTGGTTTCTTAAACTTCGTATTTTTCCCAATTTGCTCTTGATAAGAATTTTGCAGTTTTTTTCCTTATGTAGTGGAACAAAATAGCTTTTTATAAGTCTTCAGGGCGTCCCTCCTGGCTTCTTTATTAGCTCTGGGAGTGGAAATGGGCTCAGCGGGAGCAGAGGATGTCTGAGGAACGTGTCCTTGGAGCAGCAGTTGGCGCCCCCTGCCCTGGCCTCAGCTGTTGATAATTTACCGTCTGTTACCAGAGTTCCTCAAGATGCCGTCAGTCGGCTCAGCAGCACCAGCAATGCTGTGCAGCTTTGTTAGAAATGCAGAAGCTCGGGCCCCAGAGACCCTGCATCAGAATCTGCACTCACAGGCCCATATGCTTGTGGGTGTTTGAGAAACCTTGGACTGTATCCCCTTCAATGGCAGAGTCAAAGAAGAGAGAGAGAGTGTGTGTGTGTGGGGGGCGGCCTTGCATTGCCACCCTTAGCACTTGGTAAAGGGAAAACAGGTACAAAATCAGTAAAGCCCAATTGTTGTTTGTATTTACAAAATCGATGGAAGTCCAGCTGTCTTCTGGGCTGTGACTACATTAAAGTGCAGACATTTTCTATCAAATTTTTAACATAGTGCATATGTATTTTTTCTTATTAGCCTCCCGTAGAAGGGTAGACAAAGCTTGACATTCCCCCTACCCCTTTTACATTTCTGACCATTCTTTAATTCCCCACCTAATGTGTACAACATAGTATGCTGGTACAAATAGTTGCCAGTTACTGAACTATAGGTTGTTTGGGTGTCTTTTTTCACTAGGGGAATAAGTATCTTTCTGTGTATTAATGAGCTTTATTGTTTAGAATTACTATTACCTTTTTGCCAAATTGAAAAGAATGTCCCTTTATTTCCATGGAGTCACAATCCAGAGTGAGCTGTTTATAGCTTTTCCTAAATGTCCACTAGGTTGGTTTGTGTGGTCATGGATTTATTGATTAGATCCTGGTTAATATGTGAAGCTGATGCTGGGATTGAATAACCTGTTTTAAATACCTTTGGGATGACTTGTCTCTGTCTAAACAGTTTAAACGACTGCAGTGAAATGAGCATTAAGGCCTGTCTTTCCTGTTACAGAACCTGGAGGAGTATCACATCCATGTAGCAGCCAGCTTGTTCAGTGGTGCAGAGGTCAGTCAGATGAGAAGCCAGCATTTTCACTTTAAGAAGATCCTCACCCCGTGTTGACGCACCCTCCCCCACATCCCATAAGGTGCCGGGGGGTGGGGTGGGGGGGTAGCAACAGCTGCATATCTGATCCTGAAAACTAGCAGTTTACACCAACCCCAGGCATTGTAGAGGAGCAGTGTTATCTGGGGGTTTGATTATCAACATTATCAGAATCCTTTATTTTATTCAAGATGCAAGTTACAGACAGTTGTAAAATGATACCACTCTGTTTGACAGATACTCATTGAGCGGTAGCCATGTGCCAAGTCATATAGTAGGTGCCAGGGAAACAGTCGAATAGGGAGACAGAAAGCAACCTCTCCACCCTATACTTTGTCCCTATATGTTTTTATCCAGGTCTGGCTGTTGGATGTACTGAGCTAAGGAGTCAACTCATTGATCAGATAGCACATGCTTGTGAGTGGTGGTGCTGGAAGGTAAATTTTAAAAGCTAGGGTGCCTGTGTACCAGATAATTCACCATTTACCTTGTAACCAGGAAAAGTTACTTAGCCTTGCTTTTGCCTTGGGTTTCTCTAAAAGCAAGGCGGTAATGCTACCTGTTTACCCTACCATACTAAGGATCACACAATAATAAATGAATACTGTTAAGGTAAAATGTGTTGTATTCTTCTTTATAATTAGAGACTCTAGTATTTTGGAGGAAATGCTATAGAACTAATGTTCTTTTCTGTAAGTCTTCAGAAAGAGGGCTTTGTCACTTCAGAATGACTTGCCTGTGACCCTAACATCTGACACCACTCACCTGTATCCCACTGTGGCACCTGGACATTTAGGTAGGACAAGCAGTCAGGAGATGAAGGTTGTAATTACACAGCCAAGCTGTCTAGAGCCCCTTCTCTGAGAGCTTTAGGACAGACCTCTTGCTGAAAGTCCCTGGGGCTAGAATGATGACTGCACAGGTGCTCCATCAGTCTGTTACATGGATCTTTCCTCTTGGCCCAAACAGAAAATGAAGCTTAATGGCCAAGCAGTAAGCCACCTTGATTCAGTGTTTATTTGCACGGTCATGTTGAAAGGTGATTCAGAACATGTTTAGAATGCATGCTAAAGATTTACGACTTTGTGATGGGCAGTTCCTGCCCCAGAGATGCAGCTTTCAGTGTTTTGATTGTCATTACCACGTGTCTCAGTTACCTAGTTCTCCTGTTACAGAAATACCACAAGTGGATGGCTTTAACAACAAATTTATTTTTCCACAGTTAAGGAGGCTAGAAGTACGAATTCAGAGTGCTGGCTCTAGGGGAAGGCGTTCTCTGTAAGCTCTGGAGAAAAGTCCTTATCTCCTTCCAACATCTGTGGGCCCAGCGTCTCTTGGAAATAGATCTACATGTATCTTGGCATCAGTTTTTCCCTGGGTCTAGGAGTTTCTCAGTGCAGGGACCCTGGGTCCAAAGAATTGCTCCACTCCAGGCTCTTTCCTGGTGGTGCTGAAGCCCCTCTTCTGCTACTCCTTTTACCACTGGTAAGATAAAAGGTGATACAGGCCACACTTGAAGGAAACCTCTTGTGTCTGATCAGGGCTGTGACTTGATTAAGGATGTTGCAGCCCACCCTAAGCCCTTAAAAGCTGATTGGTTGATCATGTCATGAGGATGGTTATATCATTACGTTACTGCCAAACCACTAAAATCATGACCCAGCACATATTTTGGGGGGGTGAAATTTAACCCGTGGCACCAAGGATATCAAGAGCAAGGAACCGTGAACATTAGACGGACTGTGCAGGCAGCGTGAAGCAATGCAGAAGACGCCAACACTTAGAGGCTACTTCCTGGCCTGAGAATCATGTTTTTCATTAGTTACCTATTGAGACTACTGTTCAAGATAAGAGTCCACAAAACAGGTATTTCTTGTAAGTGCCTCCCAGCTACCTCCAGCAGACCACAGTGCCAGTCTTATCAAAATAATACACCATGTTGCTGGTGTATTAAGTGATGAATCATCTTTTTTTAAATGCATGCATTTCAGACCAGTTAGTGACATTTCTCTGTGTGGTAGGGTTTAAGTGTCAGCTTCACAGTTTTTAAGGAGAAGGAGGTAGCAGAACTCATTTTGTTGTGACTTGCCAGGGATTCTAGGTGACAGTAGTCTGGCAAGAGAATCAGTAATGAGCACCAGCTCATTACAGGACCCAACCTTTGCGCTCTCCCACCCAGCAGAGACCAGCCCAAGCAAAGGTTTCTGTCCACGGAAGACATTAATCCCAATGCTAAGTGAGCCCCACTCGAGAAACACACCTGACTTGTAGGCTTTTCTCATGCCGTGCATTTTCACACTCATTCATGAGGCTAGCTGAATTCCCTCTGAAGTTCACAGTAAGAGCTTGTGCGACATAATTACTTTATTGCTCTCAAAGAGTATCATCTGTTTTTCCCCAACATGTATAAAACAGGAAAAGAGGGGAGGCAAATCTGCTCTCAAGGACTTGGCTAAGGCTGCACAGGCCAGGGCCTTTGAAGTGAAATTGCTCTTGGTCAGAGGAAGGGAGCCAGCTTTGTACCAGCAGCTGGAATGGTTGCTTGAATTCCAGGCCTCGTTAGGGCTGCCAGGCAGCCAGGCTCTGAACCACAGGAAGTGGAGGCATGCACTCCAGGGAAGCCAAAAGGCCAGGCAGTTCTGCTCGGGTGGAGTCACTGCTGGCTGGCACACGGGCATCTGCACACTAGTGTCTTGGTTTTCCTCCCCCACTTCTCCCTGGTGTTTTGTAACCAAGGGAACACTAAACTATCAGCTCCTTTTATGATCCTGGGCAAGACTGTGCCCCTTCAGGCCTCCCCAGGGAGTGCATTTGGAAAATTTCCCGACTGGACTTCCTCTAAGGACTTCTTGTGTTAGGAGTGTGTGAGTCACCTCTTTGGTTGGTTAGGTTTGGAGTTTTTAGCCTCCTCTCATCATGTGCAGCATATCACTGATTGTCTGGATGAAAGAGTTTCTAAGCTTTCCATGCTAGACTTACTAGAATTCTGAAACTAGGTTTACTGTTATGTTTTTGTCTTACTCAGAACCAATGTTAAGACTAGGCTAGATATTATGTCTGCTCCTGACACCAGAAAATAAATACTCTGATTAGCGCTAGTTAGTGCCTAGCTCCCTGAGGGCAGGGGCCCTGGCCTCTTGAACACTTTAAGGTCCTTTAGAAGCTCTTCTCCAGTAAAAGTAGGAAGGGGAGAAAGGTTTCAAAGCCTTGATTTGACTAAGGCTGCCCCACCTTTGGACTTTGCCCTTTTGATCCCATAACAGGGACTTCTAAGCTGTGTTCACATTCGTGATCCAGAGGCTGCTGTAATTCAGAGATGGGTCCCCCTGAGTCTCATCCTTTCTGCCATGTCTCCCTACAGCATTAGCTTGGCAGCCTCCCAGCCAAACACTGAGGCCTCAGGTGCTGCCATGGATGTGCCCTGGCACAGACTCCCACCCCAGGTTTTGTTACAATTGAAATGGAACCATCCCCTTCCCAAGCCACTCAGACCTTCATGGCCTGTGTAACACACACCTTGAAGACCCTCTCCTTCCCCTGCATCTGAGTTTTCTCTCCTTTTTGGTAGCACAGGGCCTAGGACATCTGACTGCTGACCAAAAGGTTGGTGGTTCAAACCCACCACCCACTCCGTGGAAGCAAGATTGGGCAATCTACTTCGGTAAAGATTTACTCCCTCGGAAACCCAGTGGGGGTCACTGTCAGTCAGCATTGACTTTGTGGCAGTGGGTTTGTGTTTTGTTTTTGTTTTTGTTACAGGCAGCCCCTTTCCCCATTTTTCTTCCTTTTGATCTGGCTGGTGGGGGAGGAGGACACATTTATTTCTGAGAAGCGTTGTACCCATTTTTGGATTCCCTCTGCCCCCTGCAACCTTGTCCATATTCAGTTTACTGTTGTGCCACCCACATTTTCATTCTCCAGCCTTCTCAGATGTCAGTGTTTTTAAGCCAAGTTTCATTTCTCAGCGATTGAGAGGCAGGGGTGGTGGCTGGGTTGCAATGTATTAAATGTTTAAGAAAGAAAAGGCTTGTCCCCAGAGGAGGCCATGGGTGCGTGGTGAGGCCTGAGTGGTTTGGATTGAAAGAGGACAGCGGAAGCAAAGCTCCAGGAATCTTGGTCCAATCTTTCCATCAGGACTCAGGCTTCCTGCCAAGCCCCCTACCAGCACATGTTGCTGCCTTTGTGGGGCACTGACAGTCTCAGAATGATACCCCTCAAGACCCACTGCAGATGATAAGTCTCTTGCATTGAGGGAGGCTTTCTGTAAATAAGAAAATGCTGTAACTGACAAGCTCCTTGATTAGAAAGAAGAAAGGACCAGTACAGAAGAGCCTTCACTCTCTAGCCTTCTGTACCAGGTTGTTCAGCTAAGTTGGGCACATTCTGCCCCTCAATGTCCTTAGGACTTTGGAGTCTGCTGGTCCAGACCCTGAAAGAATAACAGACCATGGAATAGGTCACATAGCTATAACTGCCCACTTAATATATTTCCTGTGCCACCACTCTCCCTTTATGCTCCTTCCCCCAACTCAGAGGGGAGGGAGCACCTTTATCTCCACTGGCAGGCAGTAGTGGTACCATCAGTGGTGCTTTCCTGGTGAGAGTTGGGGAGCTGATGGTCTATGTCTCACAGCATGGAGGTGGAGAGAGTTCTTTGGGGAAGCAGAAGGAGGCACTGAGATTGGAATTAAATTCAAGAAGCAGTGTGGCCCCATCCACAAAAAAAAAAAAAGATTGGGTGATGATGCAATGCTTGAGAGACTCCTGGAATTTCCACGTACTTCCTGAGATCTGCAAGTCCAACCCCAGCCAAGTGCATACAGCTCTCTTAGATCTTTAGGGATTCAGCTGGCATTTCCTACATATGTTTTTATTTTGCTAGGCATGTCCCAGAATCAGTGCCCCACACAACCTTTGCTGGCAGATACCTGTCTGGGACAATCACTACACCATGTACTCCACAGCATTACCAGAAGTACCTTGACCAACCTCATTTGACTTCTTCCCGCTTATTACAGCTTTGGACCAGCTCCATAGCCCAAGTGGGTCCTGAGAAAGATCCAGGCCTGATGCTAAGCAGGAAATTGAAGGGCCTCGGGTTGTGGTGGGCCTAGAGGGAGCAGGTAGTATCCAAGGAGTCTGCCCTCAGAGCTTCAGCACTTTTCTTCCTCCTGCCCTGACATCATCTGGTGACAATTTGCCTTCTTTTACCAGAGCTGTTCAAGATGTCACACTGGTCCTTATTAGAAATGCAGAAGCTCAGGCCCCTGACTCAATGAATTGGAAATGACACAGAAGAGAGATCCTCACCTCCCCTCCACCTTTTCGTATTTACAGGAGGTGGGAAGAGGGCATTTCCTACTATGCCCCTTTAATCTCTTCTCCCTTGGGGTGAGAGTATTGGCCAGAAAGCACGGCCTTTTCCCAGCTCTTGTGGGGTAGAAATCTCAGGGACCTGGATACCCAGATCCTCCAGAGATTGATTAAGGGTTACTGAAAAGCCCAGATTTTTCTCTTACTGAAATGTAATTCCTCAGGCTGGGAAAATGAGATGTGGTCCTAACAGTCACTGTGTGTGGTGGTTAATGTTATGTGTCAGCTTGGGTAGGCCATGAGTCTCAGTATTACGTAATCATCCTTCATTTTGTGATCTGATGTAAGGTGAGTTTCTTTAGGGGTGTGGCCTGCATCCAGATGTTCTGGCAAAGTTCACTCTCTTCTTGATCCTACATCTGACTCATCATCATCCGACCTCTGGTTCTTGAGATGTGAGCCAGCAGCCTATCACCAGACCTGCATATTTTGGGATTCACCAGCTCCCACAACCCTGTGAGCTAGCAGCCTGCCATCTGACCTTGCTGATTCTGGGTACATCACCCCCTGCAACCATGTAAGTCAGGAAGAGCTTCCAGCCTGATTCCTGACCCATGAATTTGGAACTTGGCCAGCCACCAAAACTCTGTGAGCCATTTCCTTGGAATAAATATACACATACATGTACATACATATACATACACATGCTTCACTGGTTTTCCTCTAGAGAACCCAGTCTAAGACATTAGGTACTGAGAGTGGTTCTAGAGGAACAAAACCATAAGGAAGAATTTTCTGAAAGGGTTCTCAAGTCTGGCTAGTCTTTAAAGCACCAGTTGATGACTCTGCCTCCAGTATTAGAGCACTGCGATCCATGATATGAGCTGGCGATAGAAATAAGCAATATACCACCACCACTTAATCAAATATTTTTGAGAGGTGAGGTTGTAGGTGAAGACATTTGATGCTTTCTTACAATTTTGTCAGATGAGAAGTGTAAAGAAACTGGTTGGTTGGTCTTTCACTGGACAAAGTGATGAAAGAAAGGGATGAGCTCAAAGTTTTTAAAGTCATAGATTAAGTGCCACATAAAAGACCTGAGAGTTGCCACTTGTGCCCTGAAAGAAAGCTCTACTTCTTGTAGTCACAGAGCTGATACCACTAAAAAGCAAACCCAGAGTCTTATTATAAGAGTGGCTGAATTACACCAACTGAATTCCCAACCTTGGATGGTGTCCCTAGGAGTGAAATCAATAGGAAACCTATTAAATATTTACTTACCTATGTAAGTTGAAGAATTCTAGGACATAGCTCCTCAATCAATTCCCAGACTTAAGCCAGTTTACAGACCCAAATCCCTTGGAAGGAGGGAAGGTCAGGTTCCCTTGAAGAAAGACCCCACTGCCCTGCCAAAAAAAAAAAAATTCTGTTATCATTTCTCCCAGCCTTCCCACTAAGGGATCTGTGGCCCTCTACAAGAGTGACTGTACATTGGGAAAAAGGAAATAATCAGACTTTTTGAGGATTACTAGACAATGGCTCTGAATTGACACTAATTCTAGAAGATGCAAAATGCCACTTTGGTCCACCAGTGAGAGTAGAGGCATATGGAAATTGGGTTATTAATGGAGTCTTAGCTCAGGTCCATCTCACTGTGGGTCCCTGAACCCATCCTGTAGTGATTTCCCCAGTTCCAGAATGCATAATTCGAATAGATGTATTCAGTAACTGGCAGAGCCCCCACATTGGATCTCTGACATGTGAAATAAAGGCTATTATGGTAGGAAAAGTCAAGTGGAAGCCATTAGCACTGCCCCTACCTATGAAAATAGCAAACCAAAAGCAATTTTGCAGTCCTGGAGGAATTGCAGAGATTAGTGCCACCATCAAGGACTTGAAGGATGCAGGGGTCATGATTCCCACCACATCCCCACTTAACTCACCTATTTAGCCTGTGCAAAAAACAGATGGGTCTTGTAGAATGACAGTGGATTATCAGAAACCTAACCAGGTGGTGACTCCAATTGCAGCTGCAATTTCTTGAGCAAATTAATGCATCTCCTGGTACCTAGTATGCAGGTATTGATCTGTCCATTGCCTTTTTCTTGATTCCAGTTTCAAAGGATCACCAGAAGCAGTTTGCATTCAGCTGGTAAGGCCAGCAATATACCTCCACTGTCCTACCTCAGGGTACATCAACTCTCCAGCACTATGTCATCATTTAGTCCACAGGGACTTTGATGTCCTTTCCTTTCAACAAGATGTCACACTGGTTCATGATATTGATGACATTGTGCTGATTGAACTTAGTAGGGAAGAAGTATCAATAACTCTAAACTTACTGGAAGACATTTGGTGTGCTAGAGGGTGGGAAATTAACCTGACAGAAATTCAGGTGCCTTCTACCTCAGTAAGATTTCTAGGAGTCCAGTGGTGTGGAGCTCGTCAAGATATCCTAAAGTGAAGGATAAGTTATTGCATCTGGCCCCTCCCAAACTAAAAAGAAGGCACAATGCCTGGTAGACCTCTTTGGATTTTAGAGGCAGCACATCCCTGATTTGGGTGTGCTACTCTGGCCTATTTATTAGGTGAAATAGAAGGCTGCAAGTTTTGTGCGGGGTGCAGGACAAGAGAAGGCTTTACAACAGGTCAGGCCCATACAAGCTGCTCTGCCACTTGGGCCATATGATCTGGTTAATCCAGTGGTGCTTGAAGTGTCGGTGACAGATGGAAATGCTGTTTGGAGTCTTTGGCAGGCTCCTATTGGTGAATCACAGCACAGACCTTAGGATTTTGGAGCAGAGCCCTGCCATCCTCTGCAGATAACAACTCTTCTTTTGAGAAAAAAAAAAACTTTTTGGCTTGTTACTGGGCCTTAGTAGAGACTGAACGCCTAACCCTGGGACACCAAGTCACTATGTAGCCTGATCTGCCCATAATTAACTGGATGTTGTCTGACCCACAGAGTCAAAGTCAGATGTGCATGGCAGCAGTCCATTATTAAATGGAAGTGATATATAAGAAATCGGGCTTGAGCAGGACCTGAAAGTAAAAGTAAATTGCATGAGGAAGGGGTCAAAATGCCTATGATCTCCACTCCTGTCACATTACCTTCATCTCCCAGTCTTCATCTATGGCCTCACGGGGAGTTCCTTATGATCAGTTGACTGAGGAAGAGAAAACTTAGATTTACAGATGGTTCGGCATGACATGCAGGCACCACACAGAAGTGGACAGTGGCACCATTGTATCCCCTTTCTGGGACCTCCCTGAAAGACAGTAGGGAAGGGAAATCACACACACACATGCAGAACTTCAGGCAGTACATCTGGTCACTTTTCTTGGAAGCAGAAGTTGCCAGATGTGTGACTGTATTCTGATTCATGGGCTGTGGCCATTGGTTTGGCTGGATGGTCAGGGAATTGGAAGGAACATGACTGGAAAATTGATGATGAGATATGGGGAAGAGGCATGCAGACATACCTCTCTGAGCCAAAGAAGTGAAGATAATTGTGTCCCATGTGAATGCTCACCAAAAGGTAACCTCAGCAAAGGAGGATTTTAACAGTCAAGTGGATAGGATGACACATTCTGTAAAACCAGTCAGCGTCTTACCCTAGCTACTCCTGTCATTGCCCAGTGGGCTCATAAAGTGGCCATGGTGGCAAGAATGGTGATTATGCATGGGCTCAGCAATATGGACTTCCACTCAACAAGGCCAACTTGGTTAGAGCTACTGCTGAATGCCCAATCTAACAGCAGCAGAAACTTACAAAGTCCCCTCTATGGCACCATTGCTTGGGACAATCAGCCAGCAGCCTGGTGGCAGGGTGATTACCTTGGACTGCTTCCATCATGGATAGGGCAGTTCTCTCCCCTACACACACTGGGATAGACCATCCATGGACTTACAGAATGTCTCATATATCCACCATGATGGTATCCCACAAAACATTTCCTTGGATCAAGGGAGCCACTTGCAAAATTTTTGCTTCCTGTCCCTGCAACCCTAGGCTCTGAGAGTCTAGAAGTCTTAGTTCTAAAGGGAAGACTTCTCTCACCAGGAGCCACAACAATGCTGCCATTGAACTGGAAGTTAAGAATGCCACCTGCCACTTTGGGCTTTTCATGCCTCTGGATCAACAGGCAAAGAAGGAAATTACCATATTGACTGGTGTGATTGATCCTGGTTGCCAAGGGGATATCATATTGATATTACATAATTGAGGTAAAGAAGAGTGTCTGAAATATACACAATCCCTTAGGGCATCTCTTAGTACTACCCTGTGATAAAAATCAGTGGAAAACTACAGCAACCCAATTCCAGCATGACTACTGATGGCTCAGACCTTTCAGGAATGAAGGTTTAGATCACCCCACGACCAGCTGAGGTGCTTGCTGAGGGCAAAGGGAATATGGAATGGATGGGGGTAAAAGTAGTTCTAAATACCAGTTACAACCACATGACCAGTTGCAGAAATGAGGGATTTAATTGTTATTAATATTTCTTCCTTGTTTTATTCTACACATACACACATACGTTGTTAGGTGCCATTGAGTCATCTCCAACTCATAGCGACCCTTATGTACAATGGAACGAACACTGCCTGGTCCTCTGCCAGCTTCACGACCCTTGCTATACCTGAGCCCATTGTTGCAGCTGCTGTGTCAATCCATCTCATTGAAGGCCTTCTCATTTTTTGTTGACCCTCCACTTTATCAAGCATGACATCCTTCTCCAGGGAATGGTTCCTTCTGACAACATGACCAAAGTAGGTGAGACGAAGTCTGGCCATTCTCGCTTCCAAGGAGCATTCCGGCTGCGCTTTTCCCCAGACAGATTTGTTAGTTCTTTCAGCAGTCCATGGTACTCTCAGCATTCTTCACCAACACCACAATTCAAAAGCATCAACTCTTCTTCCGTCTTCCTTATTAATTGTCCAGCTCTCACATGCATATGAGGCAATTGAAAGTACCATGGCTTGGGTTAGGTGCATCTCAGTCTTCAAGGAGACATCTTTGCTCTTCAGCACTTGAAAGAGGTCTTTCGCAGCAGATTTTCCCAGTGCAATACGTCATCAGCTGCTTCCATATATATACGAAATACATATATATAATCAAACCTTATTTTTTTCTTCTTGTATTCCATTACTTATAAAATGTAAGGTGTGCTTGTAAAATGTAAGTGGGGCTAGTGCATTTTCAGTTAGTTGTATCATTTAAGCACAAGTTTGACTTTATAATTTTCTTCATTTAGAAATTATATGTGGTTTAAGGAGATGTGTACAGGTTCCAAGTGGACAAAAGTGGAATATGATGGTTAATGCTATGTGTCAGTGTCCACTTGGCTAAACCATGATTCTCAGTATTGTGTAATTATCCTCCATTTTGTGATCTGATGTAAGCGGAGTGTCCTTGGGGGTGTGGCATGCACCCAATATAAATGGGTGTTCTGGCAAAACTCATGCTCTCTCTTGATCCTAAATCTGATTCATTATCATCTGACCTCTGGTTCTTGGGATGTGAGTTAGCAGCCTGCCACCTGACCTGCATATTTTAGGATCTGCCAGCTCCTACAGCCCTGTGAACCAGGAGCCTGCTGTCTGACCTGCCAATTTCAGATTCATCAGCCCCTGCAACCATATGAGTCAGCACAAGCCTCCAGCCTGATGCCTGATGCACAGATTTGGGACTTGCCAGCCTCTTCAACTGCATGAGCCATTTCCTTGAAATACATCTGTCTATATATGAATAAGGAAGACCAAAGAAGAGCTGATGATGCCTTTTGAGTTCTGCTGTTAGCAAAGTATACTGAGAGTCCCATGGACTGCCAGAAGAGCTAACAAATCTGTCCCGGAAGAAGGGCAGCCAGAATGCTCCTTGGAAGTGAGAATGGCCAGACTTTACCTCACCTACTTTGGTCATGTTGTCACAAGGGACTATTCCCTGGAGAATAATATCATGCTCGGTAAAATGGAAGATCAGTGAAACAAGGGAAGGCCCTCAATGAGATGGATTGACACAGTGGCTGCAACAATGGGTTTAGGTATGTACAGCAAGCTTGTGAGGCTGGTGGAGGACAGGGCAGTGTTTCATTCTGTTGTACATAAGGTCACTATGAGTCAGAGATGACTTGACAGCACCTTTGTTGTTGTTGTTGTTGTGTACCGTCGAGTCACACCTGACTCATAGTGACCCCTCCTTGGGTTTCCGAGGCAGTATCACTACGGAAGTAGGATTGCCCAACCTTCCTTCCGAGGAGTGGCTGGTGGGTTTGAACCGCCAGCCTTCTGGTTAGCAGTCAAGTGCCTTAGCCACTATGCTACCAGAGCTCCCTGACAGCACCTAAGAACAACAAAAACTATATGTATTTATATATATATCTTTCACTGGTCTTGCGCCTCTGGAGATCCCAGCCTAAGACACTGTGTTAAGGACACAGCAGTTGCTCAATAAACATTCTGAGTAAATAAATACATGGTGAGTCCTTTCCCCTCCCTAAGCCCTATGTGTGAAGTGGGCCTGTTGGACTCGCAGACCTTGGAGGGCCCCGTCTGGTTGGCCAGTTCTAAATGGTTGATGATGTGAAGGTTTGTCACATTTACCACCTCAGTGTCCTCAGTTACTAGAACAATGAGGTGAAATCCAGAGAGCTCAGTGATGCATTCAGACATAATGTTGTGTGACTTGGGTCATGATCTTGAGGCTCCCATCCCCACCCTCTCCCATTGTCCCCCACAACTCCAGCCTTGTAGACACGCTGCTTGTTTCCTTGCTTATCTGGGGATGCCCCTTGGAGAGAGGCACAATGGAGAAAAGAAAGGTGTGTGTGAAGCAACTGGTTTCCCCTCTGTTGGTGGTGGTGGTGGGGGGATGCTCCAGAGACACCTCTGTTGGCTATCAAATAGGGGAGTCCAGTAGACAAGGCTCAAGTGTTGGCATTGTCGCTGGCTTGCTGGGTGACCTTGGACAAGTCTCTTCCCCTCCCCGGGATCCCGGGGTCAGACTAAGGTGATCTAAGTGGCCCCTTTCTGTTTGAGTTTCAACTCTTGTCCTAACCCCACCTTTCTCCTGCTCCATTTCCTCTACTTCTCCATTGGAGCGTGGCCCGCTAGACCCACGTTTCCCCGGAACGAAATCGGGGAGTGGTAGGCTGCCATGTCCAGGGAAGGTGTTAGAGTTTGATGACCGGCTGGCGAGGGTCACCGCAGAGCTTCTGCTAAGAACTGGCGACAGGCGCCCCTGTGTAGAGGTCTTGTGGCCCGGCACCGCCTCCTCGCCCGGCTAGACCCCTGCAGACGGGCTGAGCTCCTGGGCTCCTAAGACGTGCCCTTCACCTCTCCCATCGCCCCCACTGCTCTCAGAGCTTGTCCACCTCTCCTTGGAGCATGAGCTGTTCACCGCTGAGCTCTTGTTACTATTAAGCTGTGTAACCTTGGGCCAGTCGCCACGCCTCTCTGGTCCTCAGTTTCCCCACCGATAAAGTGGAGCTCCCGCTGGGGGAACCTGTTGTGAAGGGGGCGCGAGCCGCGGGGTGGGACGCGCGCGGCTCGGGCTCGGTCTCCGCAGTAATGGGGAGGCGGCGCCGGGAAGGAGCGCTCCGCGGTCACGTGACGCCCCCTCCCAAACTGCGGCGGCGGCGGCGGCGGCGGCGACCGCGTCCGAAGCAGAGCTGCAGCGGCGCCGCGGGCAGCGGAGGCTGAGCCCAGGGCTCCCCAGGCCCAGGCCCGCGGGTGAGTCCGCCCCTCCCGGGCTCAGCCCTGGGAAAGGAAAGGGGACGAAGATGTCCCGGCTCCCGCGGTCGGGCTAGGAGGGAGGGAGGCGCACGCGTGAGGACCCAGGTCCCCAGGGGAGGGGGCGCAGCAGGCACGCGCAGACTGGGGTCGGTAGACAGGCGGGGGTGGGGATTGGGCATACTGGGCTGCTCGGCTGAGACCCCCGCCTCAGGGGTTAGTCAGGCCGGGTGTAACAGGGGCCTTGGGTCCCACCCCCCTGCGTGGGTGGGTGGCCAGGTTTCCGCTCACACTAGAGGAGGGGGCGCCTGGGGTTCAGAGTAAGACTGGGGGAAGTGGGCGCGTTCCCTCGGTCTC
Organism: Orycteropus afer afer; assembly: GCF_000298275.1. Lineage (NCBI taxonomy): Eukaryota > Metazoa > Chordata > Mammalia > Tubulidentata > Orycteropodidae > Orycteropus > Orycteropus afer. The sequence continues at coordinate 6,985,235 of NW_006921618.1, read as the reverse complement.
TGGGGAGGTGCCCAGGTCCAGACATTCCCCGGGAGGACGTGCTCGGGTCCTCAGAGGGAGGAAGTGGAGGTCCACAGAGCCGACCTGCCCGGGCAGTGATGTCCTTGCACCTCCGGAGAAGAGTACACTCCCCCCGCCGCCCTGTCCGTGACCTGCCTCGGAGCAGGGCATACGCGTCACGCAGTTGGGCGCCCCTCAGTCGCCTCCCCTGGCTCAGCTGGATCTGAGGACTCGGTGGGAATTCACAGGGCGGTCCCCGCGCCCATCAGGCGCTTCGGTGTCAGCCCCGGGGCGCCTGGGCTGAAGGAAGAAACCTTGTGTACACACACGTAAACATACACACATAAACACATCAGCTGGAGAGGCGAGCGCCCCTTCTCCATGGCAGTTAGACCCCAACCTTTGTGCAACCCTGAGTCCTTGTTGGGGGCCGTACTGCGGGCCTGGGGGTGGGATCAGGAAAGGCAGCATCCCCTCCCCATCACACTTGGAACGTTGGCATCTGTCTCCCGTGCGTCAGCCCCTCCCTCACTGAAGTCAGAGGGCCAACAAGACGTTTCTGGAGCAGGTGGGGCACTGAGAGAAGCTGGGTCAGAACCTGGCAGGAGAGAAAGGCAGAGGGGAAGTGAGGTAAGATGGCTTAATTTTCTTCCCAAATGAGGGTGCCTCTGCACCCCCACCCCACCAAGGTACTGCTCCCCTCTTCCTGCGGGTATTTTGGGGAAAAGTAAGGGGGAAGGGAGTCAACCCTGAGATTTCTAGCTAAGGAGAAGGGATATTGGTGGAAGGTGTCCCTGAAAGGGTGCCTGGCCTGCCACAGAACCCTGAGGGGCAGCAGGAGCATGGGAGAGGTGGTGGCCAGACCCACTAGACTCCTTGAATCCCTACATCGAGGGCCTCAGCCTCACTCTGAGGCCCTGGCATTTGGAGGGTCTGGGCAAGGGGTGGGGGTGAGTGCCTTAATGGCCTTGGAAAGGATTCCAAGGTAATGATTAATAATAGGAGTTCTGGTGGCCTAGCGCCTAAGGCATTTGACTGCTAACCAGAAGGCTGGTGGTTCAAACCCACCAGTCACTCCTCAGAAGGAAGACTGGGCAATCTATTTTGGTAAAGATTTACCACCTCGGAAACCCAAAGGGGGTCACTATGAGGCAGAATCGACTCGATGGCAGTGAGTTTGGTTTTGTTTTTTTTTTGACTAATAACTCAGATGGCATGAGTGCTTCCCCATTCACATGAACCTTTCAAGGCAGGGGGTGAGGCCCCCATTTCACAGATGAGGAAATTGAGGCTCAGAGAGACTAAACAAACTGCCCAAGGTCAGAGTGATCTTCTGCCGGGACTAGGAGCAGATTCCATTCAGGGCTCCTTGTCTACAGTGGTGGGCCTCAGGAAAGGTCAGTTGTCCACAGTGGACCTGCTCCCCTTTGCTGTCTAGGGAGTGAGTTTTAGCTGGATGGAGTTGGGGAGGCTGGGTTAAGGTTGAGGAGAATCCTTCCATCTTTCTTCAGGGTCCAGAGCTCAGACTTTCTCCCAGAGCCCTGTGCTGGCATTGCCATCTATTACCAGAGCCATGATGGCAGCCCCACCCCCACCACACCCCTGGCCACACACACACAAGGAGTCTTCCCCTTGCTCACTGCCATTCCTTGGGTGAAGCTTTCTCCTCTTTTCTCCTCCCCAGGGTGCCTACCTGGCAGGGGTCTCAGGAGACCTCTCTCCTGGCTCTGACCACCCTCAAACCATTAGCAGATAAGGATTCTTCCTTTGTCCTCTTGGAGTATAGCAAGTCCCCTTTTTCACTTGGGGTTAGGGGTTGCTGTCTCTTCTGCCCAGCCTCAGTACTGCCCCACACATACACACATACTCCTGTCAGTGTCCACAGGCCTGTGGCTTAGGAGCACTGGGACCCTGCTGTCTGCCTCCCTCTCACCTGGCCCTGCACCCCTGCCTAGCTGTCACTTTCCAGAGCCAGAGGCCCTTTGAGGACTCGGGCTGGTCTGTCTTCCCCGCCACCTGTATGTCTGAGGAGGCCTTTGTCCTGGCTGTCAGATGCTGACACATTGTGCAAACAACCCAGACCTGCACACAGACAGAGAGATGCACACGGTCACTGGGACTCACAGATCCCTGAGAGCCTGACATACCTGGATGCAGACACCCTCAGCTCTGAGTGACACGACACCACAAACACCACGAACCACACCACCCAGACAGTGTACTGTGTACACACAGGCAGCAGTGAGCTGGAAGGCTGTTGTCAGAGGAGGAAGGGCCTACTTGGAAGTCCTTTCAGGGCTGCTGTCTGCTTCCATTATCTCTGCCAGGGTGCACACATGCACTTTCACACGCAAGACAGAGCAAGAAAGCCTGGTGCCCTTAAAAGTGAGCCCAGCAGATGGGCACATGCACCCACCACACCCAGGTCCCCGTGGGTGCTCACACACGGGCCTGAATGACATCAGCCTCCTGCGTGTAGGACGGGAACTTCTCATCACCCCTGAGGCAGGTGGCAGAGGTCCTTGTGACCACCCCCAGCTAAGACCCATTGTTTTCCTTCTTTTCTGCCTTCCCATAAGCCAGCTTGGCTGACCCTAAGAATACTAGAATACTGCCTTGCATTTCTACCTTAACAGACCCTCCTCTTTTTCCCTCCCCTCCCCCACTCTGCCAGATTGCCAGAGGAGCGTCATCCCTGGGCTGTCCCTTTTTTGCCTCTGAAGGTGCTGCCCCACAGACCCCTTCCCAGATAGGATACTCTCCAGTCCAGGCTTCAAGCAGGCCTGGAGTTCCCTTTGCTGTGCTGTTTCTGCCAGATACCTTGCTTGCTACGTTCCAGTTTCTACTTTGCCAGTCCAGCAAGGCTGGAGGCCAACTGGTGTGGGGTAGGGGAATCCTCAGAGTTCTTGCTGCCTTCTCACAGGGCAGAACTTAGGCCAGGCTGGGCCCTGGCACCTTGGCTGGGCCTCCTAGAGGCTGGCATCACTAGGAGGTGGTTCTGTGAGCCCAGAGGGAGGCAAGGGCATGGGCATGGCCCAAGGCTGATGCCAGGTGAGGTGTAGTGAGGGGCTCTGGGAGACCCAGAGTCAAAGCCTGGCTCTGCCTCTTGATAGCTGTGTGGCCACGGCAAATCACATTCCCTCTCTGGGCCCCTCTCCAGCTCCAGGGAAGCCACCCAGGTTGGCTGGAAAGTGAGGAAGGTCCGTGTGAGGTGGTAGCACTTGCCAATGAGGAAAGGAAGGTTGGCAGAGCTGGCCACTCGGGGCAGGAGTGGCCCCTGGCTATGGACTTCCTGAAGCTTGGGAATGCTCTAGGGCCAGACTCCAGATCAAGCAAGGGGAGCCAATTCTGTCTCCGCATCCGGGGTAGTCACCCTGGGTCAGCACAGAGGGTGGCCCAAGGGCAAGGGGCTGCCTCTATATATTTACAGCTGTGGGGATAAAAATACCAAATGAGCTCTATTTGTAGGGCAGAAGACTGGCACTTATAGGCAGTGGCTCAGAGACAAGTGAGAAGAGACAAAAGGGTACTGGCAGGTAGGTACCCCAAAACATAGTGGTCCCTTCCCTACTGGGAGAAAGCAAATGTACAATGATAGAACCTCATGTACTCACTCATTAGGCATCCACTGAGTATGCATGCAGTGTGTGCTAGAAACGAACAGGCACCAAGCATACACAGATGACCTGGGTGTGGCATTCCTACCGTGGCCCAGTGGGGTATGCATGAATGCATGACTGGTTGTGTCTCAGATGAGGTGAGCTTCAGAGGTAAAGTGGCTTGCCCTCTCCAAGGTGGGGATCCCCTCCCCTAAGTCCCCTTTTGGAGGAAGCAGACCTGAGTTCCAATTCTGATGTTGCCACTGCCTGGGTGCATAACTCATCATGGCAAGTTACTTCACCTCTCTGACCCTCTGTTTCTTCAGCTGTAAAGTGTAATGGTTTTTCAGCACATCTTCCAGACTAACACAGACTAGGAAAAATGCCTGGTGATCTGCTTCCAAATGTCAGGCAATGAAGCCGCTGTGGGTAAGTGGCTGCAACAATGGGCACAAACATAGCAAGCATTATGAGAATGGTGCAGGACTGGGCGAGGTTTACATAAGGTCGCTGAGAGTGGAAGCCAACTTGACGGCAACTAACAAGAAAAACTTGATGGAGTTGTTTTGTGGTTTATTGTTGTGACCCATTGAGTTGATTCCATCTTGTAGTGACCCCATGTGACAGAATAGAACTGCCCTGTTGGGTTTCCTAGGCTGTAAACCCTGCAGAGCTTCGGGGTTGGTTGGGACTGTTAACCTTTCAGTTAGCCACCAAGTACCAAGGAGTGCCACCAGGGCTCCTTGTTTTCAGGGTTAAGAAGGATAGGATAGGCAAAGTGCCCAGGGCAGTGCCTGACTCATCATGGGCATTAGTCTGGATCTGAAAGTATGTGGGCTGGAGTCATCAGGAATTTGAGTCCCATCTTTGCTGTTACCTTGCTGTGTGACTTTGGGCAAGTTGCTCCACCTTGCTGTGCCTCATCTCTGTGGAACTGGAGTGCTGAGCTCTTGTTTGCCTTCCTACCTGGATTGTTGTGTGTGAAGATTGGACATAATGACTGGGGGCTGCTTTGACAAGCACAGAGCAGCACTCTGAGATGGGGATGCACAGAAGGAAAATCAAACGGCAGAAAAATCTGGAGAAAAATCTTTCTTTTTTTTTTTGAGACTTCAAATGTTTTATCACAGCAAGAAAAAAATAAACCTTTTGGGAATTTGCCCCATAACTTCACACTTCAAAGGCAGTTGGCATTGCTATCATCATGAGAGATGGTGGGTAGTTTCCCCCTTGGGGAGCCATGCCTAGCACCCAATAGGTGTTCAGTCAGTAGCCATGGGGGTTAATATTGTGAGTTGTATAGTTGAAAAGAGGGGTGAAGGCATTTCTGGTGGCATGACCAGCTATGACCTGGGCAAAAGCTGGGAGGTGGCAATCAGGATGCAGGGTTGGCTTCAGTAGGAGGTGTGTGTAGTGATGAGCGGGAGTCAGTTTAAGAGCCTTGAATTCCAGCCCAGGGGGTTTGCATTTTCCTGAAAGCCAATGGGAGAACCACTGGAAGGATCAGGTGAGCCTTCTGTGGGCAGACCTTGGGTACCTAGCCAGGCCCACTAGCCAGGAACAAGTCCTGGAGCACAGTTGTCCCCTGCCCTGTGTGTAATTTTGGCTCTATTGGGTCTTGTTTTCCCTGTGTCTTGCAGAAGAGGAGGCTCCAGCATCTTCTGTGTCAGGGGGCAAGACACAAGGACCAAGGTGCCAATCTGTCAGGGAACTTGGGTGCTGTCATCTGCACTGGAAGTTGGGGAACACGTGTCCCCCACCCTGTACTATCTGGGTGGCCTCTGGTGAGCCACCTGGCCTATGAGCCTCCATCTGCAGAATGGGTGGATGTGGTTTGTGTCTATGATGTGACACTTCAATGAGACCGAGCTGGTGACTGCTCTGTGAGTCTCATGTGTGTGTTATATCTGGGGAGAAACATGCTGTGTCTTTTAACTACCTGTTCCCCAGGCCCCCTGAGAACAAGGGGCTGTTGGTAGGGCGTGGGGGTAGCAGGTGAGGATCAAGGGCCGGAGTCACCTGAGAGGCTGTGACCTTCTCAAGGCCACAGGAGCTGTGTGCTGCCATAGCCAGGCTGTTGCAGGGAGTGAAAGGAAAGTCAAGGGAGTAGCAAGGGTCCAGCTTCTGTTCTACACCTGAGCACTTGGCCCCAAGTCTGCAAGAGAGAGACATCCATCCCCAAGTCTGAAGTGCCCTCTCAAAGCCCTACTCCCACATGTTAGGGCTGGGGGGCTGGAAATGGTGGATGGAGGGTGATCTTGGAAACTTCTTCCTGCTGGCAAGCCCAGTGCCAGAGTTGCGGGGGTAGCCTGGATACCTGAGTTCTCAGAAATGGAGAGAATATGACCTGCGAGGAGCAGCCATTATGAGGCCTAGGCTGATGGTGAACACACCTCACACTGTGTCACTGCTGCCTGACCTCAGAGGTGCAGAGGGAGACCACACTCCCTGTGGTGTCTGCTGCAGTGCCTGTGGGCCAGCCCGGGCCCAGGCTCTCTGTAGGGGGTCACTACCATTGCCCTATTCACCAGTGGCCTTTCCCCTGAGCGTGAGAGCTCTCCCAGGTGCAGAGGGGCTCCCTCCAGAGACTGGGCTAGGAAGAGTCCCCAGGGCCAGAGATCTCATACGCCCTCATCTTTCCTTGGCTGGGGGAGGTGTGGCATTGTCCTTCTGGGACAGAGAAGCTAGGGCCCTTCTTCCTGCCCTTCGTCACCCGACTGTGTGGGTGAAAGCTCCCTTTTGTCAGTCAGAGTGGGAACAAGGCCACTGGCTCAGGAATTCTGTGAGGTTCTGGGCTGGAGGTAGAAGCCTTGTGAAGGGCCAGGGATGGAACACAACTGAAGGTCATTCATTGAGCTTTGGGGCCAATGTTAAGCCCTTGTCACAGACTTACCTCATTTAACCCTCAGAACAGCCCTATGAAGCACCCTTATCAGACCCACTGAGGCTCAGAGAGGTTCAATGGCCTGCCTACTATTATCCAGCCTGTGCACGGTGGGGGCTGAGATTTGAATGAAAGGCTGTCTGACTTCACTTTTCACCACTTCTGTGTATTGCCTGCAGAATGAGACGGGGACAGGGTGCAGTGGAGGGATGGGCTGTGCCCTAGGGGATGGGAGCCGTTCTTTGTGGAGTGCTCCAGCTCTGGGCTGTTCTTGTACTTGAGGGACCTGGGCCTGAACCTCCCTCCCTCTCCCTCCCTCTCCTTCCCTCTCTCGCTGTGGCCTATCCCTGGGGCCCAGTGCCCTGGCTGGGGTGGGGGGAAGGGGATGAATGGGGAAGATTTGGCAGCAGTTTCCATGGTCGTACAACCCACAGACCCGCTCTTCTTCCAGTCCCTCTGTCTGATCTTACTCCCAGCTTGGAAACACGAGAAATCCTCGGTCATCAGAGCTGGAGAGGGGCCCATGGAGAGCAGCTGGTCCAGCCCCTTGTTTTACAGATAATAATTATGATGATTACCACTGATTGTAGCAATTCCCCAAGGGTTTTCACATCTGGGTTGCCACTGAAGCACACCAGAGCCCTGGGGGCTGGCGGGACTCTTGGCCAAGTGGTTTTAGTCCGCCCCGATTTACAGCTGAGGAAACCAAAGCCCAGAGAGGAGGAAAGATGCCCTCAAGGCACACAGCTGGCATCCCCTCTGCCTGAGGCTGCTTCCTGCCTAGGGCTGGGGAGGGGAGTGGGGAACTTGTTCCGAGAGATTTGTGTGGGGATGGGAGGTGTCATATGAAGTTCTGCTCCTGCCCTGTGGTGGGAACACCCCCGCCCCCCATGCTGGCAGTGATGGACTAGCAGGCAGCACCATCCTGCCTCCAGCCCACCATGCCCATGGTGGCTCAGGCTGCCCCAGAAAAGGAGAAGGAGAAGGAGGGCCCTCATTATACAGAGAAGGAAACTTGGCCCTGAGTGGGTAGAGTCCTGCCAACAGTCACATCAGGAGTTAGGGCCAGAGCTGGGCCTTGAACCCAGGTCTCCTGTCTCTGAGCATGTGGCTTTGTCCTCCAGTAACGTTACTAAAGACAATCCTTTTTATTGGATGCCTACTGTGTGCCAGGGCTGAGCACTCTACATTGAGTCCTCAGATCAACCCTGTGAGGTCAGTACCATTGATATTATTAAACAACAACCACACTTGCTTCCCCGTGTACTCTGACTCATCACGACCTTGTGCGTGTCAGAGTAGGGCCCCATAGGGTTTTCAATCGATGATTTTTTGGAAGCAGATCACCAGGCCTTTCTTCCAGGGCACCTCAGAGTGGACTCAAGCATCCAACCTTTCAGTTAACCAATTGAGCATGTTAGCTGTTGGCATCGTCCAGGGCCTCCCACTGTTGTTGTTGTGTGCCACCGAGCCAATTCCGACTCATAGCAACCCTCCCTATAGGACAGAGTGGAACTGCCCCCATAAGGTTTCCTAGGCTGTAAATCTTTATGGGAGCATATCTTTTCTCCTACACCACCCCCTTTTACAGAGGAAGAAATTAAGGCTTTGAGAGATTATGAAATTGGCCCAAAGTCACAAGCCAGGAAGTAGCAGATCAGAGACTGGAATATAGGCCTGCCTGACTCCAAGTCTATGCTGATGCCAACCTTGATATGTATTATAGGAATAAAATTAATTTTATCTTTCTTTTTTTGGCTTAGTACCACCTGGGACATCATTTGTTCATTCATTCATTTATCTATTGAACATTTGTGGAGAACTTGCTATGCTGAAGAGACCAGGGAACTCCTTGGGGGGTCAGAGGCCATGGGTTAAGGGCCAGGAATAAGGAAAGCAGTGAGGCAGGGGCTCTCCACACACTCCTAAAGTGTCTGTCTCACCAAGGATGGCTGCCCTTCCTCCTTCTTTCTGTCCCCACACTTCATTCTCTGCCCTTCATACTTGCCCATGATTTTTGTCATAGCCTGATTTACCCTTACAGGAAATGGGCACATTACTCAGCTGGGACTCCCAGGCTTTCCGTACCCCAAAGAATACCCTACTAATACCAGTACTAACAGCCACCATCATGCCAGCCCTTCCTGGGTACAAGGCACTGTGCCAAATCCTCTGCATCATCTCATTTGATGCTTACTGTCACCCTATGAGCTAGAGCTCATATGATCTCCATTTTCCAGATTTGAAAACTGAGGCTCGGAGTGACACTGCTCAGGTGTGGGCTGGAGCGCCACTCTGTCCAGCTCTCATGCCTTTTCCCACCCCCACTCTGCCTCACTCTTTGTTCAGGCTCTATGCTCAGGCTCTGGGGTTCTGCATTTAGAATCTTGGTTTCTGGAAGCCAGGTGTCCAGCCAAACAGTGAGCATTAATTTAAGCACCAACTGTGTGCAGGGCCTTTGTGAGCACCTGAAGCTTGTGTTGATGGGGAGATGGGTCCCATGCCTCACCTTACCCCACCCCATCCCCGAGAGGGGGAAGGCTTCAGGTGTCGGAGGGTCAGAACAACACAGTGTGTGCTGTTTGGAGGGTTCCTTCTGGGCAGGAGGGTCCCTCAGACTGACTCAGCAGAATTAAGACTCCAGAGGGCCTTTAAAGTCACTTCTATGCCCTGTGACCCTTGGGCCTGCTACTCAGCTCCTCCAGGCATCAGTTTCCTGATCTCTGTAATGGGGATGATGATAAATAGCATTTCATTGACAAGATGGCGTGAAGACTGGATGAAAGTGCTTGCCTAAGGCCTCTGAATCTAGTAGCTGCTATTGTCACTGAGCTGTGGTGTATCTGTGGTGGGGGCTGAGGTCTTGAGGGGATGTGAGAAGGGTTGGATCTACTCTGTGGAGGAGCTTTAGTTTCCCATCAGTCGTAGCGGGCATAAAACCTTGGCATGATCTGCTTCAAGGGGCTGTTGTCGGGATCACAGAGGTTTCAGGGAATGTAGATGCTGTTCCGTGATCTGCGAGGGGGCGGTCGGAACACGGTAGGCGGCTACACAGGTGCCATCATTGTGGCGCGCAGGTGTGCCAGTGAGTTGGGAGAGGAACTTCCATTCGCGCCGGGGAAAGGGGGAAAAACAGGCTCTAGGGGCCGCCTCCGCGCAATGGGAAGAGTGAAGGGGTAAGGCATGAGGCAGGCGCGCGGTCGGGGATGCGGAACTCTTCCTCTGATAGGTCTAGGCGTCCCCACCCTTCCCAGGAGAGACTCTCGGGGCGCTGTCCCTGGTCCTGGAGCCCGCCAGGTTCTCGACTTGCAGTTTTTGTAGTGGCCAGAAGAGGGTGCACTGGACCACGGCGGACTCCCCGGCCCGATTTCAGAACACGTTTTTGAAAAGCATCATTTATTTCCTTCTATGGGCAATCCTACTTCCGTAGTGATACTGCCTCGGAAACCCAAGGAGGGGTCGCTATGAGTCGGGGTCGACTCGACGGCAAATAACAACAACAACAACAATGAAATTCTAGGTAATAAGCCTACATCCAAAAACAAAACAAAACAAAACAAAACAACCCAGAGCTTCCTACGCACCTAATTTCAAACACAATTAATATTCTGCCCTAAGAGAAATAAAAACTTGGTGGGAGCTCTGGTGGCGTAGTGCCTAAGGCATTTGACTGCTACCCAGAAGGCTGGCGGTTCAAATCCACTAGCCACTACTCGGAAGGAAGGTTGGTCAATCTACTTCCGCAGTGATACCACCTCAGAAACCCAAGGAGGGGACGCTATGAGTAGGATCCAACTCCACAGCACTGAGTTTGGTTTTGGTTTTGGTCTGTTTCCATGGACAAATTCTCTGGTATGACCACACCACATTAAATGGTAATGTAATGAAATACACATTCTTGCACTTATTTATAATTTTAAAAAATATGTTTGGATTTAAGAGCAAAAAACTGTACTGATGTTCCTGACTTCTGGAGTCCCTGCATGCTGCAGATGGTTCAGTGCTCAGGTACTGACTGAAAAGTTGGCAGCTCAGAGCTACCCAGAGGCACCTGGGAAGAAAGGGCTGATGATCTACTTTGAAAGGTTATAGCCACTGACAGCCCTATGGAGTACAGCTCTACTTTGAAACACATGGGGTTTCCATGAGTCAGAATCAACTCCACGGCAACTGTTTGTTGTTGTTGTTGTTGTCCTGACTTCTAGTTCATAATGGTTCCAGTAGTTGCATCTCTGGAAAATTCAGTATGTAAGGAGCCTTGGTGGCACAGTAGTTGGCTGTGCTTGACTGTCGACCAAAAGGTTGGCATTTTGAACCCACTAGCTGCTCCATGGGAAAAAGATGTGGCAGTTCTCCCTCCTTAAAGACTGCCTTGGAAATCCTATGTGGAAGTTCTACTCTGTCCTATAAAAACTCAGAAAAACCAGACTCACTGCCGTCGAGTTGGATCTGACTCATAGCAGCCCCTCCTTGGGTTTCTGAGGCAGTATCACTATGGAAACTATGGAAGTAGATTGCCCAGTGTCCTATACAGTCACTATAAACTGGAGTTGGCTCAGGGCAATGGGGTAGTTGTCAAGTCAGCTCTGACTCATGGCGACCTTGTATATAACAGAATGGAGTGTGCCCAGTCCTGCGCCATCTGCCCCGTCACTGGTGTGTCTGAGCCCATTGCTGTGGCTGGTGCTGGTGTGTGAATCCATCTCACGGAGGGTTTCCCTCACGGACCCTCTGCTTTACCAAACATGATGTCCTTTTCCAGCAATTGGTCTTTCCTGATGACATGTCCAAAGTAACTGAGCTAAAGTCTCACCATCTTAGCTTCTAAGGAACATTCTGGTTATAGTTCTTCTAAGACTGACTTGCTTGTTCTTTTGGCAGTCCACAGTATGGTCAATATTCTTAACCAAAGCCACACAAAAATTACTCATATGTAAACCAGAGTTAGGTTCTAAAATGGGATAAACAGGCTTTTCACCTGCATGAAAGTCTGGGGGATATTTGGTGCATAAAAAGTCTTCCTTGGATGGGACTCCCTGGACATAGCTTTCCTTGTTCCCACTCACTGACTGACAGTGGTGACTCCAGTAACTTGCTGTTGTTGTGTGCTGTTGATTCCGACCCCTAGAGACCTTATAGGACAGAATATAACTGCCCTTATAGGGTTTGCAAGGCTGTAATCTTTATGGAAGCAGACTGCCACATCATTTTTCTGTGGAGCAGCTGGTGGGTTTGAACCACCAACCCTTTGGTTAGCAGCCAAGTGCTTAACTACTGTGCACCAGGGCTCCAACCCCAGTAATTACTAAGGACCAAAACCATCCCTAGGCACTCTGGTAGCATAGCACCTAAGACATTTGACTGCTAACCAGAGGGCTGGAAGTTCAAACCCAACAGCCGTTCCTCGGGAGGAAGATGGGACAATCTACTTCCATAGTTATACCACCTCGGAAACCCAAGGAGGGGTCGCTATGAGTTGGGTCCAACTCAATGGCACATAACAACAACAACAACAACAAAAAACCATTCTGAGAATTTCCCTCACATCCCATAGGGGATGGAGTTGCTCCTGTCAAGAACCACTGTCAAGGTAAAGACCTTGGTCAGTGAAAAGGAGATCACCGAATCCCAGACTGGCTGGTTGAGTGGATGGCTGGTACATTAAGGAACTATCCGAGCTTACAGACGGGCCAGCAGAGGCCAGAAGCAGGCAGAGGCTTGTGCTAGGAAATAGTGTATGACCAGAAGAGGCTTGGCTTCAATCTGAGCATCCTACCCTCTAGTCCAGGTCTTCCCTGGGCATCAAACAGTCTCCCTTGTAGTGCAGACAGCTGCCCCTGAAGATGGACTGGGGGGACCCTGCCCTCACAGGCAAGTTAGGAAAGGGAGACTGGCTGGATTACAGCATATAATGTGTATGACCCCTCTTTGCTCTTGGGGCTGCAGCAGTTACCTCTCTGATCCCAAGGAGCCACCCTCTCACCTACCTTTATTTCTTCCTACAGAGCTGGGCTCTCCATGTGGTTGTGTGTGATGCATGTATGTGTGCACATCTGTCTGTGTGTATCCTGTGTGAGCATAATATAATCTGGATAAGGGTGTGTGGGCCTGTATCTGATTTCTGTGCATGGATCTGATGTCATTGGTGTGTGTTCACAGGTGTGTACAAACCCAGCTACAGTCAGTAGGTGAACACACACTGATTTGGGACCTGAATTGTGAGCTTGATTTGACCTTTGCACTTGCATGAGCATGTGGCTTTGCAGTGTAGGGGCTGATGCTCATGTGACTATGTCTGCATGCATTTGATCTTGATATACTCTCTGCAGGCTTGCATTAGATGTCTCTGTGCATGTAAACACTACAAGGGCAAGTGCAGGTGTGACCTGGGGAGGTTTGTATGCAGATGTGCACACAAGTCCATCAGAAACTTTATCAGTCTTGTTCATACTCTATCACCAGTGTCTGAACAGTGCCAGGCACACAGTAGGTGCTCAGTGCATATACAGTGAATGGTTGAAGGAGGGAAAGAAGGAGTGCCAGATCTCCCAGGGACCCTCAAGGCTTGTGGTGCCCATGGAGACCTCAGTGATGGGTGCCTAAGTGGGGATGTTTTGTTCCGGGAACTCTGGCCAGGCTGCTGTGCTGGTCATTGATGGGGACGTTTGGAATGAATAGGAGTCTCAGGGACTCATTGGGTAAAGTAGAGGTCTCAGCCGCCAGGGCAGGGAGGGCTGGATAGCCAATACTTCTTCTCCAGGAGTTCACAACTTGCAGCTCCATAGGGTTGGGTGGTTATGGTTTGGTCAAGAGACCACAGGCTAAGGAAATGATGCTTCTTAGTCTCTGAGCTTGTGGGATTCTCTCAAGACAAATGCATTTTTCCATGATATGCCTCTAACCCAGGGAAGTGGGGAGGATAGATGTTTAACAGAAGAGCAAACTGAGGCAAAGCCACCTAGAGGCTGCCTGGGCTGAGGCAGGAAGCCAGGAAGCACCTGTCTCCTGCCCAGGAGGCCCCAGGCAGATGTCCTGAGTAGGATAATGGAGGATGGGGAGAGTTTGGGGGATGGGCAAGAGTTGGCCCCATCAACCCATCTGGGGCTCAGACCTGAGACCTTCCCAGGAGCCTGCCCCTCCTTTGCCCTTACCTTTCCTTGCTGAGGGATGGTAAGAGGGAGCTGGAGGCAGGTGGGTGGAACTCCCAGAGTTCAACCTGGGGTGAACTTGGAAAAGGAACTCTGCAACTTTCCAACCCCCGCACACTTCTCTCCTCCGCATGCAGTCTGGCACCCGTTTGAACAACTTGGGTGCAATTCTGGGAGGCCCAGATGGAAAGGCTCCCTTCCAGAGGGAGGGCCTGGACCTCGGAGAGCGGCCTGGCTCTGGTTTCTAGGCAAAAGGCTGGAGAGAAAGGAAGAAGATGGCAGTGACTTCTTGGTACCATGTGGTGAGCACCCGCTCTGTGCTGACTTGCAAATAGTGATCTCCTCATCATAGTGGGCCAGTGGAGGCTAGATGTCTTGGGGGTGTTAGAGAATGTGTTTGAGATCACACAGCTAGGAAGCATTAGAGCTGGAACTTGAACCCAGGGAACTTGGTCTAGTACTAACACCCTTGACCACTGCCTTAACTACACTGCCTGTGTGCATGTGTGTGTCTGTGTATCTGTCTTTCTATCTTGGAGGCTGCTCCACATCCTCACAATTGATCTGCCCTGTTCTTTCCAATAGCTACATAGTGCTGCTTGATGTCAGTGGACCATAATTTATTTTTCCAGTTCCTTCTTGATGGGCAATTAGTTTGTTTTGGAACTCCTGATACTACATCTTTGCGAACCTTCCAAAAAATGATAATTTCATACAGTCTAGCCTAATACAAATGATACTGCAGCAAGTGTTTCATTTAGTTGACAAGCACATACTACGTGCCAAATACTTTTCTAAATGCTTTACAAATATTAACTATTTCATATCCTTGACACAGCCCTTTGAAGTAGGTATTGGGATTATCATCATCAACCCCATTTTGCAGATGAAGAAATTGAGATGAAAAAATCTATCACAGAAAGATTAAGTAACTTACCCAGGTCACAGAGCTGACAAGTGGAAGGGCTGGAAATTAAACCCTGGGAGGTTCACAAGACTGAGGATGTATAATCACAGGCCTCACTGCCCCTTGTCCTTGGCTATTCATGGGCTGCAGTCAGGGCTGGATTAAGGCCTTAAGCACTGGTAATCTGTGGTGCTCCTTCTCTACTTACTCATGCATTTGAATGAGATATATGAGTTATATACATACATGCTTTTTCATGTGTTTGTCTGTGTCTCAGCTATCCATGATGTAACTTCTTTGTGAATGGCACTCTCATAATCCATCCTTGCCCAGTAACCACTCATGTTGGATCCATTTGCATATTGACTGAATGTGGCAAGAGTTAGACTTGACAGCCCACCCCCACCTCTTGTTTATTTGAAAGAAATAGTATATTTCCAAGAGACCCGCTGGGATAAGAAGTTTCAGTTATTCGGGAGGGGATTGTAGGAGACACATGTCAATGAATGTATTGAAGTGGTGAGGTCTTTGTAGCTTAAACAACCTTGCATATTGTTTGGGCCCTTACGACCCTATGTGAGCTTTATTTCCGGGTTGGCACATTCTCATACACTGGAGCTGGTAACAATTCTATTTAGTGTCCCACCGGTTCCCTTCCGCTGTGGTGCTCACTTTTCCTCATGTCTTGTCTGCTTGGCATCTATGGGCCTTTGCTTTGGACAACTTGTGCCCCTGTTTCGTTGATGCCCTAAGCATGTGCTTACCTTTCTTATTGGGTAATCTGTCCTTGGCTGCAAAGCAGAGGTTAAATTCTTGGACGTGGACTTTCAGGTTAGAAGGTGCATTTAAATCCTGCTGTTGTTCCAGGGACCAGGGGCAGAGCAGGGAGCTGAGAGTGTCCTGCTGCATCCCTGGCCCCAAGAACATGACCCTCACTAACCATCCCCACCCCCCAGCTCTTGCCAACAAGACAGCTGCAGCCTGAGAGGCTGGAGCCCACACTGCGCTCTTTGTCTTCGGTGGGAACTCTGTGGCCCCCACGGCCCTTCTCAAGGGCTCACTGTCCCAGCACTGGAGGGGCCTCTTGGGGGCCAGGCCCGGCTGGGAAACTTGGCGCATTGGAGGCCCCTGGGCCAGCCTGCCAAGTGGGCATGCAGAGCCCACTCAGGAGTCATTCTCACTGGAAATATGGACAAGCAAGGCTGAGGGTGAGGTGCAGCAACCCGATGGGGCCAGAGTCCTGCCTCCCAGCTATAGCACTGTGCATCCCCCCCTCCATGGCCCAGGCCCAGCTTCTGGCTCCCATCTCCCCCAACCTCCACCCCCTCCAAGCCCCCACTCCTCAGGCAGCCTGAATGCTCACAACGCCTTAGGAACCCTGGGCTGTTGTTGCTCAAGGGACTAGGGGCATACCAGGGATCTGGGAGTGTCCTGCTGTATCCCTGGCCACGAAAACATGATTCCCACTAGTCACCCCCATTCAAGAGCTCTGTGACCCAGCCCAGAGCAGAAGGGGCCCAGGTTTGACTTCAGCACATCCTGCCAAGGGGGATCTAGACCCTCCTCTGAAGACTGAAGACCAAGGGGGTTAGTTCCAGGGTTAAGGGAATCACACTTGCCCTGCCCAGGCTCCAAACTCTAGAGGGGGCTCCCGAGCATTTGGAGAGGAGCAGGGGTCCAAGAAAGGAGCTCTGGTAGTGTATGGTTAAGGTGTTTGGCTGCTAATCAAAATGTTAGTGATTCGAACCCACCAGGTGCTCCGCAGAAGAAAGATGGAGCAGTCTGCTTCTGGAAAAACTTATAGTCTTGGAAACCCAGTGGGGGTCACTGTGAGTTGGAATCCACTCGATGGCAGTGAGTTTGCTTTCTTTTTCTGAGAGGGGTCCAGGGTAGGAGCAGTGAGGGGGGGTTGGGAGTGGGCTCCTGAGAGAGAAGGAATTGCTGTGAGTGAAGGTCTCAGTTTCTTCATCCTAAAATAGTGGGGTGGAGGACTGTGCTGTGTCACCTCTCCCTGACTGGGTACAGGCCCTTTGCAAACTGTGGAGCCCTGTATCCAGGCCAGTCATTTCCCAGGGCAAGTTGGAGCTAACCAAGCCCTGGCCCAGGGCCCAGGCAGAACAGTTCCTGAAAGGTTTCTGAAGGGTTTCTGCACGCTGTCCTTGTGCCCTCAGTCGTCTTTTCCCTCTCACTCCACGGTGCCTCTTTCCTGCATGTCTTTTAAACGGAACCTCAAGGATCTGGGGACCTCCTTGGATGCAGGGCAGGAGAATAATCTCTCTCTGGGAGGCGAGTGAGTCCTGCAGATGGGGCCAGTGTTCTGATGTCTCCTGACACAGCTCCACTTGCAGTGGCGGAGGCAGCTTACGGTGGGGTCCAGCACTGAACTGTGAGCTCAGGGTGGGCTGGGTGCAGCGGAGAGGCTCAAGGAGTGTTTGCTGAGTGATTGAGTGGTTCACTGGCTGCAAACTCAAGATTCTGGAGTCTTAAAGGTTGTTGAGTGAGGGGACCCGCTCTTCTTTCTCACCACCAGGCAAATGGGGGCTCCTGGAGGGATCACAGTAGGTAAGAGAAGGGCTACAGGAGACCTTGCTCATGCAGTCATTCATCAGAAGAGCAGACTCTGACCCAAGGTGCAAGACCTACCCTTTGTAGTTGGCATTTATGAAGTACTTACTGTGTATCAGGGTCTGGACTGAGCATTTTACATGCATTAACTCAGATCATCACGAAGGCCTAGGGTCAGTCCCATTTTACAGGTGAGAAACAGTGACTTGTCCACAGAGCAGACTGTTTGACCCTGGATTCCAAGTCCTTAGCCTTGCGGGCTCGATGGCAAATAACAACAACAACAACAACAAGCTTTGTCCGCTGGGAGCTTCCCTGCAGTGAAGATGAAGTGAGGGAGGAAGGAGGGATGGATTCCCGACAGAGCCCAGTGGAGGCTGGAGGAGGGTGTTGGCCCCTAGAAGAGGACCTGCAGCGCAGTGCCCTCAGGCGAGACTCGCTGGTCCGCGTAGTGGTGCTGGAGGAGGAAGAGGTGGAGGAGGAGGAGGGTCTGGCTCGCTCCCTACCCGCCTAGGCCCTCCTCGGCCCAGCTCGTAAAGTCCATCGGGGCCCCCGCCCCGGCTGGCCGAGGGCGGCGCGAACAAGCGGTCTTTCTGTGCGCCGCGGTAGCCCGGCGCGCAGTGTCCCCGGCAGCTGGACCGCCGCCCGCGGGGGCGCGGACAATCCCGGGGCTTGTGGCCCGGGGCGGGGCGGCCTGGGTTGCCAAGGTGACCCGGGCGCGGGGAAGGCGGCTCCGGCTCCGCGCGGGCCGGGCGGCGACGGCACAATGAGCGGCCGCAAACGCAGCTTCACCTTCGGGGCCTACGGCGGGTAGGTGCACCGGGCGGGGGCGCTCGCGGGAGTGTGCGCGCGGGCCTGCGGCTGCGCCCCGGCCGACTTGGGTTGCATTTTTCTGTAGTTGGGAATTTGTATTTGTGAGGCATGGTGTTTTGGTTAGTCTCTGTGTGTGTGATCTTGCGTGCCTGCGTGTGTGTGTGTTCCTGTTGGTTAATCACGTGCTTGTGTGGGGCCATGAATGCCCTGTGGGCATTTGTGTTTGTGTCTAAGTGTGTGACAGTGTTAATGTATGTGGTTGATGTGGAGACCCACAGGTGGAGCGCGTGTGTGCGTGTGTGTGTGTGTGTGCGTGTGTGTGACTGTATGTGTACCCATGCCTGGGTTCATGTATAGGCGTGAGGTGCCTGAGATCAGGCCAGACCCTGCGCTACCCCTTGTCTCAGAGTTGCTAACCACCCTGGTGGTGGCTGGTCCACCTTGGGGTCACCATCCCTTGAGGCTCTAAGTGCCCGCCACAGAGGGGTGCAAAGGAGGAGTGGGGGGATTCCTCTCTGAAGCCAAGATTTGGCAAAGTGTAAAGAAGGTGGGATCTGCAGCCTGGTCCGAGTCCCCTTCATGAAGCAGCTGTGTGTGACCTTCACCAGGCCCTTGCCTCCCAGGACACAGGCTCCAGCCATCAGAGGGACTCACAGGCTGTGCCTTTGGGGTGTGGAGATAGTTGGGGCTCATGCAGGGGAAATAGCTGGCGCACAGTAGGTGCTCAATGAGCTACGGGGCTTGTGTCTAAGAGACCTCCTTCTCCAAGGGGACTCTGGCTGAGGGCTGGAGTTGGAGGTGAGATGGCTGTCCCTGCTAGCTGCAGGTGACAAGGACAGCCTGAGCTGGCACCCCCCCCCCAGTTTCCTGGTCACATGACCCCAAGTGGCAGCCCAGTGGGTGGAGCTGGGTTCTGTTGTGTGACTCTGGGCAAGTCACAGCCTCTTGGGCTTACTTTCCCTGTCTTCAGAGTCAACCTTCCATATTAGGTGATCCCAGTGCCTCCAGCCCTTTCTTTTTAGAAGACACCCCTTGCTGGCAAAGTCCAGTTTTCGGTCCCCTCCCCATTCCCCTCTGGCCTCTGGGCAGGAGGCAAGAATTGTTTGTTGTCCCAACAACCGCTGGAGCCCCTTAGCCCTGAGCTGGCCTCTCCAGCCCTCCTCCCACCTCAAGGTGCCTTCAAAGGACAATGGGGGTGAGAGTCTATGAGGGGGCATTGTTCACACACTCTCCCTGAGTCTGGGGCTTCAGGAATTTGCAAGAGACAAAGTCTAGGGGTGTTCCCTGAACTCCAGGGGTTTGAGCTCTTTCTTCCCCAGGCTCTGCTTTTGGGGACTAGGTGTATATCCAGGACTCCTAGGCATTTACCCCCTGGGTGGATATGATGGCAGGCTGCTGGGGTAGGGGCTGCAGGCTGGAAGCCTTCCTCTTGCCCACACCATAAACACCCAGCACACCCTCAATCCTGTCTGGAAACACTTTAAACTGGTTTCAGCTGTACCCTTACATCCCTACTCTGACCTCCCACTGCTATGTCACTGTCTGCCCACCTGTCCCAAGGTCTCCTCATGCTGGACCCCAACCCGCACCAACACCCCATGGCCCAGTCCTCAGCCCCTGCTCCTTTACCCCCACACCCTCCCAATCCTACCTCTTTCCTCATTCCCTAAGCCTCATATTTCCCTATACCTCTAATTCCCTGTCTTTCTTCTCAATACTTCTATCTGCTCTTGGGGCTCCCCACCTGGGATGAGGGGCCCCAGCAGCATAAGGAAGCTGGTGCCAGTACATCAGACATCCTTAGAAATAGGACTGGCTCCGGGCCCCTCTGAGAGGGCAGGGTGTGGGCGGGAGTTGGCCTCATGTGCTGGGCGAAGGGGGCTGTGAGTGCATGAGAAGGGGCTGTGCCTCACCTGCTGCCCCTCTTGCTGTGTTTCAGGGTGGACAAATCCTTTGCCTCTTGCCGGAGTGTGTGGTGAGTGCTGGGGCCTCTCAGGAGGGACTGGGTTGGTTTGACTGACTCTGGGGACACTTCCAATCCATTCTCATCCCCTAAAATGCCAGGCCACACCCCACCAATCTTCTCACCACCTCCAGGCCTCGGAGTGGGCAAGACTCTCTTACAAGTTTTGTACCCAAGCATTCTTCCCCATAGTTCTTTCTGGAGCTCAGCTTGGAGTGAGACGGTTCAGAATTTAGCTCTGCCCCGGCCCTGGTGACCCTCAGCAATTCAGCTGACCTCTCTGAACCTTAGTTTTCTCATCTGTAAAACAGAGACTTAAATACCTGTTCATTAGAGTGTAAAGTTGTAAAGGAGTCCATGGGTGGTGCAAACTGTTCAGTGCTCAGCTGCTGAAAGAAAGGTTGGCCGTTTGAGTCCACCCTGAGGTGCCTCAGAAGAAAGGCCTCGAAGTCTGCCTCCAAAAGATCAGCCATTGGAAACCCTGCAGAGCACAGGTCTACTCTGACCCGTGTGGGGTAGCTGTGAGTCAGAACCAACTGGGTGCCAACTGGCCACTGGTTTTAAAGCTGTAAAACAAAACAAACCAAAAAACCCTGGACTCAACATATTATGTTGTTGTTGTTATGTGCCCTTGAGTTGGCCCTGACTCATAGCGAACCCTCCTTGGGTTGCCGAGGCAGTATCACTACGGAAGTAGATTGCCCCATCTTCCTTCCGAGGAGTGGCTGGTGGGTTTGAACCACCAGGCTTCTGGTTAGCAGTCAAGTGCCTTAGATGCTACCAAAGCTCCTCAACATATTATAGACCCTCACTAAATGTGTTTCCTCCCTTTTTCTCTCTTCTGTTCCTTCATACCCCCTGTGGCTTCTGGCTGGACTGGGGGTTCCTTTTTGCAGATGCCACACAACTCTGCTGTCCCCCCTCATACACAGTCCTCAGAAGCCCCTCTCCAGCCACCCCCACTCCCCCCCAGTCCCCTGTATCTGATGCTGCTTTCTGCTTTGGAGGAAGAGTGAGAGAGGCAGTGGCATCTGCAGCTTCCCCAACACCCAGAGGAGGTAGGCGGAGCTGCATTCTCACCTTGGGATTCATGGCACCTCTGATGCCCCTGCAGGCAGGTGCTTCCCAGTTTTCCTGGCACCAGCGTCATATGGGCCCCGGCTGGCTGCTCCTGCTGCCATTTCAGCTCTGGCAGGAGAGCCCCCGTGGCTCTGGCTCCTGCTTCCTGCCCCTGCTGAGGGCTTCCCTGGGTCCCTAGGCCCTGCAAGGGCCCCTGGCTGATGGACGATTCCTATCTGGCTCCATTGCCCCACCTGCCACCAGAGGCCTCCTAGGAAGCCACTTCTGGGCTGGGTAGCATGTGGGGGCCCAGGCTGAGCTCCAGGGCCTGCCCTTTTATTTGCATTTGATGCTGTCTGTGAGCCCTGGGGCCAGTTACTCTGCATCTCTGGACTTTATCTCCTGCTCTGTGCCCAGTCAATCTACAGACATTCCTTCCAACAGACATTCCTTCTGAACCTCTACTATGTGTGGTAGGAGCTCTGGTAGCATAGTGGCTAAAGCACTTGACTGCTAACCAGAAGGCTGGCGGTTCAAACCCACCAGCCACTCCTCGGAAGGAAGGTTGGGCAATCCTACTTCCGTAGTGATACTGCCTCGGAAACCCAAGGAGGGGTCTCTATGAGTCGGGGCCGACTTGACGGCACATAACAACAACAACAACACTATGTGTAGAACATTGTACAATGGCCAGAGCAGGGGTGGGGTGACAGGAGGTAGAGAGAAGTGAGGAAGACAAGTGAGGAAGACACTGAACTCTAAGGAGTTCAATAATAATATCAACAACTACCACTAGTCAAGCACCTGCTATGCACCAGGTATAGTTGTTGTTGTTGCTGTTAGGTGCCATTAAGTCGATTCTACCTCATAGCCACTCTATGTACAGCAAACATAGAACAAAACACTGTCCTGTCCTGTGCCGTCCTCACAACCCTTGTTATGCTTGAGCTCTTTGTTGCAGTCACTGTGTCAATCCATCTCATCAAGGGTCTTCCCCCTTTTCTCTGACCCTCCACTTTACTTAGCATGACATCATTCTTCATGGACTGGTCCCTTCTGCCAATATAACCAAAGTAGGTGAAACAAAGTCTGGCCATTCTCACTTCTAAGGAGCATTCCAGCTGTACTTCTCCCAAGACAGATTTGTTCATTCTTCTGGGAGTCCATGGTATTTTCAGTATTCTTCACCAACACCACAATTCAAAGGCATCAACTCTTCTTCAGTCTTCCTTATTCACTGTCCAGCTTTCACACACATATGAGGCAATTGAAAATAACATGGCTTGGATTAGGCACACCTTAGTCTTCAAAGTGACATCTTTGCTCTTCAGCACTTTAAAGGGGTCCCTTGCAGCAGATTTGCCCAGTGCAATATGATGTCTGATTTCTTGACTGATGTTTCCATTGGTGTTGATTGTGGATCCAAATAATATGAAATCACCAGATATAGTAGGCACTGTTTTAGATGCTTGACATGCATGTAACCTTTATTACATCCCCAAGTTAGGAACTATTATCTCTAGTTACATATGAGAACAATGAGACACAGAGGGGTAAAAGAGTTGCCCAAGGTCACACTCCTGCCCACCCCCCAGCTGTCTCCCTGTGCATATACAGCCCTTCTATTCTCCCATGATTGATCTCTCCAAGGATTGTATTTACCTAATGTAAATGAACAGCTCATATCCCTGTCTTTTGCTTGCAGAAGGCCTACTCTTGGGAGCCCTGGAGCAAGAGTCAGAGATGAAAGCCCAGGATTGATAGTAACTGACTAGTTGTGTGACTTTGGGCAAGTTTATTTTCCTCTCTGGGCTTTAATTGACACATCTGTAAATTAAAAACTCACTGCTGTCGAGTCAGACCCATAGCGACCCCTCCTTGGGTTTCTGAGGTGGTATCACTACAGAAGTAGATTGACCAATCTTCCTTCCAAGGAGTAGCTGGTGGGTTTGAACCACCAGCCTTCTGGTTAGCAGTCAAAGGCCTTAGGGACTATGCCACCAGAGCTCCTGGAAATTAGGGATCTGGAATTCCCAGGGCATGCCCACTACCCACAATGCCTTGCCCTACATCTTCCTAGCTAGAGCTGCTGTCCAAGGTGCTAACCCCTAGGCCCTCCTGTTCCAACTGTGGGCCAATTGTCAGCAACAGCCTGAGGCTGGCATATAATTATGGTGTGCCATCTAGTCAATTTCAACTCATAGTGACCTTATAGGACAGAGTAGAACTTCTCCAAAGGGTTTCCTAGGCTGTACTCTTTACAGGGACAGATTGCCGAGTCTTTTCTTCCACAGACCCACAGGTGAGTTCAAATTGCTTTGCCACAGGGGTCCTTGGCATATAGTCAGTGATTTGTAAGTGGTGATCATTTTCATTATCAATTGTGATTTTCTGGCATTGAAGGCCTGTCCCCTCCTCCCTGCCAAGCCTCCCCTGTCCCCTGCACTGCTGGTCAACAGGCGTATGGCACCCGTCAGCTGCCCCTCCTCTATGCTTTTACTCACATTGTCTCCTTACCCTGACATGCTCTTTCCTCTCACCCTCACAAGCCCATCTTGATCACCATTTGTTGAGTGTTCCTTTCCCTGGTTCCTTCATCCCATCCCTCTCTCCTTGGAGTGCCTTCCTGCTTATCATGCCTGTAGAGCAAACATTAGCCCTCACTCTGGGGCAAGGGCAAAGAGCTTTGAATCTGACAGGTGTGGATTTGAATTTGACCTTGGGCACGACTTCCTCTCTCTGAGCCCCAGTTGACCTCCATAGATATTTATCATATTGAGTATTTCAGTGAGTTGAACGTATCCGCATAACGCTGTAGCACAAGGCAGGCTCTGAGATCCTTGAAAGCAAGCCTTGCTTGAGTTACTTCTTTGCTTGATTTAATCCCATTTTTCAGCATAAGGCCCATGAAGCTCAGTTTTCTCACCTGTAAAATGAGGATAAAAATATCTACTTAAGAGAGTAAAGTTGCCCAATAAAAGTGGGGGGCTGTATTCTTCTCATCTCTGTGTCTGCCATATGGTCTTGCACAGCTACCTATACACAGTAGATGCTTAATAAATATTTGTGGAATTGAATTGAATGTGTTCAGAGATTGGAATGAGTCAAACTACGTCAAGTAGACTGGGAGAGCTTCCTGGAAGAGGCATGTTTTTTCCCCTAGTTCTTTTTTTAAAAAAGGATTAAGAGATTAGGGCTTGGATCATGGAAGCAATGAGGCTTGGGTAGAGGCCAGATGTGATCATGACTGTATTCTCCTACCCTGCCCCCATTAGCAGGTTGTCTGCACTGGAGGGGATCAGAGCAAGCATGCAAATGTAAGAGGAAATGAGGCCCAGTGGGAGGGTTTGGAGCTTGTGAGATTGTGGGTCACTTTGGTTCTGCAACCCTAAGGGACCCAGAAATCCTGGGGTAAGGGCTGGACATTTAAGGTGGACTCCAGCAGAGGAGGAGATAAAAGGTATCGATGGGAGAATGACTAGGTGGACTTTGGGGGGAATCTGAACTACCCAGAGAAAAAGGAGAGTTTTAAAGCTGGGAGCCTGGGAGGAGGAGGCAGGGCTAGCAAGACAGTGTAACTGGGCTGGGCATTTTGCAATGGTGGTCTTATCGAATCATGACAACAGTCCTGCAAGTTGACTCTAAAAAACCTAGTTGTTGTTGAGTTGATTCCAGTTCATGGCGACTCTTCAGGCAGAGTAGAAATTCTCCATTCTTGGAAAAAGATCACCAGGCCTTTCTTCCGAGGTCCTTCTGGGTAGACTTGAGCCTCTAACCTTTTGATAGGAGCCAAGTGCATTATTCATTTGTACCACCCAGAAACTCCAGGTCGACTCTAGTATTTTACAGAGGCCCAAACCAAGGCTGACAGAGGTGAAGGTTCCAAGCCCAGTATCACACAGCTGGCAAGGCCTGGATTTGCATCCAGCTTTTTTTCTTGCCATGAAAGGGACCTTGGTTAGTGATGGGGAAACCAGAGAAATGAGGGAAGTCTTGGTTATGGGGTGAGGGTGGAGGAGAAGAGTGAGATGGCCCTGAATGCCCCCTAAGTGGGAGGTCACTGCCCAGTCCTATGTATCTCACTGGGAAAGCCCATCTGGTCACTGAGATGTCTCCTCTTGACAATAAGGCTGCCAGTTACTCCTGGATGCAGAGTTCTTTCTATATCTCAGATCTTGGGCCAAGCACTTCACCTGGGTTACCTCATGCCATCCTCACACCAGATTCACCTGTAGAGACCATTACCACCCACCCTCATCTTACAGTTGAGGAAACTGAGGCTTGGGGGGTGAGGGGAGTGGCTGGCCCAAGGCATGCAGCAGGTGAGCAGTGAGCCAGTCTGACGCCTGTGCCCATGTCCTTAGCCCTGCTTTCCTCAATGCTGCTTGTGCTGCGTGGTGGGCTTGGGCAGATGGTCCCTGTCCTCAGGTGGCTCCTCTCTGCGATCCCTGAGCTAGAGGCCCTGGGGGCCCATGTGCTGCTTCAGGAAGCACGAGGCTGGCCTCATTAGTGGCTCTGAAATGCCAGCTGGGTATGGCCTGCTGAGCCTCCTCATCTATTATGCATCTGGTGGGCAGGCCCCTGGCGGGCAGCAGGTGGGGCAGTTGCAGCTGCTTCTGGAGCTCACCCCTGCCACCATACCTCTGGGCAGAGATCCCCTAGGGCAAATGCCATGGCAGCTCCTGCCTCATCCCCTGGAGCAGCCAGGGCGAGGGAGTCCCACTGGGGACAGGGGCATGAACGCTGTCCCCAACTCATTATTAGGCCTGCCTCAACAGCCATTTCTGGAAGAGACAGGGACCTCAGTTGAGCTGGGGATCATTTGGGTGAGTCAGGCTGGTGGTGTGCCCTCGGCAGACTGGAGAGACCTTGGGATCTCACCCCAGAGTGCCAGCTATCTGGGGCTCATTTGGAACCAGCTGGGCTGAAATGGAATCTTAGATGCCAGGCTCCTGGCTACACAAAACCTCAGAGTGATAGAGTCATGGTCATTTATTCATCACTGATTGATCCAGCCATAGCCTACTGAGCGCCTAGTGAGTGCCAGGCACAGTTCTAGGTGCTGCAGTTTCAGTGGAAAATGAGACAGGCTCAGTCCCTGTTCCCAGAGAGCTTGGTTTGGCCAGTGCTTCACCTCTCTGCGACTCAATTTCCTCATCTGTAAAGTGGGGAAGGAGGAGACCGACTATAAGGAAATAGACAAGAAACCCAGCTATGATGGCTTCTAGAATTTTAAAGCAAGGTTACATGTTGTTTTTAAAATTTTTTTTATTTTTATTGTGATGTGGGTAAGTTTACAGAGAAAATTACATTTCCATACAGCAGCTCACATACACTTTGTCTAATGACATTGACTGCATTTCCCACAATGCAACAGCTCCCCTCCCACTTCTTCCCCATAGGTTACGTCTTCCCTGTGTCCTTCCCTCCCATGCACTCCTGCCCCTCCCCCGAGCCATCTCCTGTGCATACACAGCCCTTCTCTTCTCCCATGATTGATCTCTCCAAGGAGTGTATCTACCTAATGTAAATGCTCAGCTCATATGCCTGTCTTTTGTTTGGCTGGAAGCCACAGGAGTGGGTTCAATTCCAAACCTGAAGGGCAGCTAGGGGCCATAGTCTCAGTGGTTCCAACCGGCTCTATCAGACCAGCAAACCTGGTCTCCCTGCCACCACCCTTTTTTTTCTGTAGTCTACACTCAACATAGACACCAGAATGATCATTTCATTCCTCTCCAACAGCTTCATAGTTCTCTCATATGCCTGTGTTTTGTTTGGCTGGAAACTACAGGTGTGGGTTCAATTCCAGACCTGAAGGGCAGCTAGGGGCCATAGTCTCAGTGGTTCCA
>NW_006921618.1:6933007-6958348 GCF_000298275.1 Orycteropus afer afer | reverse complement strand
GTAAATGCTCAGCTCATATGCCTGTCTTTTGTTTGGCTGGAAGCCACAGGAGTGGGTTCAATTCCAGACCTGAAGGGCAGCTAGGGGCCATAGTCTCAGGGATTCCACCAGGCTCTGTCAGACCAGCAAACCTGTCCCTTTTTTTTTAATAATGATTTTGTGTTTTGTTTCACATTGTTCTCCCACTCTGTCCAGCATCTCCCACATAGATCTCCCTCTGAGTGGTTGATAGTGGTAGCTAGGCACCATCTAGTTCCTCTGGTCTCTTAGTCATACAAGCTGAGAATCGCATGGTGTAGCAAGGTTACGTGTTAACAAGAGCTGGTCTTTACCTGGAGCTTACTGTGTGCTGGGCTGTGTTCCACAGCCCTTTCCATACACCAATGAATTTAATCCTCACCACAACCCTGGTGGTGCCCCTGCCCAGTGCACTTTGGAGGTGGAAGAGACCACAACCCTGGTGGTGTGCCAGTGGGCTGAGGAAACTGAGGCACAGAGGTTAAGTAACGTGCTCAAGTCTCTTGGCAAAGCTGAGATTGGAACCTCAGCAGCTGGACTCCAGTTTGCCCATGACCCTGGCTGCATGGCTGGGGAATGAAGGAGAAGTAGTTAGGGAAGGCATTTCTGAGGAGATGGCATTTGAAGTAAAACCTGAAGAATGAGATGAGGCGGCCATGGGAAGAACTGGAGGAGGAGGGGTGTATTCCAGGCAGAGGGAACAGCAAGTGCAAAGGTCCTGAGGCAGGAAAGAGCTTAGTGTGTCCCGGGAACAGCAAAGAGGCCAGAGTGGCTAGAGGGATGAGGAAAATGAAGGTCAGAGGTAGTTTGGAGAGGGGACCAGAGTGGGCAGGGTCCTGCAGGCAGAGTCAGAGTTTGGATACAATGTTAGGGATTGACACACAAAACCACTGAGTCTCAGATTTCTGGCTTTGTAGAATCTTAGATCAGAGAATTTGGGCCCCCTACAATCTTTGGAGGTGGAAGAGACCTTTGCAGCACCTCCCTTGGCTTCCCACTCAGCTAGAAACCACATCTTTAGTTCACAATCCCCTTAAATGTTGGAAAAAGCCTCTGTGGATATCTTGAGGGGGAAAAAAAAATGTACCTTTTATTTCAGTGACTTAATGGACCTGTTGAAGCCTACCATCCCTATATTGAGTCTACCATGACTGCTTGGAAGTTGCTTGACTAGCCCTTCCTTGCACACTCCCAGTGACAGGAGGCTCACTACCCTTGAAGTAGTGTGTTTTTTTGCTGGGCAGCTCAGATAGGTAGAAAATCTCCTCATTTCTTAGAACTAGCTGCTGGAGCCTAGGTGTACCCTCTGGGGCCTTCCACTCTCACAATGGCCCTCAGTAAGGAAAGACATTCTGTTTCCCCAGGTCTGCTCTTTCCAGGCTCAACATTCACTCATCCCAGCCCTCCCTCCCCCTCAGCCTCCATTCAGCGTAGCTATTGCAGGCCTTTCAGCTGTCCTCCCTATCTCCTTCTGGGGAAGGCCAGCCCCGTAAGGAGAGTTTCTAGAGCTCTAGCCATAGAGACCCCTCCTCTAGAGAAGAACCCTGTAGCTTAAGGAAACATGAGAAATCTCCCTCCACATGGGTTTTAGTCCTGGGACTGCCACTGTTTTGCTGTGTGCTCTTGAGTGAGTGAATTTCCATCTCTGGGCAATTTCTCCTACTCCCACCTTTGGCACAGTGAGGAGGCACTGATGGTCCCTGAAGGCACTTGCAGCTCTAGTGAACGGTAATTCCGAGTCCCTGGTCTGGTTGGCTCTGCTTGCCCCTGCGTGCTGGCAATGCTTGGGCTTGGGCCCCCTTGTCTGGGGTGGTGTATAGAAAGGCTTGGAAGGCTTGGGTTCTGTGGTCAGGCACCTGAGTTCAGACAGCAACTCCAGCTTTCACTTACTTGCTGTGTGGTCTTGCCCTAGCTACTGTCCTTCTCTGAGCCTTAGAGTGTCCTGTGATGGAAATAGCATTGCCTATGCCACAGGGGTCTTAGAATGAAATGAGGCCCAGTGTGGGTACTCAGTGGCTAGTCTCCTCTCTCTGAGTATTTGCGTTTTAAAGGAGAAGTCTCATTAAAGCAAGCACAATGCAATGCAACTGCACAACACTGCCAGTGGAGTTGGATCTGACTCATAGCAACCCCTCCTTGGGTTTCTAAGGCAGTATCTCTATGGAAGTAGATTGCCCAACCTTCCTTTCAAGGAGTGGCTGATGGGTTTGAACCACTAGCCTTCTGGTGAGCAGGCAAATGCCTTAGGCACTATGCCACCTGAGCTTCTCGTTAAACAAAAGAGAAATTCTAATGATGAAAATTGAGGTACTGTGTGGATTTGATTGAGGAGAGGAGGTTAAGGAGGGAACTTTTGAATATATCTAAACCCCATAAAGGCCCCCTGAGCTCACGGTCTTCCACAAGACATTCATTCATTCATTTAGCAAGTTAAATCAATAAATATTTAATGTAGGGGTGCCCTCTGAAGGCCAAGCCTGCTAGGCACTGGGGACATGAAGATGGCAGATGAGGCCGTTTTTCTCTAGGAATTCACAGTATGGTGGGGAAATAAGGAAAAAAGTAGTTTTAATGGGAGCAATAAGTGCTGACTGGGTGGACATGATTGTGGGGGCACTGAGAGCTTAGAGAAAGATTCCTTTCCTACACCAGGGAATCAGGGGTAGCTTCCTGGAGGAGGTAACTCAGAAACTGAAACCCAAAAAACATGTTAAAGTGGGCTAGGTAGACATGTGTCACTGTGTGTGGGATGGAGTGGGGGCAGGGTAGTAGTAGGTCAGCATCATGGAGGAGAAAAGCAGGTGGTGGGCCATGCTGAGTACGGAACAGGTGGGCCTGGGAGGTGAAGGGAAGAGTATCATGTCTCTATAAACTCCATCAGGACTTTTGGTGGGCATCTCGGGAGGGCTCCAACCCCAAGCCACCATGAGGCAAAGACCTGTCAAGGCTCCCAATTGCCCACCCACCCTCCCAGCTCCAGGAATATGCTCTGCACATTGAGTCAGTCCTTGGAGTGTTTACTGAGTCCCTGCAATGTGCTATTGGGACAGTGCTGTGTAAGCTCTAGAGCCTGGACTCTGGACCCATATGATGCTGTGTGACTTGAACACGTTGTTAACTTCTCTGGGTCTAAGTTTCCTTGCCTATAAAATGAAAAGATAGAAGTACCTTCCTCAAAGCATTTTTGTAGGGAATAAATGAGATCATGTGTGCCCAGACCTAAAAGCAGGGCCTGACACAGTGAGTGTCTCCAAGATGCCAGCTGTTACTGTTCCTGCTCCTGTTGTTATGTGCCGAGCTCTGCAGAGTGTGGACTTTGCCCTCTGCTGCTCACCACCTGTGGGAGGTGAGACCTGCCTACACGTGAACATACCCCTGGCCATGGGCATTGACTTTGACACTGGCCCTGGGTCAGACAGGCCAGGCATTGAGTCCTGGCTCATGTCCTTGGGCAGTCACTCACCCTACTGAGCCTTGGTATCTTTGTGCAGTGGGGATACTAATGGTCCCTTCTGCAAGGTGAATGAGAGGCAGGGAGGAGGCCCAGCATGGCAGTATAGCTGTTTCAGCCCATGTAACCTAGAGCACACTACTGTCACACTATGAGGCTCACCTCCTACCTATAAAGTGGGAAGATTGCTATGATATACTGTAAAGTGCTTGGGTTCTAGATGTCAGATGGTCTCTAAGTTTCACCTGGTCCAAGTATTTGCTGTGTGACCTTGGGCTAGAGGTTTAACCTCTCTGAACCTCAGTTTTCACATTTGTAAACAGGGACAATATTCACCTCATAGGATTCTTGCAAGGCGTCCATTAGCCATTCATTCATTCAACGAATACTTACTGAGTTCCTACCATGTGCCAGGTCATAGTCTAAGAGTTGGGATACACAGCAAACCCAAGGGACATGGTCTCTAACTCGTGTAGGTTGTGCTCCAGTGTGAAGGAGACATTGCACAGCATACAGATAAGGCCATTTCTGATGGGTTGTGAGTGAGAGGGTGGCTGGGAAGAAGCTTGTGTTTTCTAAGGGTGCCAGGGAGGGCCTTTTGAGATATGAACCAGAAGGAACCAGTATGGGAATGGTGGTCTAGGCAGAAAGTACAGCCAGTGTAAAGGCCTTGAGGTGGGAATGGAACTTCCCCCAACCCACTCCTGGAACATTCTAGATCATCTGGCCACAGGTGAGATGAGGTGACTGAGAAGACAGGGGGGTTGGAAGTCCACCTTCTCTCAGGTCAAGAACTGCTATCCACAAGGCAGACCCAGGAAGGGGTGTGGGGAGACATGCCAGACAAGGGACACCAGGACTTGGGACATGACTTACGTTCAGTCTTGGGTGAGAAGGGATGTGCAGGCAGAGGGCTGGGCCTCAGAGCCGGTAAAGCAGGCAGGGCTGGAGCCCATGCAGGGCACAGGCAGGGACCACGCGGGTATACTCCTGATTGGCCCCAGCACCCAGAGGTGACCTGTGGCCTGACACAGAGACCCTGGGCCTGGTATTTTAGGACAGGCTTGAGGTGGGGGTAGGGAGCATGCAGGGAGCGAGGGAACACATGCCCACTTTCCCTCTGACCCCAGCTGGCCTGGGCACTGGCCCAGAATGCCTCCCAGGCCCAGTCTGCCCACCAGAACAGAAGTTCCTTGAGATAACCCCCTACACACACACCCCACACATACATACTTCCCTACTCGCGCTCATGGACTTAACTTTTGTTCAGACAGCTTTGTCATGAGCATGTGGTTATACGTACACACATTCATTCCTGCTGCAAATCGTAACTGGGCACTAACTATGGGCCATGCTCCCAAACTGACCATGTCTTAACCTGAGGAAGCTCCATTTCCAATGAGAGAGACAGACTGTAATGACATCGTGAAACATGCCAGCCAAACTGATAAATTTATGAAGGCCCAGGATAGGCTGCTGGGAAAGCTTGTCAGACCTGGCTTGGGGCGAGGGCTCCAGAAAGACTGAACAGGAACTTTCTAGGAGAGGTGTGACGGAGGAGGACGGGAGCATGTACCAGGCAGAGGATACAACGTGTGCAAAGGTGGAGGAGGGAAGGAGCACCACAGGCTTGAGGGGCTGAAGGAAAACGGTTCTGAGAAGAGGTTAGAGAAATGGGCATGGGGGTAGATATGCAGGGCCCTGTGGGCCCCTTGTGGCATGAGTATTTCCATCCTGGGAGCTGGTGGAAGCCACTGGGGGCTTTTAGGCAGGGAGTGACGTGCTCATATACCACATGCTTGTGCACAAACCCACGCACGCCTCAGACATGAGCACTTTCTCTCCCACATACATTTCACGTTCCTGCCAGGCCTCCCATCCACGTTCTCACCCACAGATCACGCACACCCTCTCACACCTCTAAGCAGAGCTGCACGAAACCTGAGCCTGGCTCCCAACAATTGTGGAATCAGGCATCTCTGCCCTACCCACCCGCTGATTTGGTGGGGCGGGTCTCAGATATACCATTGTCTGCCCAGGGCAGATTGACCCTTGCCCACTCCACACACACAGACACTTATACCTGCTCCCCTGGGAAGGTGGCTTCTAGTTTAGGAAATGCTTGTGCACCCATTAGCACTGCATTCGCCAAGCAACATCCAGGGAGGAGTTACAAATGCTGAGGACACGGGGCCTCCCAGAGGTAGGCTGATTTGCCCCAGGTCCCACGCTAGTGCTTGGCGTGGCCAGGATTTGAGCTCAAGTCTGTCTGACCTCCAGGTCTATGTTCATGCACCCTCACCGGCCACCCAGATACATACAGATGAGCTGGTCACCTTTCCAGGCTCTGGCTGAGAAGCTGACATGAGACCTTCAATGCCAAATTCTCCAGAAACAGGTTGATCAACATGGAAAGTTATTTAGAGCCCCAGGGAAGTGCCTGGGCCAGCACATGCCCACCTGCCTGGTGACCTTGTGGCCTTGAGGGGTAGTGCCAGGGGTGGGGCTGGGCACTTGCCAGCCAGACAGGCTGTGGCAGCTCAGGGCATGGAGCTGGAGGGGGAGCAAAGCCTGCATTTACATTTGCAAATGAAGCAGGCAGCCCTTTCCCTGCACAAGCTGACCCTGGCTGGCCTGTCTCCCAGGACGCACAGCTGAGATCCCAGGACACAGCCCCATGTCCAGCTGCCTGGGCCCCTTCTGTCCTGCTTTCCCTCCTCCCTGACTCTCAGAGCAGGTTGCCTTAATGCCTAATGTAGGGGAAAGAATGTCAGCTTTGCAGTCCACCAGACTGGTTTCTGTCCCAGCTCTGTCACCTCCTGGCTGGGGGACCTTGGCCACAGTATCAAACCTCTCTCAGTGTTAGCTTCCTCCACTTGGGATAAACCAAGAAACCAAACCTGTTGCCACTGAGTCGATTCTGACTCACGGCGCCCCCATGTGTTATAGAGTAGAGCTGCTCCATAGGGCTGCCATCTTAACAGAAGCAGTTCATCAGTTCTTTTTTTCTGTGGTGCCACCAAGTGGATTTGAACTGCTGACCTTTAGGTAGTAGTCCAGCACAAACCATTTGTGCTACCCAAGGAGCTCTGGTGGCATAGTGCCTAAGGCATTTGACTGCTAACCAGAAGGCTGGCAGTTCAAACTCATCAGCCACTCCTCGAAAGGAAGGTTAGGCAATCTACTTCTGTAGTGATGCCGCCTCGGGAACCAAAGGAGGGGTCACTATGGGTTGGATCCAACTTGACAGCAGTGAGTTTGTTTCTGTCTTTCTTTCTTTCTTTCTAAGGGACTATCTTGGAGAAAGGGGTGAATAATCTCTCTCTCTCAAGATGGTTGAGAAAAATAAAGGAGTCGTGTATTGAGAGAGCTGACTCATAGGAAGTGCTCAGGTTTTAAAGATCCTTCGTGCATTTTTTTCTGATAACAAAAGTAACAAATGCTTATTGTAAAAATCCAAATAATGTAGAAATATATGCCACAGATGGTAGAAGTTCCTGGTAGCCCTGCTTCCCAGAGATAACCCAAGTGAGCCTTTATATATAATTTTTATTTTCTACAGATGAGATTTTCTCTTGCAGCATGCTTTTTTCACTTAACAATATGCCTCCAAGCGCTCACCTTGTCAGAACCAGAGACCCCCTTTGTCACCCCTACATAGTATTCTGTGGGTTGCATGCACCTTGATGGATTTCACCAGCCTCCTTTTAATGGATTTTGGGGTAGCTTCCAGTTTTTAGCCATTGCAACCCTGCTGCAATAAATGTCCTTTGTCCACGGATCTTTGTGCACTTGTGTAGGCATTTCTGGAGGAGAAATGCCTGGAACTGGAGCTGTTAGGCCAAAGAGTATGCATATTTTAATCTTTAATTAAAAAAAAAAAAGTTGCCATTGAGTCAATTCTGACCATGGCAACCCCATGTGTGTGAGAGTAGAACTGTGCTCCATAGGCTAACTTTTCAGAACTAGATCACCAGGACTTTCTTCTGAGGTGCTGCTAGGTGCATTTCAACCTCTGGCCTTTTGGTTAGCAGCTGAGTACCTTAACCGTTTGCATGACTGTTGTTGTTGTTAATGTGTCGTTTGCACCACTAGGGACTCTTTAATCTTTAATAGGAGTACAGAGCCCTCCAGAGAAATGGTAATGATCTGTGGGCCCTAGGAGATCTGTGAAAGGCCATTTCCTCAAAGTAATGGGAATTCACCCCTGGCTACTCCCGGTGGCCACAGGGATCCTAGAGTCATCAGGAGGTGTAGAATTGCAAATGGGGGAAGCCTTGAAGGTCGTCTAGTCCAGTCTTCCTCCTCCCTCTGCTCCCCACACCCTAGAATCATCCCCACTGGACCCTAACGGGCTCACCCTGCTTATCTCTGCTTGGCAGGTGCCTTACCCAGCTGGCTGTCCTCATGTTGGGCATTACACTGTTGAACTCTGGTCTACCTTCTCACAAAGAAGGAAGAAAGGAAGAGAAAAGAAGGCCAGCACATGCTCATAGTTTATGTATATCAAGCACTTGACATGTATGAACTCATTTAATTCTGATGACGACCCTTGGAGTCCATCACTGCTGTATGTTTACACATGTGAAAACTGAAGTTCAGAGAGGTTAAGTTTCTTAAGTTAAACTCACACAGCAGTTAAGTGGCAGAGCCAGGATTCAAACTCAGGCCATCTGGCCCCAGAGCCCACATCTCTGATGGTACACTGCTTCTCCACGCAGGACCCTGTAATTTATAGTTGTTGTTGTTACGTACCGTCTAGTCGGACCCGACTCATAGTGATCCCTCTTTGGGTTTCTGAGGCAGTATCACTACGGAAGTAGATTGCCCCATCTTCCTTCCGAGGAGTGGCTGGTGGGTTTGAACCGCCAGCCTTCTGGTTAGCAGTCAAGTGCCTTAGCCACTATGCTACCAGAGCTCCCATAGAGAACCTACTATATACTCAAGGAGCTCTGGTGGTGCACTGGTTAAGGCATTTGGCTGCTAACCAAAAGGTCAGTGGTTCAAACCCACCAGCCACTCTGCAGAAGAAAGATGAGGCAGTCTGCTTCTGTAAAGATTTACAGCCTTGGAAACCCAATTGGGGTCATTATGAGTCGGAATTGACTTGATAGCAGTGAGTTTGGTTTGGTTGGTATTGTATACTGAGCTCTGGGCTAGTTACATTGTACATATAATATCTAATTTATTCCACACAGCAACCCTGCAAAGTAGGCATTACTATCCCATTTTGCAGATAAGGAAACTGAGGCTCACAGAAGAGAAGTGGTGTGGGGGAATTTAAGGTCCTCTCCACAGGCCCCACCAGGTACAGGGTAAGCCCCTCAGGGTTCCTCAACCTGTCCTCAGTGGACTCCATTCCCGTTTCTCATCCTCCCATCCACTCTCTTGTAGGATGTCAGAGCTGGACCTTGGAGTCACCTTGAAATCTTTCCAGCGGAGAAGCTGAGGCTAGGGCAGGTTTGGTTCCATAATCACAGATCCATGGTGATTTAGAGGCAGAGCCAGGGATCTTCCCTGTCCCTTTAGTAAGGAGATGGTGACCTTGTCCCTCTCTGTGGGGGTTTTGCCTTAGCCTGGGTGGCCACCCCACCTGGGGAGTCATGATAGGCAGGAATTTCTGCTCACTAGCCTTGCTTGGGTCCCCATGAGGCAGCAAACCCAAGCTCCAGCCACGGGGAGGGATAGGGCTGGGGGGTTCTGCATCCAGGTAGGGAAGCCAGAGGAGCCTCTGAAACAGAATAGGGCAGGTATCATGGGGCTTCTTGGCTCAGATGCTGGACCCAAGCATCATTGTTTGGTATGAACAGGCATCAGGGCGTGTGTCCTGAGTGAATGGCTGAGTATAGGAATGAAGGGCAGACGGGGGAGTGGATGAATGAGTGAGCAGTCATGCGAAGGAATGCCTGGAGTTCAGTGAAGGGCCCTCCTGGGCTGCAGAGGCCAGGGAGGGACAGTAAGACTAATGGGGGGATGGCGTAGGCTGTAATGTGGTGTGTGGGCATTGGTGCTGGGAAGGTTGTGGGGCATGGGCTCTGGCCCACCCCTTTTCTGGGCCCTCAGCCTGGGGACAGCATATGCCAGCCCATCAGTGGGTGGTGTCCTGCACTGCTGAGGCCAGGAGTAGAGCCACTGGCTTTGAGCCTTGGGTTGGAGCCTGGGGCCAGTTACTACCCCCATCGAGGCTTCAGTTGTTCTCCCCATAGAGTGGGGATAATGTTACCTCCCTTACCTGGCCTTCCTTGTAAGGCTACTGAGAGGGTCTCCAGTGAAGGCAGTTTGTAAACTGTAAAGTACAAGATGGGGTAAGCAGATACTGTTGTGTCCTGAGCAGGACGAGACCCATGGTTAGGTAGGTTCTCTTTGGCACCACACCCTCTCCCTAGTGCAGGATAAGTCATCCATGTTGATGTTCACAGGTAGGAGAGGGTCAGGGTTAGACCACAGCAGGTCAAGAGCCACCTGGGCAGGGGAGGGATAGGCAGGCAGGCCAATGGAGTGGTTAGGAGGCCAGTCCCCAGGTGCTGTGCTCCTGGGTGGGGGCCGGTCCCGTGACCTCCTCCCGGGCCTGCCAACTCCCTGTTTGCTCAGGAGGCTGCTCCCTGTCCCAGCGCCAGGATCCGGGTGTCTTGGTGCCTAGCCAGCATGGGGTGAGGGTAGGGGCCCCACGTGCCACCTTCCTGCTAAGCCCCCTCTGCCACCCTTCTCCGTGAGGAGGCCCCCTCCTCCCACCCCCAGGAGACTGGCAAGCTCTTCCACTTGCTGTAAGACCCCTGGCCCACACAGCCCCCTCTGAGCCTCTGCTTCCTTATCTCTGACATGGGTGATAACAGCAGGTCTCTCTTGTTGTTAAGATTAAGTGACATCACAGTGTTTGGTTCAACAAGCAGTCTCTCCCCACCTCCACGCCTCCCTTTCCAGTCCTGGCAGAGGTCAGAGGTACTGAGGGAAGGAAAATGGGCCCATGCCTGTGTCCGGCCGCGTGGGTCCCTGGTGAGACCAGGGAGGAGGGGCCTCCTGCAACCTGCTCACCTGGCTCCCACCTTCCTGGCACCTTGGCAGGGGCAGGGGCAGACAAGCAAGGGGGAGGGCAGTGCCAGAGTGGTTGGGCTCTGGAGACAATGAGCCACTGTAGCCCCAGGGAAGGGGGTAGTTCCGGGGTGGCCATTTGGCTCTGGTTTCAGAGGATTTGTTGTTGTTGTTGTTATGTGTGAGTCAAACCTGACTCACAGCGACCCCTCCTTGGGTTTCCCAGGCAGTATCACTACAGAAGTAGGATTGCCCAACCTTCCTTCTGAGGAGTGGCTGGTGGGTTTGAACCACCAGCTGTCTGGTTAGCAGGCAAGCGTCTTAGCCACTATGCTACCAGAGCTCCCTTCAGAGATTTAGTGTCCCCTCAAATCTGATACCCATGGCTGAGAGACTCAGGCAGCCCCCAGCCCCATCTCCTCTCTCTGGGGTTGGGAGTCCCCAGCAGTAGCCTTCTACAACCTTCTTCTCACTTTGGAGTCTGAACCCCTTTCCCCTCCCACCCCCACATGCAGTTGGCCTAATGGAGGCCTGGAGACTGAGGGGACCCAGACCCGGGCCTCCCCTCTGACCTGGGCCTCCCGCTCTCAACCTCTGGTGACCAGTGCTGGGCTAACCTAAACCCCTCTTAGGCCCCTTGTCCCGTGTGCCCCCAAAACCAAACTCAGTGCCATCGAATTGATTCTGACTCATAGTGACCCCTATTGGGTTTCCAAGGCTGTAAATCTTTACAGCAGAAGACTGCTTCATCTTTCTTCTGCAGAGCAACTGGTGGGTTTGAACCACCAACCTTTTGGTTAGTGGCCAAATGCCTTAACCACTGTACCACCAGAACTCCTGTCTTAGACCCTCCACAGTCCTTCTTAGCTCTACTTCTTTTGGCTAGCCGAGCCCCCTCTTCTCCCCTCCTGGTCAACCACATCTCATTTCTCAACTTGTGTGTTGGGCGCTTGGTCCTCAGGGTGGTTCTTGCTCCTGCTCTGGTTCCATCACCTGTCCAGCTCACATGTTCCCTGTCAGTCTTCCTGTCCTGGTGGTCATATGTCACCTGCCCTGACCCCCAGGGCTTCACCTGTGTAAGCTGACTTTTAATGCATGAATAGTTTATAGACAGAAAGGACAGAAAAGATAGCCCCCGGCGGAAGAACATCCTGTGCAGAGGCTCAGCAGTGGGCAACAGTGTGGCTGGGGTGGGAAACTGCCTGTAGCCAAGCAAGGTCAGAAAGTGAGGAGGTATGGAGACAGGGCTGGCAAGTCAGCAGGGGCCAGAGCTGCCTGGGAACCTCCATCTAGACTAGCTCTTTCTGGATGGCCCAAGTGCCAAGTCCTATTCTGAGGACCGCCAGCCACGTCTCTAGTGTGCTGAAAAGAGTCAAGTTCTCTAGGGGAGTGGATAATAATAACAATAATAGAGCAAACGCTTTCAAGGCACTTATTCTGTGGCTTATAGCAATTCTGGCTACATTATCTCTCATTTTGCAGATGAGAGAAGACAAGACCCTCCTACCAACCCTCCAGCTGGTTAACAGGTGGGAAGCAACCCAGGGAGGCATCTGGTCACCATCCTCTGTCTCCCCTATGTCCCCTACTGTGCCTCTCTTTTGTAGTGTGGATCCTCCCTGAGATGTTCCCCATCCAGGGTGACATATGGAGCCCTGGACTGGTGGAGGGTCTGGATTCTGGTCCCTGATCCACTCCGCCTTGCTGAGTAACCTCTCTGAGCCTCAGTATGCCCTTCTGGGAATTGGGGATCCTAGTGACTGCCTTATCTTCCGCTCCAGTTCCGGTGAGAATCCCAGGAATGAGCAGATATAGAGGGCTTTTGAAAAGTACAAAGAGCTTCACTCACGACGGTGCAATTATTATTGTTACCTCAATGCGGAGATAAGGGAAGGGAGGAGGCACAGTGACAGTTGCCAAGGAACCTGGGAGCTGTCAGCATGCTTCCGGCCCATCCTACTCAGCCTTGAGGAGCTGGGCCACTGGGCCCTTCCCCCACACCCTTGCCTCACCCTCTCCCTGGGAGGGATGGGTGCTCTGAAGAGGGATAGGGCTGGGGCCAGCTGCCTCGTGTCCATGTACCTGCAGAGGCTGAAGGTGACCCTGGAATGTGCTTGGCCCAAAGTCCTAGTTGACAGCAGCTTCCTAAGTGACCTTGGGCAAGTCACCTCTTCTTTGGCTGCCACCTTTTCATAGGCAGTGGCAGCTGGGTATCTAGTCCTGAAAGACAGGGTTGGAGCTAGACTAAGGGAAGACCGCTGGTAGTAGCTGCAGGGGCCAGGGGCTTTATTGAGGAGGCTGCTGGGAGTGGGAGGCCAGCCACTGGACTGAGGGCCTAAATTGAGGACAGCTGAGCTTGCTGTATGTAGTAGAAAGAACCCTAGTCTGGAGTTCAAACCTTGGTGCTGCCCTTCTCCTGGTGTGGACCTTAGGCTTGTCCTTTAACCTCTGAGAACCTCAATCTTCTCAACTGGAAAGCAAGGTGGATAATGGCCCAACCTCATGAAGCTACTCTGGTGATTGGAGGAGACAATGCTTGTGTAAACTGTAAAGTGCTGTGCAGATATGACCATGGTCATGGCAGAGGGAAGGGAAAAGAGGGGAGAGAGTTCCCCACGTCCCACCATGCTCCAGCACCTCCCAGCTGCTGCATGCAGAGAGAATGCAAAGTATCTGAACCTGAGCCAGACAATGACAGGAAGGTTTTCAGAGAAGTGGGGGAAGTGACAGAGACTTGGGGGCCCTATGTGGATGAAGTCATGGAGACCAGGAGGAGACAGAGTGGAATAGGAGAGAGGGGAGGGACAGAGAAGTTGTGTGAAGAGGAGGAAAATGACCTAGTTGAGGGAGGTCTGCAGAGGCCAGAGGCAGAAAGGGAGAGGAGAGGTGGGCTGGAAAAGTGGGGAAGATGTGGGTGAGAGGTGAGGACTGATGAGATCCTTGGGGGAGAATTAGGGAGTCAGAGAAGGATGGAGAGGGTGAGGGGGAGATGAGAGGCTGAGGTCATTCATTTCTTCAATGTATTTATTGAGCAAGTACTGTTGGTGGCATAGTGCCTAAGGCATTTGACTGCTAACCAGAAGATTGGCAGTTCAAACCCACCAGCCCCACTGCGGAAGGAAGACTGGGCAATCTACTTCCGTAAAGATTTACCAACTTGGAAACCCAAGGGGTCGCTATGTGTCTGAAATGTACTCGATGGCAGTCAGTTTGGTTTTTTGAGTACTATTCACTAAAAGGCAGTGTAGTATAGTGTTAGGGGCACAGCATCTAGAGCCAGATGGTTGAGGATTCAAAGCTTCAGTCTTTCACTTACTGTTGGTATGGCTTTGGACAAGTTCCTCAGCCTTGCTGTGTCATAGTTCCCTCATCTGAAAAATGAGGATTAAATTACTTAATACAAGTAGAGTAGTTAGAACAGAGCCTGCATGTAGTAAGCCATGCAGCTTTGGTTGCTGTTGCTGAGTTGCTATTATTATTATTACCTTCTTGACATGTTGGTTGAAGCATTTGGCTGCTAATCAGAAGGTTGGCGGTTCAAACCCACCAGCTACTCCACAGGAGAAAGATGAGGCAGTTTGCTTCCATAA
Organism: Orycteropus afer afer; assembly: GCF_000298275.1. NCBI lineage: Eukaryota > Metazoa > Chordata > Mammalia > Tubulidentata > Orycteropodidae > Orycteropus > Orycteropus afer. Next base: position 6,944,260 of record NW_006921618.1, on the reverse strand, counting down.
AGATTTACAGCCTTGGGAACCCTATAGGCCAGTTCTATTTTGATCTTTAAGGTCGCCACGAGTCAGAATCGACTTTAGAGCAGTGGATTTGGTTTGTTTTTGACATGTTGGGAGTTGGGAAGGATCTATTGAGTTGAGTCCATAGGGTTGGCCATTCATGTTATGAAGTTAAGATCTTGGGCTTTGGAGTTGAGAAATCTGGGTTCAAATACCTTCTCTGCCTCATTATACAATCTTGGGTGAACTACCACACCTTTCTGAGCTCAGTTTCCTCACCTGTAAAATGGGGACCAGTTTCTGAACACTGACCTCCTTGAGGAGCTATAAGGATTAAATAAGATCACACAAAGGACAGGGTGAACCATGGCTTTTGTTATACTATCCTTCCAGCCCTTGAGGGCTGGGGGTGGGTGGGACAGGCAGGGCCTGGAGCCTCCAATTTCCAACTTCCTTCCTCTCTCTTTAAGGATGGTGGTGCAGTGGTTAAAGTGCTTGGCTGCTAATAGGGTGGTCTGTGGTTTGAACCCACCAGCTCTGTGGGAGAAAGATGTGTCAGTCTGCTTTCATAAAGGTTTACAGCCTTGGAAACCTTATGGGGGCAGTTCTACTCTGTCCTACAGGGTCACTATGAGTGGAGTTGACTTGATGGCAGTGGGTTTTTATTTGGTTGGTTGGTTGGTTCCCTTGCCTTTTAGGGCCTCAGCTATGGCTTTTTAGATGTAGCTGCTTTTCGGAAGGGGGCTGGACATTATCTGTGAGGGGCAGGGCTCTGGCCACCCAAGAACTGGAGAGCTAAAGCCTTTTGGTGGATCTCAAAGGGATGCTCCATGTCTTCTAGCCTGGTGAGGCTCTTGCCTAAGTGAGATGGGCACCTGAACATGGGGAAACTGAGGCTGAGAGGCCCTAAGAATAGAGCCTGTTAGAGAGCTGCTGCCTGGTTGGTCTTCACTGGCTCTTGTCTGCTCCTGGGGACATGAGTGTGGCAGGGGAAGGCACCACCCAAATAGCTCCATCATGTCCAACAGCCTCACTCATCAGCCAGGGCCACACCAAAACAGCAGTCCTCACCAGGACTTCCTGCTTTCCATCCCACTGGCACTGCCCGTCTCGGGCAGCCACTTGCTTGGGGAAGCAGCTTCCCAAACTCTCTGAACCTCAGTTTCTCATCTGTAAACATGGGGATAAATAATACCAACCTTGGAGTCCAGGGTGCTATAAATGAGTTAACGTGCTCATCTGCTAACTGAAACGTTGAGTCCACTCAGAAGCGTCTCAGAAGGCAGGCCTGGGGATCTACTTCTGGAGGGCCAGCCACTGAAAACCCTATGAGGCACAATTCTACTGGCACACGTGCTGCCATGAGTGGGAACTGACTTAACAGCAACTGGATTTTGCCAGCTGGTAGTAAGGGTTTAGGTAGTATGCTCGCCACAGCATCATGCACATAAAAAACCAAACTCACTGCCATCAAGTCGATTCTGGCTCACAGTGACCCCCTTTGGGATTCTTAGTAAATCTTTACAGAAGTAGATTGCCCAATCTTCCTTCTGTGGAGAGGCTGGTAGGTTTGAACTGCCAGCCTTCTGGTTAGCAGGCAAATGCCTTAGGCACTATGCCACCTCATTGGAACTTGCCTGGACCATTTCTGTGGGCTTCTTCTAGTTCCCCTGTCTTGCTCTCTGTCTATGTCAGCACCTTGGAATAGGCAGGAACATATTGAGGCCAATCTCTTGCTCACAAACCTCCAATAATTCCCTACTGCCAACCTTCGTTCATTTCCTCATTCAGCAAATACTTATGAGGCTTGACTTGGGAAGCCAGAGTTTACCATGAATGAATGAATGAAGAACAAGGTATTCATTGAGTGAATACTTACTAGCTGCCAGACTGTAAGGATTTTTTGGAAAACTGAGTGCCTAAGGCATTTGACTGCTAACCAGAAAATTGGTGGTTCAAACCCACTAGCCACTCCTCAGAAGGAAGGTTGGGCAATCTACTTCTGTACTGATACCACCTTGGAAACCCAAGGAGGGGTTGCTATGAGTCGGATCCGGCTTGACGGCAGTGAGTTTTTTTTTTTTTTTTTTTTTGGTTTGAGGCTGAGAAGGAGTGTGTGACCAACTCAAGGTGAAATAGCTCTTAAGTGTCTGGGAATATCTCCCACACACTGATGTCTAGCTCTGCCCAGCACAGACCTCCCCCACACCCTTTTCAGATGCCAGTCCCCCTCGGCGGTGGGGATGCTTCTGTGCCTGCAGCAGGGATATGGGTTTGTTCCTTTGGGCCTTTTCTCCTACTGCTATAGCTGGGCCAAGGAGAGTCAGGAGGGGTTCAGAGCTTCCTCAGAGTCTCCTCCCTGGGCCAGGTTTCCTCTGGCCCTTCCCCTCTTTGGGGTGTGGCAGTCCCAGCTCTGCCTGACTCAAGTCTGCCGCTGAGGATCATCTGGCAGCCCTGACTGACTCACCCTTGCAGGACCAGCCTCTTTTGATGGGACCAGGGCAGAGGTGCAGTCCTATCAGGGTATAGCCACGTCAGGCTGGCCCTAGGCAGTGGCAGAAGCAGGGCCTGCTTGCCCGGCCCCAGGCTCCCTGGTTCTCATGAACCATTGGGCACTTCCTCTCCCTGACCCCATGGGTGGCCCCCTCAGCAGCCTTCTAGGGTGGTGGAAGCTGACTTCACCCTCACCAGACCTGCTTCCTTTCCTCAGGGGCATGGGTGTGGGCAGAGTCTGGACTTGGAGTCAGCTAGGTCTCGCTCAGAGTTTGGCTTTACTTCTGGCCAGCTGTGTGACCTCTGCATGCATCTCGGTCCTCATCTGGAAAGTGGGAATGCCAATGTGGTAAGGAGTCTGTGCCCACAGGCCTGGGAAGACAGGCTTGGCAGAGGGTCTGGCACATAGTAGGCCCAGTGAGCATCAGTTATGTTATTAACAAGAGTGCAGTCCAGATGCCTCATAGCCCCAACATTGTCAACTCCCTGAAGGTGCAGGGAGGGAGCCATAGAGGCTGGGGCACACAGCTCGGTCCAGAGGTCATGGCTCAGTCTTCCACAGCCATCCTCCCTGCCCCCTGCCTCAGTCTACCCCTCTTCAGAATAGGCTGCAGACATCTTCTTGGCTGGAATATGCTTTTGTTGTTGTTGTTGTTATTGTTATGTGCCTTCAAGTCGCCTCAGACTCATAGTGACCCTATGCACAGCAGAACGAAACACTGCCCAGTCCCATGCCGGCTCCGCAATCCCTGCTATACTTGACCCCGTAGCCACAGTCATTGTGTCAATCCATCTTGTTGAGACCCTTTCCCTCCCTCGTTGTTTTTAGCTGTTGTCAAGTCAGCCTCTGATTCATAGGGACCCCATGCACAAAGGGGTCCTGCCCAGCCCTGTGACATCCCCATGATTAGTGGTAGACTGGACCATTGTGATCTGTATGGCTGTCATTAGCTGATTTTCAGAAATAGGCAGCCAGGCCTTTCTTCCTGGTCTTAGTCTGGAAGCTCTGCTGAAACCTGTTCAGCACCATAGCAACACACAAGCCCCCACTGACAGACGGATGGTGGCTTCTTATAATGTGGGTTAGCTGAGAATTGAACCTGGGTCTCCCAATGGAAGGCAAGGATTCTACTATTGAACACTACTGCCCCTGAAGGGTGTTTTAGGGAGGCCGAATGGAGAGGAAGGTTGGGGAATCTACTTCCATAGTGATATTGCCTCAGAAATGCAAGGAGGAGTCGCTATGAGTCAGGTCCAACTCGATGGATGACAAATAACAACAACAACAACAGAGAGCTTGGGGAGAGAAGTTTTCCACCTCTGATTCCTGGGGCGGGAGAGCCTGTTTGGCAGCTGTTTGGGAAGCCCCTCCTTCGCCTCCTCCTAGGCCACTCAGGAGCCCCTCTTCCCTGATTTCTGTCCCTTTTCACATTCCTCAGCTCTGAGAATGACTCTTGTCCTCAAAGTTTCTAAATCTACTGACTTGGGGCTCTCCCTGACCTCAGACTCCTTTTGTTTTCCAGGAGGAGTGATGGGCAGAACCAGCGTTTCCCTCAGGCACTAGACCTGTCACGAGTGGACTTAGCTCCCTCCCACACTACTTCACTCTACCCTAAGGTAAGTGCCCCCTCCCCACAGCCCTTGGTCTGGGCATACCCTCTACCCCACCTCCACCCTGCTTAGGATTGGGAGATGCCTCAGAATAACTACTGGGCAGAGGAGGAATGTTCAGGTAGATGCTTCTTGGGATTTAGCTCCCCAAGGGGGTAGATCTCCTGACTCCTAGGTGGGCCTCATAAATCTCAGAGGTTGAACTAGGGTCTTTAGAACTATTTTAGAGCAATTTTAGGCCTAATCGAAGCAACACCACTCTGGCAATCAACTGGCTAGCCAGTTATTCTTCATTATCTTCATTATCAACCTCACCATCAGTTTCCTCATCTGTCAATCGGGTATAATGATAGTACTCACTTCACAGGGCTTTTGTGAGGATTAAATATAAAAGGGCTGATAAAGCACCTGGCACAGGGTGAAAGTCCTATAAATGAAGCTATTATAGTTCTTATCATCAGAATCAATGTTGGCCCAGCACCTGCTTTGTGTTCAACTTTGTGCTGGGTGCCAAGGAGCAAGAAACCAATCTGACACAGTGCCTGCCCTCATAGTCCAGGCAAGAGATAACTAACGAAACAACTTATATAGAGTATCAAATTCCAGGAATAACCACGAGCACTTATGGACATTCATTACGTGCTAAGTGAGTACTGGAGCTTTTGAGTTTTAGAGCTCTGGTAGCACAGTGCCTAAGGCATCTGACTGCTAACCAGAAGGTTGGTGGTTCAAACCAAACAGCCACTCCATGGAAGCAAGACTGGGCAATCTACTCCCGTAAAGATTTACCACCACGGAAACCCAATGGGGGTTGCCTATGAGTCGGAATCAACTCGACAGCAGTGGGTTTTTTTTTTTTGTTGTTTTTGTTTTGTTTGTTAGGTGAGTACTTAATGCTTTACATGCATTATCTCATTTCATCCTCAAACCATAATTAGTCCCATTTTTCAGATGAGAAAATTGAGGCTCAGAGAGATTATCTGCCCAAAGTCACTTAGCTAGGATGTGGTGGGGCTCGGACTGGAACTTGCCTGGCAGAGTGGTCTTACAGCCTTTGTAATGAAGAAGGGAAGAAACCCTCACGTCTGCAGCACACCTGTAAAACGTGCCTACAGATACCACATCTCTTAGTCCTTTCATCAGATGTTAGGTGGTAGGCATTCTAGAGATGAGGATCTAGATGCTCAGAAAAGTGAAGTGTTTCTCCATAGGTTCCACAGCCAGGAAATAGTAGAGGCAGGATTTGCTGGGCTCCTCCCCCCCGAGCTCTTGCCTGCAACAAGGGCCCAGCACTTCTCTTAGGCTGGGAGGGCAGATGGCCAAGGAATGGTATTCATGTGGAGAATCACTGCCTCCAGGGGGGTCTCAGGTGGGGGTCCTGAGGGCAGCAGCAGGGGGTTCCTGAGACCCTCTCCTACTCTCCGTGCCTGGGCAACAGCCCAAGACTGGGCCACGTGGATCCTGGAGCTTGGCAGGAAAGAGAGAATCAAGGCTGCCTCTCACTCTGAGCAGCTGGGTTCATACACGAGACTCCCAGTCCCTTTTCCCCTAGGCATCCTGGGAGCAGGCCTGGGTTCTGGCCAAGGGCTGTGTGCCCTTGGGCTGTTGCTTCCCCTCCCTGGGCCTCAGTCGTCAGGAAAATGGGGGTCAGAGCAACCCGATGCCTTGGGTCCTGCCTGCTTACGCAGCCTCAGGCTGGCCTGCTTAGAGAAGCACTGGAGCCGCCTCCCCTTGGGCTTCTTGGCCTCCTTCATGTCTGGCTAGAAACTTCCATTTGTGCCAGCACAGCCCAGACGGCGGGGCTCCAAGCAGCTCCATCCTGACAGCTTCTCCCCACCTCTCCCAAGAATCAAGACACAGTCTGTGGATCATCCTCCTTTGACAGGAAAGGAAATAGGCCCAGAAAGACTGACTCGTGTAGCTCCCCAGCAAGCCAGTGGTGAGGCTGGGGGAACCCAGGCCTGTGACACATTCTCCACCTCCCTTGCCCACTACCATCCCCACCCCAACCCCACACTGTGTATTTATAATGTAGATGGAACCAATCTGAGGGGGTCATGACCCAGCTTACAACTCTTCTCTGGGCCTCAATTTCCTCATCTATAAAATGGGGATCACTCCTTCTCCATGCACTTTGCCAGCTTGCAGTTGGGTGGTGATTGGGAAAGTAGACATTAGGAAGCTAAACTGTTATCAGTATCACTGAGTTCCAAGAGTTGGACAGAACACTCAGAAGGGATAGTCTTTGCTGGCTGGGAAGCAACATGGGTACACAGACACTGGGCTATTCAGAACCTTCTCCCTCCTCCTCCCAGGATTTCTTCCCACTCAGGAATTCAGAAATCTGCATACATGTACACACAGAGACTACTCACACCTTTGCACATACACACAGTCATTGACAAAATACAGACATGTCTGCACATACATCAGAGATTTGCACATCCACTCCCATGTATATACAGACACATGATTAAAAACACACATACACATACCCAGGCATTCCCTTACACACTGAGACACAATGTGTTCATGCACACACATACACACACACACTCACATGTGCACTCACTCCCTCCTTGTACACAGACATCTCCACTGATGCGAGTAGGTCTCGCCTCCCCCAGGGGCAGTGTGGGAATGGATGTTTCTCTGGCTCCATTTCATTGGGTGCCTGGAAGCACTCAGACCTGGAAGTGGCTGTGTAAATCAATATTTGCTGCTGTTAATTATTAAAACCAAAGCTACACAGTGTCTGGAACATACATCTCTGGAGTTCCCACTGGCTTACTGGGTCCAACCTGATCCAGTGCCAGATCTGGAGAGAAAGGGTCGCACAGTGCTTTCCTCCAGGAGCTCTTGGCCCTGGGGACGGAAGGTGGAGGGCAGCTGCTGATAGATACCTCCTTCTGGAAGCTGTAGAGAGGTGTGACACCCAGCTAGCGGGTGCCCCTGCCCCTGCAGGGTCCAAAGCAGATGGTGTTGACATGACCACAGGTCAGGAAGCACTTGCCACGTTCCCAGCATCTGTCTTGGAGAGAGGATGGTGAGGCCTCACCCTGGTCATGCTACACAGTGTCTTTTCCAGGCCAGGGGCACACTTCAGGGTCAACTGGAAGGGTCTGCAGAGGCCTTACATTTTCCAGAGGGGAAACTGAGGCCCAGAGAGGGGTCAGGGATTCACTCAAAGCCACTCAACAAGTTGTAGCAAGGCCAGGGCTACAACACACTTCCTGACCTTAGATTGAGCCCTTTCCTCCATAACCTGGGGTCTTGGTTGCCCCTCCCATGGGCAAGGGTCAGGGAGGAAACAGGCCAGCCACTATTAGCTCCGGACCTTTCCCTGGATTCTCAGTTTCACCTTTTCCTAGCTGTGTGGGCCTCTTTCATCTCTTGGAATCAGTTTTCACATCTGTAAAAAGGGGACGATACCTCCTGGGTTGTGGTGGGAGGGTTAGTGTCATGCGACATGCAAGGGCCCAGCATTGACTAGGTGCTCAGGAAAAGAGCTATGTCGCCAAGGAAACTCCTTCTTCCTGGCTGGCTTCGCGCCCAACCCCAGCACCCCACCCTTAAAGCCCAGAGTCCGGGAGAATCGAGAGGGCACCCCGCCGGGGACGTGCTGGGCAGAGCCTGAGAGCCCCAGCGTGTCCCTTTTTTCCAAAAGAGTCCAGCTCCCGGCAAGAGCGCGCAGGCGCAGTGTCTGGGGGCCGCGGGCGGGCCTCGCCGGTGGGCGGGGCCTCCAGTGTCCCCGCCCCTGGCTCGCTGCAACCCCGCCCCGGTGCCCTCACCGCCCGTACCTGGTGCCCCGCCCCCTCCGGGCCCGGCCGCCTGGCGAGCCCAGCGCAGGCATCGCCGCTCAGAGCCCAGAGCTTGGCGCTCGGCGCTGGGGGCCCCGGGCTGGGACGCGCGCGGGCGGGAGCCGGCGGGTCCTCTGAAGCTTCGTCGGGGCGGGGGCCGGGGCCGGGCCGGTTTCGGGATGGCGCAGCCGCGGCCCCCGGCGCCCCCTGGCCGCCCGCGGAGGGGCTCGCTGCCCGCTGGGACTAGCTGGCAGGTGAGGGCCCGGGCGGGGGCGGCCTGACTGAGGGGGTTCTCGGGGGTCCGGGCTGCATGACTTCCTCGGAACCTGGTAGGCTCTGCCCAAGACAGGGCGGTGTGCGAAGCTCCGTCACGGTAGGTGTGTTAGTTTCTGGGTTGACAGTTGGCCACGGCAGACTCAGGGCTCACCTCTCCCTTGGGGTCGCTGGCCTTGGGGTTCTTTTCTCAGCTGCCCGCGGGACAGAATGTGTGACACTGTGGTTGTGGGCTACAGTGGTACACCCTGAATGTGTGTGTGTGTGTGTGTGCACGTACGTACTATCCTGGGAATAACTTACTTTCTCCTTCCCTGCTCTCTTTACCAGGGTTTGAGGATCACTGTGTAACTTTGTAAGAGTACTTGGCACAGTGCGGATGCCCCCATCTGGGCCACCTCACTCACAGCCTTTTCCATGTGTCAGGGCGTCTGCTTCTCCCAGTTAGGCTGTACTGTGGGTGTTACGTGTTGCTGTGTGTACACTCTGGGTGACAGTACCATGTGTCAGTGTTTATGTGACTGTGAATCGCAGTGCAACAAGGTGTGCGTTGTTCCCGGCTGTGTTCAGTCACCCTGAGTGGGGTGCTTGGGAGCCATGAATGCACCCTTCATCACTGTGTCTCACTGGGACTGGGGTTGAGGCTGAGTGGCTGACCTGGCCACAGAGGCCAGTGTTGCTGTTGCACACTGTTGGGCTGACAGGTGTGTTTCCCACCTTGGGCTGTGTGTGTGTGTGTCTGTGGTTTCTGCTGTAATTGCCTGTGGCATTGTTTCTTAGTGGTGTGTGTTTCTTAGGGTTGTGGCTATATGAGACTATATGTCAGCATCTCCTGTGAACTCTGGTGATGGACTGTACAGGGTGGGTTTTGCCTCTGTGGGCAGGCCTCAGAGTGTGCACATGGTGTGTGTGTGATACATAGTGTGTATTCATGTGGGTGTGCAGGGGGTGTGAGGTTTAGGCCTGCACCTCTCATGTTTGATGATTAACCACACTCACAGTTGCTGGATGCTTTTTCCTTTCCTCAAAACTCTCCTTTAATGTTGCCAACTGTGTCTGTTACATGGAAATGTTACTTTGAGGATGATGGGAAGCTTGTATATGTGAGTATATGGAGCTCTGTGTCTAAATTTCAATGTGCATACCTGCTTGTATTTGTGAATGCCTGTTACTGTATCTCTCAGTGTTCCTACGTGTGTATGTGTGTGTGTGTGTGTGTGTGATTTTGTGGTGTTTGTATAGCTTTGTGTATAATTATTGGTGTGAAGACCTGCACAGGTATGGTTTGCGTGTGTGTGTGTGTTTCTCATGGTACTTGGGCCTGTATGTTTTAAGTGTTGGTGTGCACATCTATGTATATGTTTACACACACTTGGGACACAGACATGTGCATTCTTCTGTTAGCATAGCTCTAAAAATTGATATGCACACACCCTGTGCGTTTGTGTGTGTGTGTTGCTTTCTTGGTACACACACTGTATGCATGAGGCAGCGAGAGTTTGTGTTTAAATATTGGTGTGCAGGCTGTGTGTGTGTCTGTGTGTGTGTAAGCAAGAGAAAGAGAATGTACATATGTATGTGCTGGTATACAATCCCATAGCACATGTGTTAGTTTGGGTGGTGTCCCACTGGGCAGCAGGAGCTCTGGAGTTGAGGCCTTGGAGGGGGTGGGGGAAGGGCACCATCTAGAGACTCTGGGGGCTCCCTAGGCCCAGCCCCCAGCCCCGCTAGCCGGCAGGGATGCCATGCCGCCTTCCAGGAAGGCTTGGAGGGAGTTGGCGCTGGGGAGGCTGATGCTGCCAAGTGCAGCTGGCAGACACTTGGATTAACCCTGTGTGTGCCCTGGCTGGCCTCAGGAGAGGCTGGCTCGAGTGTGAGAGGGCACGTGTGGGCTCATGCACAGGTGTTGGGCCAATGGGGCATTTCAGCATCCTCTGCCCCAAGGAGCCCCCTAACCCACATTGCTTGGGGCTGCCCCTGTCTGAGAAGGAGCCTGTGGCCTGGCTTCACTGAGACCTCATCCTCTTCCAGGGTTACTGAGGAATCCTGTGACAGGATGGTGGAACCCGCATATCCTGGGAACCTGGCTTGTTCGTCTCTGGGGGAGGGACCTGGGGCTGGGCTCCCTGCTCTTCTGAGGGGTCCAAGTACTTGTTCTTAGCACTGCCAGCCTTAAGTGGCTTGAGGAATATTTGCCTCTCTGCCCAACCCTGGCTCTTGATCCAAGGGTCCACAACTCTCTGTGTTGGAGGTAGCTGCCTCCTCTCTAGGAAGGGGACAAAGGGGGTTGGGCTGTGTGAGAGGGCCCTGGACATTATGCTAACTTCCCTTGGCAATTGGTCAAACTTTATGGGTCCAGTGCACAGAGCCCCTTCCCATGAGACCCTCCTCCACTTCTTCTTGCTGCCCCAGACAGTGCCATGGTGGTTAGTTGGAGTGAGAAGAACAGGAGGGCTGGGTGGGTGGAGACTCTTGGGGGCTGAGCAGGGTCAGCTGGGGTACCCCCAGGACTGACCTTGCTCCCCTCATCTCTGTTGCAGAACACAGATCTGTTTGAGATGATTGAAAAGATGCAGGTGAGGATGGCTCTGTAACCTGTTCTGGGGAACCACAGAGCCCGCTGGGCTGGTGGGGGGCTGCCCTTATTGCATCGCCAGCCCTTACACCTCTGAGGACCAGCCAGGAGGCCTCGCAGGCCATGCCGGGAGCAGGTGGTGTCAACACGTTATCCAAAGCCCTCTGTTGGGAGGACAGGGTAGAAAATGAGGCTTGTCTGGCCCAGGTCCCTCTCCGTCCCAGGCTGGCAGGTGCCTCCCCAGCTGCCATCCTATGTAGGTCCCAGCAGGGCTGGAGTCTGCTCCTCAGACTCCCTATCCCAACACACACATTATGGCCCAGGAAGGTTGAGAGTGTCAACTCTTGAAATTGTCCAAGTGTCTACCTCTACCCCACTGCAGGCTCTGTAGGACCCCCATTTTGAATGGAGGGAGGAGACAGGTGTAGGGGCTGCTTGTCAGAGGCAGCTGGAGGTGCTAATGAGCCTGGCATCCTGAGCTGCAGCCCCCTCCTGTTGACCCCT
>NW_006921618.1:6876076-6932756 GCF_000298275.1 Orycteropus afer afer | reverse complement strand
ACACAGGCCGCATACAGAGCCCCTGCCCCCACTCCTAGCAGCACGTGCATTCCAGTGCAGAGCCCAGCCCCCACCAGTTTCTGGCAGCCTCCATGGCCCAGGGTATTGTCGGGACAGCTGACCCTTTGGAGAGGGCCAACACCCCAACCTAGGGAGCACTGCATGTCTGCAGGCCTCTCCTGAGGCTTCCCCTTACACTCACAAAGAGGTGGGATCCTTCCTTCAGTGGGGAGGCAGGAGGCAGGGAGGGTGTGTGATGGGGGTACTTTGCCTTCTCTTTGCAGGGAAGCAGGATGGATGAACAACGATGCTCCTTCCCACCACCCCTCAAAGTAGGTCTGCACCACGGCTCCCCTGCCCACCCCTGTGGACCAGCCCCTTCTGAAGAGTGTGGATATCTGGGGGGGGAGGGATGGGCAAGGGGTCATGCTCCTTCCACACCCCAGGGGGTGGTAGGGCGGGGTCCAGGAAATGCTGTCACAGCTCCTATGGAAGCAGTGGCCAGGAGAATCCAGCTACCCTTTCTGGGGCCCTAAGGGTGACCCTGGGGGAGATCTGAGACACTGAGAACTCCCTTGCCCTAGGGCTTCCATTCCAATGACTCCTCACCCCATCTTCACCTCCATAAACTCCTAAACTCAGTAAACCCACCTGACTTTCCAGATCTCCTGCCCTGTAGTCAAGGCCCCCACTCCTCTGAAGGCAGCCTGTCACAAAAGGTTTTCCCTTAAAACCAGTTATGGTTAGCAGTTGCAGGAAGACTCAGCCCCAGACCTAGAAGGCCAATGAGCTACTGCTCCGTGTAGCTCCTGCCTGGGGTGGAGGGTGGAGGACAGAGGAAGGGCTGATGATGCTCATGCCAGAAACTGACAGGAACATGAGGGGAGGCTCTCCTTTACAACTCAGAATTTTCTTGGGAAGCTATACAGCCCCTCCAGATAGGCATATAGTTCCTCGTGTCTGGGACCCCCAACAACCCTGGAAGGCCAGCAGCTGGGCCTGGGGGAGTGGGCCCAGGGCTACAGGGGTGAGGTTTAAAGGTGAGTTCGTGTGCCTGATGCTTTGTCCAGGGCGGTGGTTCTCCAAGTGTGATCCCCAGACCAGCAACATCAGCATCACCTGGAAGTTGGTTAGAAATGTAAACTCCCATGCCCTGCCCTAGACCCACTGTGTCAGAAACTCTGGAGGTGGGCTCGGCAAGCTGTTTTAACAAGCCTCCCAGCCCTGACTTATTCAGTGAGAACTGTTGGTCCAGAGGTTTCTTCCCAGGAGGCAGAGGATCCAGAAGATGCCAGCCCTCAGTGATCTAAGCCTGCCTCAGTCTCTGCCTTGTGAAGTCACCCCAAGGCAATCTCTTGTCCCATCTGCAAAATGGGAAGATGAGGACCCAGCGCCATCCACACACCCGGCTTGGCTAGCTGGCTTAGCAGATGGAGTCGTTCTGGGGAGACTGGAAGATGGGAAGGGTGCAGACCTGCCCCAGGGCTCTACCCTGCTTGTGTTTTGCAGACAGAGGAGGACTACATCCCCTACCCAAGTGTCCATGAGGTAACTAGATCCCCAGGCCCACCCTCACTCTGAGTCCCAGGATGCCCGGGTCCTCCCCCTCCCACTCTGGAGCCTGCCCATAGGCCTAGCTGTGGGGGTTGAGACTCAGTTTACAGGCCCAAGACTTCAGAGCTGACCATTTCTGCCTCTTTAGGCTGAGGTCATGCTCCCAGCTCTCCCTGCCCCCTCCCTGCTTTCCAGGCAGGGACATGGAGCTTGGTACTATCTGGGTCAATGACTGTAGTAGGAGAAGGGCTGGAGCATGTACCCTGGGGGGATGGATACGAATCCTAGGGGCTCACACAGGCTCCTAGTTGTCCCTAGTACCCCTTGTTGTTGGGTGCCATCAAGATGATTCTGGCTCATAGCAATCCCGTATGACAGAGTAGAGCTGCCTCATAGGGTTTCCTAGGCTAGACTCTTTTCTCAAGCAGATTGCCAGGTCTTTCTCCCATGGAGCCACTGGGTAGATTCAAACCACCAACCTTTCAGTTAGCAGCCAAGCCAGGCCTCCTTGACTACCTCTTAGTTATGGCAAAAGTGGCTGCAGATCTGGGGCGTGGTCCTAGGGTGCAGTGTGGGGTGGCTTTCAGCCAGGTTCCCCCTTCAGGTCCTGGGGCGAGAAGGGCCCTTCCCTCTCATCCTGCTGCCCCAGTTCGGGGGTTACTGGATTGAAGGCACCAATCATGAAATCACCAGCATCCCAGAGACAGAGCCACTGCAGTCACCCACAACCAAGGTGAAGCTCGAGTGCAACCCTACAGCCCGCATCTACCGGAAGCACTTTCTTGGCAAGGTGAGTGGTCTGCTGGTGTTCGGGGGTGGCAGAGAGCAGAACTCATTGGCTGAGCCTGGGTGACAGTCCCAGAGTCCAGAGTCTCAGGGAGCATGTGTAGTGGATTCACTCATTCATTCAACAAACATTTTTTGCAAAAGGCAATAATAGTATGGCATTGTGGTTAACAGCAGGGACTCTCCCAGGGTTTGAATCCTGGCTATGCCACCTATGACGTGGGACATCAGGCAAATCCCTTTACCTCTCTGTGCTTCCTTCCTCAACTATAAAAGTAGAGATGGTAACGGTGCCCACTTCTTGAGGTTGCTGTGAGGCTTGAGATGATGCTTCTGAGGTGTTTAGAATGGCACTGGCACCAAGTGAGCATTTGACAAGGGTTAGCAAGCATGAGGACGAGCTGTGTGCCTGGCCCCATTTTAGGCCAGGTATGTGATAGCCAATTAAAATAGGTCCAGAGCCTACCCTGTGGCAGCCTGGGTGGGGGCTGGGACCCTGCCCAGTGACAGTTCATCAGGGTGTTGTACCACAGTGTTCCAGGTGACATTTACTCGGTGAGGTTATGGCCCACAGTGGTACGGGCTGGAGGGGTGGGCGTAAGCAGGGACCCTGTACATGCCAGACTCTATGCTAGGTGCTGTCTGTCTGTCAGTGTATAACAAAGTGGAGAAGTATCTCTTGGGCTCTGGAGTCTCATGGTCTGGATGCAAATCTTGCCTTTTCCATTTCTTTCTTTTTTTTTTCCTTAAATTTTTATTGTGATTTAGTGAAAGTTTACAGAGCAAATTCACTTTCCATACAGCAGCTCACATATACTTTGTCTCATGACATTGACTGCAATCTCCCACAATGCAATAGCTCCCCTCCCACTTCCTATAGTTACCTCTTCCCTGTGTCCTTCCCTCCCATGCACTCCTGCCCTCCCAGCTGTCTCCTTGTGTATACACAGTCCTTCTATTCTTCCATGATCGGTCTCTCCAAGGAGTGTATCTAATGTAAATGTTCAGCTCATATGCCTGTCTTTGTTTGGCTGGAAGCTACAGGAGGGGCTTTTCCATTTCTTGATACTGTGATCTTGGGCGAGTTATTTAACCTTCCCCAGCCTGTTTCCTCATCTGTGAAAGTGGGGAATAGAAGTATATATAAGGTACATAGAGCTAACCATGCCTGGCATGTGACATTTAATAAATGTCAGCTATTATTATTAAATCTCCACAGTTACCCTGTGAGATCAGGGTTATTTTGTTTTTATGGAAAAAAAGTGAATTTCAGAGAGGTGAAGTGACTTGGCCATGGTCACACAATTACTGAGCCAGGAATTACTGAGCAGGTCTGGCTGACTTTCCATGAGACATACACTATGAGAGGAGTCAAGCTCCTAGCTGTGTGTCTGTGTAACATGTGTATTTTGGGAGAAGGGGGTGCCTCCATTGGGGATTAGGAAGCTGTGTGGCCTTAACCTGGTTCTGGGGCATTGGTCTGGTCCTGAGAATGTTGGTGCCATGGGGAGATCCAGTATGACTCTGACTAAACCAGCAGGCCCCAGTACAGGGGTCATCGCCTGGGAACGAACCAAGAATGAAAAACCAAAATGAAACCAATTACCATCCAGTTGATTCTGACTCACGGCAACCCCGTGTGTGTCAGCATAGAACTGCACTCTATATGGTTTTCAATGGCTGATTTTTCAAAAGTGGATTACCAGGCCTTTCTACTGAGGACCCTCTAAGTGGACTTGGAACTGCCAACCTCCAGTTAGCAGTTGAATGCATTAACCATTTGTGCTATTCAGGGATTCCAAACCCAGACCAGGCCATGAAATTCCAACTTTGAGCACCACAGGTGGAAAGAGAGACCTGCATCCCAGGTTCTCACAGTTCAGAGGCTCTCGACTGGGTGTGGGTGTGAGAGCTGACAGCATCTGTGATGAGTGACGGAATGGAGGTGGTGGACCTTGAGCACTGAATGAGTTGAAGAGGTTCAAGTTGGGGGTTCAGATACCCCATTTTCAGGGGAGGACCTGGTCTGTGCCCCCAGCACCTAGCACATGGGAGGAGCTTGTGTATTTTTTTAATTGGAATTGCCTTGGCCTGGGGTGATTAGGAACAAATTCTTGGAAGAGGCGTGGTCACCAGGAAATAGGTTATCAGCACTGAGAGGAGGGAGTTCCAGGGTGGAGGGTGCCCCTGGAGGTTGGTGGGGAGGCAAGACCATTTCCTGACTCCAGGTAGAATGACTAGGGAAGCATCCAGGTGCTTCAGCATTGGGTCCTGTTCTAGCAGAGAGAGGTGGTCAGAGTGACTTTGGATGTTGACTTCCTAGGACCCTGAGCCCACCCTTCCACTTGGATTCCTCTGGGCCTGGCTTTTGGGGGGGAGGGGGGGAAGGGGAGGGAAACTTCCCAGCCAGGACTTTGGAGCAACTCTCCTTGTCAAGTGCCTGTCACTCCCTCTCTGTGGCTGGTGGCAGGCATCTGGGGATCTCTGCCCCTCCGTATCCAGGCAGAGCTGGGGGAACTCTGCTCCAAGTCCACTCAGAATACTCCTCCCTAAACTATGGATTGTGGGGAGCATCCTGTGGCCCTCCAACTCTCTGCTCCTGCCCTCTGGGAACAGAGTTCATGTTTAAACAGGACCCACTTCCAGGATGATTCCTGGAGTGGGTGTGGCTGGGAAGCTGGCTCCACTGCCAGGGCCAGGGCTGGGCAGGGGAGCCCAGGGCCAGGCTTGGGTGGCACCCACAACCCTTGGCTTTGGGACTTCCTCTCCTGGAGGTGCCAGCTCTGGGCTCCTCTGGGGGTGCCATTCCTGCCACAGCCACCCTTTGTGCCCTCTGGTATATTTCTTCCCAATCTTGTGGCCACTGTCAAAGTAAAGCAGGAAGGCGAGAACCTGCCGGATCAGCTACCCAGTGTGTTTCCGAGCTGTTTCACTTCCTGTTTCTGACAGGCCCTGGCTTCAGGGCCTTCTAAATTACAGGTTCACCAGTCAGTTGGCTCAATACTTTTATTGAGTACCTACGGTGTGCCCTGAGATGAATAGGGACAGGAGAACAGGTGTATAGATACATATATAGTCCTCAATTTTGGTGAGGACCCCGAGAGCCAAGGTGTGTGTCTGTGTACATGTGTATTTTGGGAGAAGGGGGTGCCTCCATTGGGGATTAGGAAGCTGTGTGGCCTTAATCTGGGTCTGGGGCATTGGTCTGTCCCTGGGGGTATTGGTGCCAGTGGGGAGATCCAGTATGACTGTTGACAAAACCAGCAGGCCCCAGTACAGGGTCATCACCTGGGAACGAACCAAGAATGAAAAACCAAAATGAAACCAATTACCATCCAGTTGATTCAGACTCCTGGCAACCCTGTGTGTGTCAGCATAGAACTGTACTCCATGTGGAGTGCGGAAACCAAGGCACAGAGAGAAGTGACTTTCTCAGGCCACCTAGCTGGCAGGTGGCAAAGCTGGGATTTGAATGCAGCTCTGTCTCCTGCAGATCCTGTGCTGTGAGCTGGGATGCCTGGTCCCTGGTGAAGAGCCCCCATCTGGGAGGGACTTGGCTTTCCTAGTCTGCTTTCCTGCAGACCCCAGGCTCAGCCTCATCCACTTCCCTTACCCCCATCTCCCACCTAGGAGCATTTCAATTACTACTCACTGGACACAGCCCTGGGCCACCTGGTCTTCTCCCTCAAGTATGATGTCATTGGAGACCAAGAGCACCTGCGGCTGCTGCTTAGGTAAAGGCGGGGGAGGGGTGAGGTCTTATAATCTGAGAGCCAACTCATTGTAGCCACTCTCCCCTTCATGGCCAGAGAGGGGCTATGTCTTAGATTGCACAGCCAGCCCCAGGCCCTATCATCGCCTCAGGCCCTCCCTGTGGTCCACCCTCTCTGGTCTTTTTCCGGGGGGCCCACTCTCCCTGTCTCACTGTATAATTCCTCAGTCTGTCTTTTTCCTCCCAGGACAAAGTGCCGGACATACCATGACGTCATCCCCATCTCTTGCCTCACCGAGTTCCCCAATGTGGTCCAGATGGCAAAGGTGAGGCCTCTGCCACCCCCCACACCCATGTTAGGGCTCCCACCCTGTCTGGGCACCGCAGCTGGGCACCCAGCTGGGCTATGGCTTTGCATTAGCAAGGCCTCATCTTTAGCTCCAGATCCTAGCCCTGGGGCAGTAGCCCTGTCTGTGTGGTCTGTCTCTCACATGTTCCCACTATGCTACTTGTTCTCATGGGCTCCTGTCCCCTGTTCACCTGTTTTGGGTACTCTCTAGAACATTCTTAGGTACCAGGACCCCAGCTTTCTGTATCCCATTCTGAGGAGCAGTGAGCACCCCCATCCTGCTTCAGCCTTGGTGGTTCCCAGTGTGGCTCCTCCCTTAGCCTTCCTGTTGCTGTCCTCCCCCAGACCTGTGTCCCAGGGGCCTCATCCCCTCCTGGCCTGCCCCTGACTCAGGCCCCTCCCTTATCTCCTCCTGCAGCTGGTGTGTGAAGATGTAAATGTGGATCGCTTCTACCCTGTGCTCTACCCCAAGGTATGGCTGGATCTGGGCCCTGCTCATTAAGGGGGGGGGGGGTAACTGGGGGACTAAGCATTTATTGGACACCAACTGTATGCCAGGCATTTTCCCTAAATTCTCTCATTTTAATCCTCACAATAACCCTGCAAAGTCCTCAGTTTGCAGAAGAAGAACCAAGGTCCCAGAAAGGTTCTGTACTTTATCAAAGGATGCACAGCAGATAAGGAGGGCCTGCACTAAAACCTCAGGTATCTTGTCTGTTGGCCATGGTGCCAGGTCTTACTTATAGCTGGCAACTCCCACTGCTGCTTGGAAACCCTTCCAACTGTGCTTCTGAGACACAGGGACTCCAGGCCTGCCTTGGGAAAGTCTCTTCTCCACTGGCCTTGCCTTCTGACTGCAGAGGAAACCTGGGGGGAATAAGGGCACCCCATAAATGCTGCCTGCAGACAGTGGGTACCCTTCTAGCTCTGGTGTTAGGTGCTGGTTTTGAGGTGCTGTTGACAATGTAGGTAAAGGTGTGGGGACTTCTGTCTTCGATGAGCCAGGAGGCTTCCTGGAAGAGGTGAGCCTTGTGGCCTGTGGCTCCTGTGGCTCCAACTGCATTCTAGAGCAGGGTGAGATCCCTGATGGGTGGTGTCATCCAGTAAAGGGCCCCTAAGGGAGAGGGCCTCAGGAATCAGGTTCTGCCTCTCAGTTACAGAAGAGGAAACTGAGGAAACTGTTCAAGGCCCACAGCAAGGTGGTGGGATTTGGCCTGTTCCAGAAGGGTGAGGTGGGTTTGCAGAGGAGCCAAAGAGCAAGTTGGATGTTGTAGAGTTGAATGGAGGTGGGCTCAACCATGGCAGGAAGGGAGCTCCTGGACAGACTCCAGAGCAGTGAACTTAAGCTTTGGAATTCAGGAGACCTGGGTTCAAGTCCCAGCTCTGCCACTTACCAACTATTGACCTCAGGCAAGTGACTCCAGCTCTCTAAATCTTGGTTTCTCCATCTGTGAAATGGGAAGAGCAAGAGTGTCTCCCTCATGGCCTTGTTGCGAGGATTAAATCGGTGAGGAATGTAGAGGGCCTGGCCCAGTGCTTGGCTCACATTGAGAGCTCAGTACACGGCAACTTGAAAAAACCATGTGTACTCTTCCCATCATCCCCACTTATCTTCTCCACCCAGGCTTCCCGCCTCATTGTCACCTTTGATGAGCATGTGATCAGCAATAACTTCAAGTTTGGAGTCATTTACCAGAAGCTCGGACAGGTGTGCTCACCTCCTCCCCCTCCCTGCTCCCTAACCCTGCCTTACCTTGTATATGGGACCTCACACCTTTGTCAGGGCACCAGTCAGGTTAACACCTGCCAAGGGGTTCTGCTGCCCAGGGGCCCAGGGGCTGCCTGGGATCCTCCCTTCGGCCTTTTCTAGGCACCATCAGGGCTGGGGGGCAGGGCTGCTCAGGAGCCCCAGCCCGATGACCTCGGCCCCTCTGTGTGGCTCCCAGACCTCTGAGGAAGAGCTCTTCAGCACCAATGAGGAAAGCCCAGCCTTTGTGGAGTTCCTGGAGTTTCTTGGCCAGAAGATCAAACTACAGGACTTTAAGGGGTGAGCATCAGGGTGGGGTAAATAGAGTGTAATCTGCCCTATACCCCTGGGCAGGGAGGGAGCCCTCGTCTTGGCCCCACGGAGGCCTGGCTGGGGCTGGAGACTGAGCCGTGGCCTGGGGGGCCTGGGGGCAGGTTCCGAGGAGGCCTGGACGTGACCCACGGGCAGACGGGGACCGAGTCTGTGTACTGCAACTTCCGCAACAAGGAGATCATGTTTCACGTGTCCACCAAGCTGCCCTACACAGAAGGGGACGCCCAGCAGGTAGCCTGGGCACACACCCACCTGCTTCCCACCTACCCACCCATCAACCTGTCCATCACACCAGGCTCAGTGCTTACTGGGCCTTGGGGTAGAGATGGAAATGATTCAGTAACCCCACCCCTTCAAGGGCTCTCAATCCATTTGGGGGAGGGGAGACAGGTTGCTACAGTGTTGTGAAAAGCTTCAGTTTCCAAGTCTGTGAAATGGGAATATTAGCACCTACGTCACAGGTGAGCAGAAATGAGGGCCTGCAGTTAGAGTGATAATGGAAGAGTGCCTGGTCCATGCATGTGCTCAGTAAATGGGAGCTAGTGTTACCATGGGGACTGAAGGGCATTGTGGCTTCCGTGAGGGCCCTTAGACTTGGTGGAGGTAGGAGGCCTGGAAGTGAGGAAGTACAGGGAAAATTCAGGGAACTGGACTAAAAAATGTGTCCCCCTTTCCCTGGGCTTCCTGCAGGGCTGTCTACCTTACCCCCACCCATCCCATGGGGATGAAAGGGTAATGGGAGAAAAATAGAAACATTTATTCTTTATTTTTAATGTCTTTTTATCTTCTTCTAATAAGGTCGTCTGTTGTAGCCATACAAGTATATGCTGAGTGGAGCTTGTTTGTTCAATGAAGGGCATCTTTGGGGGACTTAGATAGGAAAAGGACTGAAGAGTAGGGTCTAGGGACCAGGAGACCTCAGTTTGAATCTCGTAACTTACTGTGGGGCCTTAGGTAAGTCACTCCTCACTTGACCTCAGTTTCCTCATCTGTCACAGGATTCCAAGAAAATTAAGTAAGATAAGTTTTTCATTAAATTTTTTTTTGAAAGCTAATCTTAAATATGCCCCTGGCCTGCCCCGAACCTTCCCCCAGCCCTGCTGGCACTGTGTCCCCTGCCCCCCGAAGGTTCCCTGGGTGATGGCCATGACCCTGTGCTTAGTTGCAGCGGAAGCGGCACATCGGGAATGACATCGTGGCTGTGGTCTTCCAGGATGAGAACACACCCTTCGTCCCCGACATGATTGCATCCAACTTCCTGCATGCCTATGTGGTGGTACAGGCTGAGGGCGGGGGCTCTGATGGCCCCCTCTACAAGGTGGGTGATGTTGGAGCCAGAGGCTCAGAGCCAGACCTAGGGCATCAGCTGTGGTTCCAGCCATAGCTGTGCCCTCATTGCCGCAATGCTTCTCTGAGCCTCAGTTTTCCCAACTGTAAGTGGGGCTCATCAGAGGGGCTCTGAGCTTGCTTCCTGTGCTGATGAGGGAGGATTCCCATCTTCCCCTCTCTGCCTTCCCAAAGGTCACCCCCTCAAAGGGGCTGGTTACCCTCCTCCACCCCCTGGCCTGGAATCACCCTCCTTTGCCTCCGTCAGCCTAACTGACTTCACTATCGCCAGTTACTCCTGTTGCCCTCCACCCCTTTCCACCACTCAAGTTCAGGGCAAAGGGTCAAGGAGTGGAAATCCTGGGGTTCATTCACCCAATCAGCAGTCACTGAGCCTCCTGAGGGCCAGGCCCTATGCCCATAATAGGGTGGGAAAGGGTGGTAATTTAGGGGTCCTGGGTGGTACAAATAGCTAGCACTTGACTACTAACCAGGAGGTTGGTGATCCGAACCCATCCAGTGGCGCCTTGGAAGAAAGCCCTGGCTTGCTGCTTCTGTAAAGATTACAGCCAAGAAAATCCTGTGGAGCAGTTCTCTGTGTAACACACGGGGTCATCATGAGTCAGAGTTGTGCATGGCAGTGGGTTTGGCTTTGTTTGGCTGGTGTGGGGCCGAGGGGCTGGGGCAGAGCAGGCTCCAGGCGCCACAGACAGCTGCCCTCCCTTCCAGGTCTCCGTCACTGCCAGGGATGATGTGCCCTTCTTTGGGCCCCCTCTCCCAGACCCTGCTGTGTTCAGGAAGGTGAGTGGCAGCCCTACTCCCGGTCAGGTCACGGGCAGAGGGGGGGTGCACATTCTGTCGGGGTAGCTGGGCTCCCCTACCTTGCGGCTGTGCCATCTTGATAAAAACAGTGTTTTTGTTTGTTTGTTTTTTACAAGATTACACAACAAGCAGATGTACTATTTCACATTTTCATAGCAGACTCTGTGGCCTTCCTCAGTTATAATCGTCTTTCCTCTAAGATGATTAGGGAGCAGGGCACACGACTCCCCACCTCTCAGCAGCTACATTTTGAGCCCTGGCTCCAGCCCCATGCACAACACACCTGCTGCCTCAAAAGAGGCAGTAGGAGACCCCAGTCCAGGCGCTTGCATTTAAGGAGTTTGCCCTCCTGAGGGGATGGGCAGGCATGAAGGCACAGGGCCCTCAGGTGGCTGGGCTGTGGAGCTGAGCCCCCAGGAGATGTCCTTCTGTGAATGAGGTGGGAGCAGCCCCAGACCCCAGCAGGGGGTGGCTTAGGAGCTCCAGCCCCTGACTCCTGGGGGTTCAGCCCCTTATTTCTGTGCTAACTTGACTCTTCTTCTCTTCTCCTCCATGCTGGGGGTTCCCAGGGGCCTGAGTTCCAGGAATTTTTGTTGACAAAGTTGATCAATGCCGAATATGCCTGCTACAAGGCAGAAAAGTTTGCCAAACTGGAGGTGAGGCTGTGGGTCTCCTGCTAGGGCTGATCCCCCACTCCTTTCTCAGAATCTCAGCCTTGCCCCTGGGGAGGGAAAAGCCTTGTTCAGACCATGGCTGGGCAGGGATGAGGGCCTTGCAGCAGATGGAGGAAGGATTTAGGAATGGGTAACGCTTGAAAACCCTGTGAGCAATTCTGCTCTACACACGACACATGGGGGTGGCCACAAAATGTACGTGGCAACAGCCAACAACGGCAGGGCTTGGGTGGAGTCCCAGGGTGGTGCAAATGGTAAATGCACTTGGCTGCTAATGGGAAGATAGGAGGTTTGAGTCCTAGAGGTGCCTAAGAAGAAAGCCTCCTTCCAAAAGTCAGCACCGAAACCCTATGGATTATAGTTCTACCCTGCCATGCATGGGGTCACCACGAGTCAGAATCAACAGGGCAACTAGTTATGAGGTGTGTATAGGAGGGGCCTCAAAGGTGGTAGAAGGGCCAAGGAGGGATGGGAATGGAGGAGTGAAGCCAGATCTTGAGGGACCATCAAGAGCCCTGGGGGGCTGCCTGATCTGCGGAGGGGTTTGGGGAAGCCAGAATACCCTCGAGCGGCCCAAACTCTTCCCCACGCACCGCTTACTTGATTGCCGGATTTCGAACCGTGAGAGCCTGCGGTTTCCTCACCACTCGTCTGGCCCACAGGAGCGGACGCGGGCCGCCCTTCTGGAGACACTCTACGAAGAGCTGCATACCCACAGCCAGTCTATGATGGGCCTGGGCGGGGACGAGGACAAGATGGAGAACGGCAGCGGGGGTGGGGGCTTCTTCGAGTCTTTCAAGGTGACTCCCCTGGGTCTAGCTCCTCGCTCCCCCGCCCGCCCCCCCCCAGGCCCCCTGTGCCCCGCCCCGCAGTCCTCCGCGCTCCCCCCTCCCCCCTGTGAGGGGGGGTGGCTTAGTATAGGGTTGGGGGTGGGACTGGTGAGCCAGGCGTGGGAGTGAGGATATAGACGAACTTCCATTGGGGGTGGAGTGTAGGTTAGGGAGAAACTCAAGGTGAACCCAAGGATTTGGGGTGGGTTCAGACTTGGGGGTGTGGTCTGTTTCTGGGGTAGAGCTTGCTACTGGGAGTAGAGTATAAGGTGGGGTTCTAGCTTGGGGAAGAGTTAGTGGCTTGGAGGCAGGGCCTGGATGTGGGGGCAGAGTCCCTGAGGGCCCAGGTGTATCTCAGATATGACAAGTATGGCTCGTTCTCTGGGTGCCACTTGGAGGGGGAGTGCCCCTGAGCCACTATTAACTCAGCGTGGCCCAGCAGCACCCTTCCTCAAGCATGGTAGGCATCCAGAGGTGTAGCGAGGTGGGGCAGAGCGGGACACGTCCTTCTGGGCTCAAGTTAAAGGGTGCCAGAGGAGGCATGGAATGTTATTCTGAGGTGCCACCGATATGAAAGGCACCTGACTGAGGCAGCCAGGTAAGAAGAGGGAAGGCTTTTCTTCTGCTGCTAGCAAGGTCTGTTCATCTTGAAACTGAGGGTGGTGACCCAACGGAGAGATGTCTTAGAGATTTCCCTGGCTGTTTGTTAACCTTGCTATGCCCCTGCTCCGGGGAGTTCTGCTGAAGTGCCAAGGGTAGTGGCTGCAGGTCAGTATGTGCTGAAGAAAGGAAGGTCCTCTGTTCTGAAATAGGGACACAAGCAGAGGTCCCTGAGGGTGTGTGTATGAACTGAGTGGCCAGTGGAGAGGCAGCTTAGTGTTAAGGGCACAGAAGCCCTGGTTCAAATCTCAGCTGGACCACTGGCCAGCTGGCTGTTCTTAAGTTTCTTCATCTGTTGTGTAGGATAACAGCACCTTACTTCATATTGTGTTGTTGAGTTATTATTTTATTTGTAAAGCAGTTAGACTAAATTAAAAAGCAAAATGCCCTGCCTGCCTCAGCGACTATCTGTTGGTCAGAGTGAGAGGCCAAGGAGGAGGGCATTCTCTGTAGAGCCTGGACTCACCCAGATGGCAGGACCCCAGGGTGCAAGTGCCACACCTCTTTGACACCCACAAGAGGATGGCCCATTCTCCAGGTGCCCCAGCCAGGCTCTCTTGAGGCTTCTTCGCCTTCACCCCAGGCCAGGCCACAGAGCTGGAGACATGGGTTTGCATGAGGGAATTAGCCAAGCTGCCCAGCCTGCCCTGGAGGTGAGGTGAACAGACTCATCTTTCGAGAAAGAGGCTTGGGGAGGGCTCACTGGAGACGGGAAGGGTGGGATGAGTATAGGTCTGGGGACCTTCTTTGAGGCAGTCTCCAGTGGTCCCACATTTGATGAGTGCTGGACAGTGCACCTAGATTAGGTCCAAGAATTTCTAAGAGGCAGCAGAGCTGATGGTTAAGGGCATGGGATTTGGTGTTTGGGTTCCAAGCTCGCCTCTGCCTCAGTTTCAGCATATGTAAAATGGTGGTGATAATAGTCACCCCTTCGGAGGGCCGATGGGTAGACAGACAGTTAACGTAAGATACGTGGTCTCGTGTCAGTAAAGATTCACTAAGAAAGGAGGGGAGGAAGGAAAAGAAAGAAGGAAGCTCTAAGAAATCTTGGGAGGGAACTGAGGTTTCTGGAGGGTTCTCTGTGCACATTTGGTCATGACCCAGTACCTTTTTCAGTCTTTACAACAACCATGTGAGGAGGAAACTGGGGTTCAGAGAGGTGAAACAGCTTGCCCAGGGTCACCCTGTTCATTGGTGGCAGAGCCAGACTACCCATGTGGACCTGCCTCTTGTGCGACAGTGAAACTAAGGCCTCATGAGGGCAGGGGAATCCCTGGGCATCACCCAGAGGGTATTGGTGGCAAGGGACCAGATGCCTGGCTCCTCGTGCAGCCCGAGGCTCTGGGTTTCCTTGAGGTGGTGGTGCCTTATGAAGCCGGTGCCCCGCCTCACCCCCACAGCGGGTCATTCGGAGCCGCAGCCAGTCCATGGACGCCATGGGGCTGAGCAACAAGAAGCCCAACACCGTGTCCACCAGCCACAGCGGGAGCTTCATGCCCAACAACCCAGACCTGGCTAAGGCGGCTGGAATAGTGAGTGCCCCCCTCCTGGCTCTCCCTTACCTCCTGAAGCTGGCCCCATGTCCTTCTATCACCTCGCTGTCCACATGCCCATCCTGGGTTCTGGACTTGGTCCAGACACTCCTCTCCATGGGGTTAAGTTCCTAGGCTGGGACACTGGGAAGCTGAGAGCCTGCAGCCCTCTCCTGAGCTCCTCAGCCCTCCTCTTCTCCTAGCCCCTCATATGGGTGTGGACTTTCTTGGGGTCAGCTTGGGGCAGCTTCTACTTCACATTTCTTACTGAGCACCTACTGTCTGTCGTGTGCTGGGGACTCGGCTGCTATGTGGTCACCTACTGTCAAGCCTTGGGTTTCTGGGAGCACCTACTGTGTGTCAGTCTGTGGCCACCCACTATATGACAGGACCTGAGTTGCTGTGTGAGCACCAACTCTATGCCTGGCTCTGGAATGCTGGGTGGGTACCTACTGTGTGTCAGAGCCTGGGCTGCTGTGTGGACATGTACTCTGTGAGCATCTATTATGGGCCTGGCCCTGAGCTTCTGTGAGCACTTACTATGTGTCAGGTCCTGGGCTGCTGTGTGAGCATCAACTCTGTGAGCACCTACTGTATGCCCAGCCTTGGGCTGATTTCTGAGAACCTACTGTGTGTGTGGAAATGGATGGCTGTATGAGCACATAATGTGTGCTATATTCTGGATTTCACTGAGCTCCTGCTATGTGTCAGGAAGTGAGCTGTTATGTGGGCATCTATTCTGTGACACCTACTGTGCGCCTGGCCCTAGGCTGTGGTATGAGCACCAGCTGTGCACCAGGGCCACTGTAGCTGTGTGACTGACTGTTGTGTCAAGAACTGGGCTTCTATGTAAGCATCTCGTGAATGAGCACCTACTGTGTGATTACTTACTGTCTGCCAGACTCTGGGATTCTGTTGCTAACACCTAAGGGGATGCTGGGAACAGAGAATGCTAAATGAGGCTTCACTTGTAGGCCTATCTGCTTTCCGCCACCCAGTGGCCACTCAGAGCACTACACTCATTTGCTTTGCTCTCCCAAGCCCTGTCCGTCCATCCATCCATCCCCCATTTATTGACTATCTACTGCATGCAAGGCCCTGTGCTCAGTGCTGTGAGGCTGTACCACATGGCAGGAGGGAACCCTCACACCTGTCCTGTGGTCTGGCCTGGACAGGGAAGCGAGGTGGATTCTCTGCTATCTAGCAGGGTCACAAAGCCCATTGTCATTGGAGAAACAGGCCCAACTCCCCCCTTTTAGATTTACCAATCCCCTTTCTGAAGGGGCCCAGCTTCCTATGGGTGGCCAAAGAGGGGCCCCAGGGACAGGGCCAGGCCAGCAGCACCCACCATGGCAGTAACCAGACCCATTTCTGTTTTTGTCTTTGCACAATTCTCCTCTCTCTTCATGTTCCTTCTCCTTCCACTCTCTTCTTTTTCTTTGTTTTTCCTTCTGTGTCTCTCTTCTCGCTTTTCCTCTCCCTGACCTCTCCCACTGTTGTATTTTTCTTCTCCTCTTGTGCCTGTCTGCTCGCTCCTCTCCTCCTCCTTTCCACTGTTCTCTCTTTCCTTTTTCCCTGCCCCTTTCTTGCTCTCTGTCTGTGTCTCTGCCTGTGCCCATCTCTGTCTTCCTACCTCTGTATTTCACTGTTGCCCCCCTCGCATGCCCCCGTCTCTCTCTCTGTCTTTATGACTGTCTGTCTATCCCTTGTTCTGTTTCCTCTGTCTGCTCTGTTTCTGCATCTCACTTCTCTCCCCTTCTCTGTCCCATCTCTTTTCTTTGTTTTCCCCATCCTTATGTCTTTCCCTCCTTCCCCTGTCTCACCTCCCTCTCTCCATCTGTCTTTCTGACCCTCTTAATGTCTGTCTGCCTCTCTCTGCCCCTGTCCTCTGCTACTTGCCAGTCATTGCTTATTCCTGGGAAAAGCGCGAGTAGATTCGGACGCCGGGGCAGTGCCATAGGCATAGGAACCGTGGAAGAGGTTGTCGTCCGCGGGGCCACCAGCTCTGGAGGCTGCCTGCACGCGCTGCTCTCTGCTCACTCTCAGGACGGAGGCCATATTGGGGACGTTGCCCCCTGACCCCTGGGACAGGCCCAAGGGTGTGCAGGACAAAGTGCCAGAAGCTCCGATGGCACTCAGGGCCTGCTTTGGGGCCTGGTACCTGTGCCAGCACCAGTGCCCCCCACCAGAGGCCTCTGACCCTGCCCTGGACCCTGGGACCCTGGCTTAGTCCCTGCTGGGATTCAGTACCCAAAGACCCTGTGCCCAGCTGCACGTCCCCCAATATCGCTGGTTCTGCATGGAGTACCATCCTTCCCCTCTGCCCCTACCACCCCCCCACTTCCCTGCCATAAACTGTCTTGGGGGCTCCTGCCTCTCTGTGCCTCCCTGGGGCCCACCTTCCTAATTCTGATGCCTGGGGCACCCCCAGTGTGTGGGGAAATTAGGAGGCTATCTTTTTGCTGCTGGGACAGGGGCTTGGGTTTTGCTACGCCCGCTCTCTGAGCATCCACCCACTGGCTGTAGGTCCCATGGAGACCCAGAGAGGTGAGGAGGGGTTAACCAGTCTGAGGACTTGGCCTCCTCCCCTCCCAGCCCCAGACTGGCTGCCCCAGCCCCCTTTAGGCTCCACCCTTCTACCCTGGGCTAAGATCCCAAGGCCAGCCCTGCTGTGGGAGCTTGCGCTCTCTGGGCCCTGGTTTCCGGATCTGTAAACTGGGGGAGCTACCTCTGGAGATAGATGTTTTCTCTTGCTTTCTTGCTCAGTGCCTCTTTTCAGGGCCCGGGACAGAGGGATGCCAGGGTGGCATGTGGGAGGCACAGGGGCTCCCAGAGCAGATTGGCACTGAATTGGGCCTCTCCCTGCAGTCACTGATTGTCCCTGGGAAGAGCCCTACAAGGAAGAAGTCAGGCCCGTTTGGCTCACGTCGCAGCAGTGCCATCGGCATTGAGAACATACAGGAAGTCCAGGAGAAAAGGTGGGTGGGACAGTCCTGTCTCCTCAGGCCCCTTTCCTGTCCCCGCCTGCAGCCCCTCTCCTGACCCCCACTCAATGGCAGAGAGAAGCAGGCAGTAGGGAGTGCCCCATCCCACTGTGTCTCCCATCATGACAGCTGTGCCTTCACATCCCTGCTATGCATCCAGCACCAGGGCCAGTATGTCACATCCCCAGAAACGTGGTCACCTCTCGGCACTTTTGCTGGCTCAGTGTTGGGGCCTGTGCCTTGTAGGTGGAGAAGCCATAGGTCAGAGGGGCAGGAGGCTTGCCCAGGCCCCACAGCTGGTGAAGGGCATGCTGGACTCTGGGCCCTGGTCTGTCTGCGCTTAGCGCTCGTGCTCTTTCCACTGCCCCAGCAAGTGAAGAGGAGGCCAGTACTGCTGTCTTGGTGTCAGGGCAGTGCTGGTCAGGGCATGTGGGTATGTGTATGTGGGCAGCACGGGGCAGCAAAATCGTGTTACCAGCTCAGCAGCCCCTGGAAAACAGAGGCTAGTTTGTGCGTGTGACATATAACTGGGCTGTGTGACTTTGGGCAAGTCATGGGACCTCTCTGAGCCTTAGTGTCCAAATCTGAAAAACGGGAGTAGAAGTGAGCCAACATCATGGGGCTGCTGTGAGGATTCAGGGCAACGCCCTTTAGCTCAGCATGGTGCTGGTGCACTGAGAAGGCTCTGTGGGGGAGCTGGCACAGTTTTCAGCATCACTAGAATGTGGAATTCTTTCACCTGGATTCAAATCTTGGCTTGAATCCGTCCTGGCTGGGTGTCCTGGGGCAGGTTCCTTCTCATCTCTGGGCCCCAGTTTCCCTGCTGTGGTGGGGAGGAGTTGGGAGGTGCCTGTCACACCTGTGCTCCAGCAGTGTCGCCTCCTCTTTGGCCAGGCTGGCCCAGAAGCCCAATGGGACTGCTCTGAGGGGATCCCTGAGCCCAGCCCCCTTGGGTGTGAGCTATGAGGTGCTCATGACCTCCACTTACCACCTGGGCCTCATTCTATTCCTGATGCCAGGCCTGGTCCTGAATCCCCCTGCTACCCTTTTATGCCTCACAGGGAAAGCCCCCCAGCTGGCCAGAAGACCCCAGACAGTGGACACGTCTCACAAGAGCCCAAGTCGGAGAACTCGTCCACTCAGAGCTCCCCAGAGATGCCCACAACCAAGAACAGGTTGGGGCTCAGGGCATGCTGAGCTGGAGGCTTGGGTGTGGTGGGTTCATGCCTTCCATTCCCAGCCTGGACCTGGAGACACTGCAACTGCCACACCACGGCATCGCTGAGGCCTTGGTGCTCCCTCGGGTCCTCCCTGAGACCCACAGCCATTGAGTGCCTTGTGCACGCCAGACCCTGGAACACTGGCAGACAGCATACGTGGAGCTATCAGTCCAGTGTGGACATAACCAATAAGCTGTTTGCAGGTAGAGATGACAGGAGGGAAGTAAAACAGGGATATGGTGAAGAATGCTAGGGAGTGGCATTTTAGATGGGTGCTCAGGGAAGACATCGCTAAAGGGGTGACATTTGAAAGGGGCAACTAGATGAGGAGTCACCGGCATGGCAGAGGGTAAAAAGCACAGCAAGTGCAAAGGCTCTGAGGCAGGAAAGAGCTTGGCTGCCTGAGGGAGAGAAAGACAGGTAGTGCAGGAGCACTGGAGCCCAGGGAGTAAGGGGCTGGGCCTGGCAGGCACGTGTAGGATGGCAGCAGTAATGAAATCAGAGAGCTGGGCACGACTTTGGAGACCATGTGAAAACACTGTGTGAGAATAGGAGTCTTTGGGAGATTGTAATTAAGGGAGTGAGGCTTTTAAAAAGTTGGCTGTGGTCACTGTGTGAGGATGGGGCAGAGGCAGGAACAGGAGCAGGGAGATGGGTGAGGAGGCAGTTGGAGGTTGCCAGGAGATGCTTCTGGACCAGATGGTGGTTGTGAAAGAAGAGCGAAGCGTAGGGGCTTGGGATGTATTTGGAAGGTGGAGCTGATGGGCCTAGGGCGTGGAAGGGCCTTAATAAGCTCTAGTGATGTGGGCTGACTTAGGGGGTTGCCCTGGAGGCATTTGCCCACTTCTCCCTCAGGCCTCCATTCAACACACGTTGGCTGAACTCTGTGCAGGCTTCATGCAGACACTAAAAGGACCAGGAGACCCAGTGTAGACTGAAGAGTCAGGCGAGTGAACATGAAGGCAGAAAAAGGTTACAGGGACCAGGGATAGGAAGGGAGGTCCTCAGCAGGACCCAGAGGAAGGAGGTCATTCCTACCTTGGGTGGAGGAATCAGGGAGGGCTTCCTGGAGTAGGGGGCCCTTGGTTGAGTTTTGGAAGATGAATTTGCTTTTGGTGATTTGAAGGAAGAAGTGAGACTCCAGACAGGAGACCCAGAGGCCCTGAGCATGATACAAAATTATGGGAGAGTTAAGAGATCGCACTCTGGATTCAGAAGGCTTGATCCAAACCTCTGTTCTTTTTCCTATGGCTGGGTGACTTTGGGTAACATACACACCCTCTCTTTGAGTTCAATGATAACAATGAGAGAATTCACGTGAAAGTGCTTAGAATAGTGTTTGGCACAGAGTCAGTCATGTGCTAGATGATATTGTTACTAGTTGTTGATATTGAAACCAAGCCAAGGTGATTAGACTTCATCTGGGGCACTGGGGAGCCATGAGAGGGATTTGAGCAGGGTAGGGCATGTTCAGGTGCAGGTATTAGGAAGGACAGTGGTGGGGAGGCTGCAGCAGGAGTCCTGGGAGGCTTAGAGGTACAGGGAACTATAATGGGGGCACAAAAGCTGTTGGCTGGCCTCTCTGGGCTGGGTGGGTGGGGATGAGGATGTGGCCCAGCTGGTGTCCAGGGTGATGCTGGCTGATAGGGTACTGTCTGTGGCAGAGTGGAGACAGCGGCCCAGAGAGCAGAAGTGCTGAAGGACTTCTCCCGCTCCTCGTCCAGTGCCAGCAGCTTCACCAGTGTGGTGGAGGAGACGGAGGGTGTGGACGGGGACGACACAGGCCTGGTGAGTGGCCCTGGGCTGGCTCCACAGTGGCCAGGGCTGGGGGCACCTCTTATTCCTGGAGATGCATGAGCCTACCCATGTGGCTGAAATGTGATCTGGTGCCCAGTCCAAAAGAACAACACTGACAAACCCTCCCCAGCTCTAAGCTTGCCATGGGTCCCCAGTACCCTCCACAGACAGCCTAGTCTCTGAGACCATTGACCTTCTGACCCTTCATTTCTTCCCTTTCCAACCTCATCTCCTACTGCTTTGGCCACTCTGCATTCCCCAAAACATACCAGGCCCACTCCATCTCCAGGCCTCTGCACAAGCCTCTGTCTAGAACACTCTTCCTTCTTCCTCCTTTGCCTGGCTGACTTCTGTTCAGCCTTCTCAACTCAGCCTCACATCACCTCCTCCTAAAAGCCCTCCCTGATTTCCAAGTCCCAGGGTAGGTTAGGAATCCCCTGTAGGTTCATAGAACACCCCAGCTTTTGTCTTTAGCACCCTTTGGTCATACTTTAGTCAGCAAACCTTTACTTGCCAGGCACTGTTCCAGGTGCACATACGGTGGGGAACAATACAGACCAAGGCCCCGCTGTATGGGGCTTAGATTCTAGAATAATTAGTTCTATTGTCTGCCTAGACTTTGAGCTCCCTGAGGGCAGGGGCCATGCCCATTCTCCTGGGCCAAGCCATGGAGGACATTAGTGAATGTTTGCTAAATGAATGAATGAATGAATGAATGGTTGTGATTGATGTGTGTCTGCATCTGCACCTGCCTCCAGGCTGCCCTCCTTCCTGTGGTCTCCTCCGGCGATGCTGGACCCAGCGTCCTTTCGGTGGGGCAAGGATAGGGGCTCATAGAATGTGGGGGGGAGGGTCAAGCCAGTGCCATGGTATAGGCCAACCTCTCTGCCTCTCCTCTCTCCTTTCTCCAGGAGAGTGTCTCATCTTCGGGGACGCCCCACAAGCGGGACTCCTTCATCTATAGCACGTGGCTGGAGGACAGTGTCAGCACCACAAGTGGGGGCAGCTCACCAGGTATCAGGCAATTGGCAGCTTCTCTCCCCCCCCCCCAGAAGGGCTGAGGGGACAAGGCTGGACACAATGTCCGAGAGCAGTTCTCACACCCCAGGTGGTGGGTATGTGATGGGGCCCAGGTGTAGGCCCTGATGGCCCCTGACGTGGGGCAGACACGGAAGAACTCAGTCAGAACCCAGCACTCTGGTCCAGTGCTCTCTGCCACGCCTCATACCCTGCTTCCTCCTATAGACTGTGTGCCTGGACAGTGGGCAGTGGGGGGGTTGGAGGACTGGTTGCAGCTGTGAGGGTCTTGGAGGTTGATGGGATGGGCAAGAGGGCAATAAGGGTGGGTTTCCCTAAGGGAGGGACTTGGCAGGGTTGGGGAACACGATGCCGACCACCCATCCATGCCCCCCGTTTCCCTGGTGCCTCCCCGCGGCCAGTGAGGTGGCTCCCTCCTGCCCCCCTCCCCAGGCCCCTCGAGGTCACCCCACCCAGATGCCGGCAAATCAGGGGACCCTGCGTGTCCTGAGATCAAGATCCAGCTGGAAGTGTCTGAGGAGCACATGTCCCGGCTGGTAAGTGCAGCCCCTGGGGGCTGGCAAGGCAGGGGCAGATGGCCCAGCACTTCCCTGGGAGGAAGCCCCCTGGAGGGAGAGACATCCGGGGGACAGGAGTGGGGCTGGGCAAAGAGTGCTCCAGGACAGAAGAGATGGGCTGGTCCAGCTTGGGTACAGCCAGTGACATCTGCATGCCTGTGTCTCTTGCCCTACACTGTTGTCTGTCCTTCACCTGCCTCGCCATGTTATCTGTCTGCAGGGCTCCTAGTCGGGCCACCCTCTCTGAAGATGACACCAAGCAGGTCAGACCCTGCCCCTCAACTCTTGCTTGGTGGGGGGAGGTTAGCAGGTAGGGGCTGACTCCTCCTGGTTCCCTTTCCCGCTTCTGAGGGAGAGCAGTGCATCTTGGGTCAGATCTCTGCTACTCAGTTGCTGGGTGACTTTGGCAGGTCATGGGCCCCTCTGGGCCTTAGTTTTCTTATCTGTACAGTGGGGCTTCACCTCTGCCCGTAAGCTGCTGGGAAGATTCAGTGGAAATTTCTGGGGGAGGCAGGGACCTGAGGGGTCCCAATGGATAGAAAGGACAGAACCATGGAACTCTAAGGGTAGGCCTCCCAGGCTCCTTCCTCCCTGCCTCAGGGTGTCTCCCTCTCCCTTTGCCCCGTAGATGAGGCCGCAGAAGCACAAGGTGAAGATGCTGTGTCAAGTCCAGACAGAAGGGACCTCTGCCCTCAAGGCCAGCCCCAGCCCCTGGACTGTCCCCTGCCTCCCCAGTCCTCCTCTTGACCTACCAGTTTGGGCTGCTCTGCCGGGTGGAGCCATCCAGACCTCAAGCGGGGCAGCTGCTGGCATCCTCCCCACCCCCAGGCGGAGGGTCTGGGCTGGGAAGGGAGTAGATGGTTGAAGCAGGACTCCATGCCCAGCTTATGCCTGTCCCAAGCCCCCATTACCTCTGGGCACACCTCTGGACTCAAGGGGAGAAAGATGGGAGTGGTATTGAGATATGTCAGTGCACATAGTCTACTAGAAGGAAGCAGGGTGTGAGGTATTTGGCAGAGAGAGCACAGGGCTGGCCATTCTGAGTTCTGACTTAGGTTCTGCTGTGTGGCTCTGGGCAAGTTACTCTCCCTTTCTGGGCATCTCTTCTGCAAATGGACAAGATTATTTCAGAGGTCCCTGAAGACTGTGATTCCATGTACCTGCCTCAGAAGAGGGACTGTCATCCTAGGATCCTCTCATCATTCTGTTTCTTGGGGTCCCTGGGGTCCCGGGTAGGCTGAGGGGCAGGGAGCTCATTGCCTCTCCTGGACCCTCCAACTCAATCGCAGATCTGCCAATGCCCTGTCCACTGCCTACATGTGACAGACATGTGTGACCCCTTGCGGAAGAAGGGAGAGCTATCTGGCTTCTCAGCCAGCACCCAGCTTAACCCTTACCATCCCATGCTGTGGGATGCTCCCAGCTGAGGGGGCTCAGCTGGCATAGAGCCACCGGCCTCACTCCTGCACCCTTCCACTGTGGAGGGGGCCACCAGTCACAGCTGCTCTGAGTCCAAGTTCTTGTGTGTGTCTGTTCACACTTTTTAGGCACCATGCCAAAGGCCAGCCTTCTAGCCCCAACAGCTAGTTTGGAAGCTCCCGCGGCCGTGTGTATGTTGGTAACAGGTGTACAAAATAAATTCTATTTATCACTATTGTAACCTGCAGTGGGCCTGGCTCTGCATGTTCCCCACCCTGATTGATCACATGCAGGTGTTCTGTGGAAGGGGGCTGCTGGATCTGGGGGCACTTCTAAGGGCAAGTTGCCCCTTCATGACGTCATTCTTCTTGCCTTGTAGGGAGGAGCAAGGCTCTGGGGCCAGGCAGTCCTAAGAGTGGGCCCTGGTTGTCCATCAGATTACTATGAGAGAACTGACCGGTTTGCACCCACCACCACGACCACCACCACCTCTTAGTGGCATTGAGTGGCATAAGTAGCTTCCCTGAGCCTCGGTTCCCACTTATGTAGAATGGGAGTAATGGTAGCTCTCCCATGGGATCATGATGAGGATTAAATAAACTGATGGAAAGCAAACAGCACAGTGCCTGGTGCACAGTTAGTGAATTGCTTCCTTCCCTCCCTTCTCAAGCTCAGAGAAGCCCAAGAATTTCCCCAATGTGACCAGAAGGGGGTGCCAAGGGCTCTCGTACAGGGACTTAAGCCCTCACCAGCATCTATGAGGGTGGCAGGTGTTCAGGATTAATTCACTGAGATCCTGGCCTGGAGGGGCTCATTTATCAGGGGAGATGGTTATAAAGGGCCATCAGTGACCTGGGGAGCGCACTGGCAGGGGACCCCACCTGGGTGTGGGAAGCATGAGCTTCCTGGAGCAGTGGGGCCTGAGCATCACTGATGCCTGTTTACTGAAGTGTGGGAAGGCTCAGAACAGTGTCCTGGGGAGCCACAGGTGCAGAAGTGTGCAGGAGAGACCATGCCCGAGGGCAGCAAACGTTCCAAATGGAAGGACTAACCATGCAGCCAGGAACCACATGGCCTTGAATGCCAGACCAAGGGGCTCTGTGCTGTGTGTAGGGAGCCACAGAGAGTTTGAAACGGCATGTAGAAGAGAGAAACTGGAGGAGGTGGCTGGGTGGGGTCAGTGGCAGGGGAGGGAGAGTATTGAGGAAGCTGTTGTTGGACAGGTGGTGGCCAGGAAGACAGTGGGCAGGGTTAGGAAGTGGGGCATGAGCAACTAGGGTGAAAGACTTGATAGGGTGTGAAGGGAGGGAGGGTCTGGCCTGGGTGTTGGGTGAAGGGGAGTTTTTTCTTTGACAGGACCATAGGAGGAAGAGCAGGTTTGAAAGGTGGCTTGTGGGCAGGCACAGACTTGGGCCCTAAGGACACAGGACCTGGCTTGGCCTCCTGACAGCTTTGTGGCCTGCCCCCAAGCTCTTACGCCCTCCCCTCCCCGGGATAATGCTGAGTGCACCCTAGGAGCTGTCGGGAAGTGTCATGCTGCTTATGGCCCTCAGATGCCTCAGTCCACCCACTGGCTGTGACTCACACCCAAACCCCACCCTCCTGGGCTTGGCTCTAGACTGCCTTGGCTCCATGGGTCCCCTATAAGCCCACTCCACTCCCCTGATCAGCCTCACCCCTAGGCACCCTTTCCAGCCTCTAGCTCTCAGTCCTCTGCCCCAGACTTTCATGCCAGCAGCCAAGGGCCAGCCCCAATGTCAAGAGCTTAGCTTTGGAGTCAGCTTTGAGTTCTCTTCATCTCCTAGCTCTGTGACCTTGGGTTTGTGAGTTTGGCTCTTGGCCGCAGTTTCCTCATCTGTACAGTGGGGATGCTGATAATCCTGACCTCCTTAGCACCTCCCTGATCGTCATTGGTGAGGACTGAATAGACTGGTACCCTTTTAGAGTGCAGCCCTAGAACACGGTGGGCTCAAAGCATAGCATGGGTGGGAGATGATTAGCTATTAACAGGGATCATTATCAACCTTTGGAGGGGTCAACAGCACACGGAAGGCGCAGGAACCAGTGCTGGGCACAGATGTCCTGTTGGAGAGAGAACTGTCGGTTGCTCCCGAGTCCAGTGTCTCAGCCATCACTCGGGGTGAAGAGCCTTTCACTGGAGGGCTCTGGCACCCCTCCCCTACAGCTCTTTCCCATCGCTGAGGCTGGAGCAGCTGAGGACCATGGTGGGGCAGCTTGGCAAACAGACCTGCCCAGGTGGTGCCAGGCCCCAACTGTGGGAAGGACTGAGTGTCAGCCCAGGCCCCCACTCCGCCCCAGCCCTCTTGGCTCCAAGGTGGAACCAGGGGAGGCTGAGGATCAAAGTGTCTAGACCTGTTTCCCTTGTGCCCTCGCCAGCGCTGGGCTCCTCCTGGGTTCTGAGGTGGGGAGGGCGAGCCAGGACACACTGACCCAAGGCTGGAATTAGGGCTGGGGTGGGGGGGGGTGGAGCATGGGCTCCGGGAAGCGCTAGCCTCTGCTTAGAAATAGCTCTGGTGGTGGAGGAGGCAGCCAGAGGTCTCCCCAGACGAAGGAGTGTTGAAGCCTCTGGTGGAGACCCCGTCATCACAATACCCCCCTTCCCTTGCATCATAGACAGGGAAACTCTGTCTCTCCAAGTCTCAGTATCTTCACCTGTGAAATAGGTAGATGTCCCATTTATTGCTTTGAAGAGACCATCATGGCCTCTTGGGTACCTTGCAAGGTGTCTGGCATAGAACCCGTGCTCAGTATGTAGGTCCTCCCAGCTCCCCTCCACAGTTGGGGTGTCCCTGGACATCCATGGCTAACTTTGGGACAATTTTGCCAAAGTAATGGCCCCAGATCCAGGCCTACCTAGTGCCAGGGAACTGGGACCTGAATGTTCTCTGCTGCTCAGGCCACAGGGGGTGCTCAGGCGGGGCCTGGAATGTGGCAGTCCCTCCCTCTTTCCTTGCGCCCTCCCCGCCAAGGGGACAGCTTGGGACAGAGCCTCCTGAAATAACCAGATCTGGTTAGCGAGGCTAATTTTAAAAGCCACTCTGGCTGCTCCATAGGCATGAATGTCCTTGTGTTTGCCCCAGGGAGACAGGGTGAGGGGAGAACAGCCAGGGCTGGGGATGCGACCTGAGCACTTCCTCTCCTGCCTGCCCGTGCAGGAGCTCCCCACACCCTAGTACCCCTGCCTCCCCCTGCACCAGAGCTGCTCTGTGAACTCTGGGGGCTCTTAGAACCCTCCACCCCTGCACTGGCCTCTCTCAAACAGTTCTGAGCAAGACGATCTTAAGTTGTCTTTTTCTCTCTTGCCTCTCTCCCCCTGTGTCTCCATCTGCTTGGTCTCTGGGTTCCTTTATCTCTGTGTCTCTGACACTCTTGGTCCTTCTCTCCAGCTGTGGCTCTGTCCCTCTCTCTCTGGATCCATCACAGAGGGGACCAAGCATTCCTGATGACCCATAAGCTGGGCCACATGCTGGGGTGGTAGCCACCTGGGAGCAGGGGGTTTGGTGGGGGAGAGCAGCCTTTCTAGGGGCCAACAGGAGCTATGAGTGGGCAGGTAGGGGCCAAGTCTAGGCATGACCTGAGCCATCTGGCCAGGCCAGGTGCCAGCAGCAGGAATGAGCTGCAATGACAGGGCTGCCAGACTCAGCAAATAGAAACACAGAGTGCCCAGCTAAATGTGAATTTCAGATAGAGATAATTTTTAGTGTAAGTATACCCCCTGCAATATTTGTGAGATACTTAATACTAAGATATCCTTCATTGTTTATCTGAAATTCAAATTGGAGTATATTTTATCTGGCAGCCCTAGCCAGGGTGGTTCTGGGAGTGAGGGGAGAGATTTTATAAGATAGTGGGAGCCACAGTCTGTTGGGGTGGCACTGCTGTGTCCTAGGGGAAATCCCAGCCTGATGGGGGAGATTCATCTTTTAACCTTAGGAACCCCTAGTTTGATGGAGGTGTCACAACTGTGCCCTGGGGAACCCCAGTCTGAAGGAGGAGGCACAGGTGCTGGCCACAGGGAGCATTCAGTTTTCTGGGGGTGGAAACAATCTGGTGGAAGGGAGCTCATGACAGACAGATAGACACCAGTCTCCTCAATGGAACCTTAGACATCAGGAGTGTGTGTGTGTGTGTGTGTGTGTGTGTTCTGCTGAACCCCAGCGCCTAACACAGGGCTTGGAACGTAGCAGAAGCGCCATCATAATGAATGAAGAATCTTCTCAATCCATGTCCACTCCAGGGTGCATAGCCAGCAGGGGGGCATGGCCAGCAGAGGGCCCCAGCTCCCCACCTCCCATGCTCCTGGAGCCTTTGATTGTGTGTGGCCCCCATCCCAGAGGCTCCTCCACTGAGCTGCAGAGGGGGAGAGTAGCAGGCAGGGGGGTGGATGAGAGGTCCGCTTCTTCCCAGACCCTAGTCCCAACTCTGAGTTCAGCCCAGGACAAGGCTGAAGATGACTTCTGGCTTTATGGACAGCAGGGAGTTGGGGCCACAGTGGGAGACAGGCCAAAGTGGTGCTAACTCAGTGCTCCTTAGGATCAGCCAGGGGGATTCCTGGGACTGGAAAGTTGGGGACCGTTGTTGCTAAGAAGCTGAGCTTTGGGCTTTTTCCCACAGCCCTATAGTCTCGGGGATCTCCCCACAGGGCAATGTGGGAGAGGCCCATGTCCTTCCCACACTTTCTCAAGGGCAGAGACCCTTAAACATCATTCATTCATTCATTCTTCATTCATTCACTTGCTGACTCACTCACTCACTGTCCACTATTCACTGAGATGACCCACCCCTCTTAGGCCTTGTGCTAAAAAATCTAGGCAGCTAGTCTGATCCCAACAAGAACACACCTGTTCCCATCCCAGCACTGCCACTTGCTCTTGCCATCACCTTGGGCAAGCCATTTGACTTCTTAGAACCTCATTCTACCCATCTCTGAAATGAGGATAACACAGGGTTACTGTGAGGGTGCGTGAGCTCTCACCTGTCCGTGTGAGTGCTTCATAGGGGGAGCTGCTGCTGTTATTATTTGTAGTATTATTTTAAGGCCCCTGTGGGTTGGGCAAGGAGCCCTGGTAGCACAGTGATTACAGCACTCAGTTGCTAACTGAAGGGTGGGTAGTTTGAATCATGGGAGAAAAATGTGGCAGTCTGCTTCCATAAAGATGTAGTCTTAGAAACCTGTACAGGGAAGTTCTACTCTGTCCTATAGGGTTGCTATGAGTTGGAATCAACTTGATGGCAGTGGGTTTGGTTTTGTGGGTGAGTTGGGCAAGGAGAGAGTAGCTTACTGGCCCAAGGCCCTGGTCTCCTGGCCAGTGTTACGCTGAAGCCATTCTAGGCAGGCCCCACTTCCTCTTGGAGCTCCATCCTTCTTAGCCCCTACCTCTCTTTGTCAAGGAATGTCAGCTCCTTCGAGGTGCCTTTGGCTTCTAGATGCAGCAATAGAAGATCATCTTCTTAGCACCAAGGGTCCCCTCTTGCTTCAGAGAAAAGCAAGTGGTGAGCGTGGAGCTAGGAGTGACCACTGGGAGGCTGAGCTGTCCTTCTAACCTACGGTGTCAGTTGGAGCCTATCTCCTCCTGTGTCCAGTTATGCAGCAAAGGGACTGGACTGAACATCTCACCATGCCCTGGATGGGAAAGGACCCCTCTGTGTGTTGTCCTGTTAGTAATGATTTAGCTCCGAGCCTATAATCACATCTGCTGGGGAGGGACTAACATAGCATTTCTTTAAATTGGGCTCTAATTGTGGCTTTTAGTGGAGTCAGATACTCCCCATCCCCCAGCAGGTCTGAATCAGTGAGGTTGTCCCAGCCTGCCCTGCCAACGACTAGGGTCCCCCATGATAGCTGTGGCCCCCACTGAGCCACCAACAGGTCAGGGACAGATGTCCCTCTGGCCCCACTGTGTACCATGTCCTATGCTGGGCACTTTTCATCCAGTAGACTCTCATCTCACCACAGCTCTGGGAGGCAGGGGCTTCTGCGCCCCCCCCCCCTTTTTTTTAGAGAGGCACTTGCCCAAGGCCCATCAGCTGGGAAGTGGCAGATTCTGGATTTGAACCCAGGTCTGATTCCAGGGCTTTGTTCTTGCCCTGAGGCTGAGAGGAAGTGGCCGCCCTGGCTCAAGGGGCACTTAGGACCACCTGAGCCTCTCAATTGCAGCCTTGTCCATCTACATGTGACCCCAGCTATTCGGCCCTTTCCCCACCAGTAGCCAAGACCCTCGCTGTCCATCCTTCCTGCTCTGCAGCCTGCTTTCCTCTAGCTCAGAGCTA
Organism: Orycteropus afer afer; assembly: GCF_000298275.1. NCBI lineage: Eukaryota > Metazoa > Chordata > Mammalia > Tubulidentata > Orycteropodidae > Orycteropus > Orycteropus afer. Next base: position 6,903,125 of record NW_006921618.1, on the reverse strand, counting down.
TGTGCTGCTTACCAGTTCCCTCTCCTATCCCCCCAGAAGTGCAGGGCCAGGCCTGGAGAGTGGGGAGTTGGCAGACAAGGCCAGGGGCAGCTCCACCTCCTTGGCTGGTGGGGCCTGTGGTTTCCCTGTTTGTTCTGGAGATCCAGCCGCTTCCCCAAGGAGACAGCTAGTGGTTCCCAGGCCGCAGCTCCTCAGGCGGAGCCAGACTGCGGCTGGGCAGCCTGGGAGCACAGCCCACCAGCCCCGCCGGGGCTCCGCCAGGCCCTGGCGCTGGGTGGTCTGGGCTGCAGCCAGGAGCTTCGATCCTGGCCATGAGGCAGGAGCCACGATCAGAGCTCAAAGTCACCCTGCCAGGGACCTGAACCCCAAGGATGGGCCTGGTAGGGGGAGGGAGCATGCAGGCAAACAGTCCCTTGGGGGGCCCAGGAGTGAAGACCTTACTTAGGTCCCAGATCCATCTGAAAGCCTCAAGAGACATTTCTTCCTCAAGAGTGTCCCTGTTGGGTGGTTTCAACCCAGCCATTGGGCTGGCTCAGACAGGAGCTCACCTTACAAGCTGGTGGAAAGGCAGGGTTGGCAGGCAGGCAGATGCCGATCCAGCTATGCCCTCCTGTGGCTTCAGTGTCTCCATCTATACAATGGGCAGGGGACAGGGCACCATGTTTAACAAGGGCTCCTCCAGGCTGCAGCTGGGAGCTGGGCAGCTCAGCCTAGAAGGATCTTAGTTATTCTCACATTCTCTCTCAGGGGCTCCTCCTTGCCCCACCCCAGAGTCTCATGACTCCACTCTACATCTCAAGCAAAGCCCCCTCTGTTCCTGGCAATCCCAAGGTGGCTGCCTGCTAGAGTGGAAAGAGATCCTAAGGGCTTTAGAGTCTAACAGACCCAGGTTCAAGTCCTGGTCACTAGCTTTCTGCAACCTTGGGCGAGCCATGTCCCCTCTGCCTCATTCCTTTACTGTCATGACCCTCCTTCTTCTGTTTCCAGCCTAGACTCCCCTCCAAAACACTGGACTCCTTTTTTCCAACTACCTACCCTGAAGTTCTACTTGGATGCCCAGTGGGCATCTCCAATCTAACATGACCCCAAATGAACTCTCTCATCTCCCCGAATCTGCTCCCCTATTTCCCTAAATGACATCTCTATCCACCCACGTGCTCAAGCCAAAAACTCAGGGGGTGTCCCTAATTCCACCATTTCCTCCCTTTCCCACACTCAATCTATCAGCAAAGCTTCCAAAACAGAGCTGGGTTCCAACTCCTTCTGCCACCCTCACACTTCCAGCTTGGTCCAAGCCACCATCACCTCTAACCAGGATAACAGCAAAGCCTCCAAACTGCTCTCCGGCTTCTGTTCCTGGTATCCAGTTCTCCCTCTGCACAGCAGCCAGGGGGATCTTTCCAAAGCAGAAACCATTCATTCCTCCCTCCTGCTTCAACCCTCCAGTCTTCCCCTGTGACCCGGAGAAAATACATGCTCCTTGCCATCACCCCCAATGCCCCATCATGGATTTCCTGCCCATCTCTCTCACCTCATCCTGTCCACTGCCCCCATTTCCATGGACTTCAGCCACACTGTCTTCTTTCTGTCTCTCTAGCCTCGGGACAAAGAGCCCTGGTGGTGCAGTGTTTAAAGTGCTCAGCTACTAACCAAGAGGTTGGCAGTTTGAACCAATCATCCACTCCATGGCAGAAAGATGTGGCAATATATTTACATAAACATTCATAGCCTTGGAAACTCTATGGGGGCAGTTCTACTCTGTCTCAACAGTGTCGCTATGAGTCTTGACAAGATGGCAGTGGGTTTGGTTTGGGTTTAGCCTTAGGACTTGGCTTATTCCCTGGTTGCAACATTCTTTCCTCCAGATGTTTGCAAGGCTGCCATCTTACCAACTGAGTCTCAAATCAAAGGTCACTTTCTTAGACACCCCGACTGTCTGCTGTAGCAGCTCCCCCAGTAACTCTCTGGACCTTGGTTTTCCTGTTTGTAAAATGGGAGTAATGCCCTACCTCCAGTGTTATTAAAAAACTCATTGCCATTGAGTTAATTCCAACTCAGAGACCCCATACGTGACAGAGTAGAACCATATACTTCAGAGTTTTTCTTTTTTTAAATTGTGGTTTGGGTGAAAATATATGGAGCAAATTAGTTTTCCATTCAAATCTGTAGGCTAATGTTTCGGAAGTAGACCACCAGGCCTCTTTTCTGAGGCCCTTCTGGGTGGACACAGTCCTGCACAGAAAGCTGAGGGACCAGAAAAGAGCTCGGCACTGTGATCAAGGCGGGACAGTGTCCCACGAGAGGCCCAGCGGACACCACACAGGAACTCGGGAGCCCACACCCAGCTGAGAACGTAATCCCCTCTCCCCCAGATTGAGGTGCTAGAGCTTGGTGGGAGGTCTTCAGTTCAGGCTAATTACAAACGTTGCAGTCTTGGGGCTCTCACCACCCCTACCACAGGGTTAGGAGGGGGCTTTGGGAGCCTATGGTTCTGTGGCTAATGGGGTGGGGGCTGTTTTCCTTGACAAGGTTAGCACCTCAGAGGCCATGGGGAAAATGTGGATTGGGAGTCAGGCAGACTCAGATTCAAATTCTGGGTGTCACTTATGAGCCGTGGGACCCAGATCAGATCACCATTTCCTGCTGATTCTCAACTTTTCCCCGTCTGTAGAATGAGGATGATACTACCCACCTCATGGGATGGTGGAAAGGATTCCGAGAGACAAAGCATGAGAATATGCCCTCAAGGGAGTGACTCACTGACCAGCCTCCAGTATTTAGTATGACATATACACATAGTAGACGGAGTAGGCATCCTACTCCCTTCTGTACTTAATCTCAGAACAGTCAGTTTGCTGAAGATCTGCCCATTCACATGCTGATCCAGCTTTCTTCTTGACAAACTGGAGGTGGGACTTTTAGGCACATACCTGGGCTTTGTCCACCCGCCCCATGTCCACGGCCCAGCTTCTCCTGCCTGATCGGTTGCAGCAGCCTCCTCGCTGCTCTCCCAGCCTCCAGTTCCTCTTGTTGCTGCCACCTGGATGCAAGGATGCTAGGATGATCTTTCAATAATGATGCCCACTTCCCTGCTCCAGAATCTTTGATGGCTCCCCAGGGTCTCCAAGGTCAATCCCCTACTCCTTTAAATGGCATTCAAGGCTCTCTTGCTCATTTCTCCAAGTTCCTCTCTCCTCACGTCTTCTTCTGGATTTCCCTCTCTGTCCCCGGGCCCTGCTGTAATCTCCCTCCCCTCATTCAACTCATCTCACTCACTGCCTTTCCTGTCTCTGGGCCCACTTGTGCCCTAGCTGGGGAAGGTACCCCCACAGCTCTCTGCTTCCCACGGCCCTGGGATTGTCTCTGCCAGGAGCTGTGAGCTCCTTGAAAGCAGACAGTCAGGTATGTTCACATTTTATCTCCTGGTCCCCAGAGAGCAAGGGCTGGAAGCCCAGACTCCACTATGAACAGACAGGGGCTCAGTGTAAGACTGCAGGGGGTGCTGGGGACTGCAACAAACAGGAGCACCATCGTCCCCAATGGGTAGCCACCTCTCAGCTCCAGCTGACCACTGCCCTGCAGAAATGTGGGGCTCACTGCCGGGTAGACCTTGCATTTTTCAGAATTGCCAGAAACCCAGATCATATGTGAGTTTCCAGTTTTTAAAAATATTGTGAGGTGCTCAGGGTCTGAGGGTGCATGAGTCAGAGGGGTCCTTTGTACAAGCAGAGCTGAGGTGGTCAGCAGACCACCGACCCAAGCTTCCCACATCTTCTTTATTATAGAGCAGTGGCCTTGACCTGGGAGGGTGGTCTTGCCCCCTGGGGACATTTGGCAATGTCTGTACACATTTTTGGTTGTCACACTGGGACTAGTGCTGCTACTGGTGTCTAGTAGGTAGAGGCCAGTGATTCTGCTAAACATCCTACAATGCACAAGACATAAGATGCCCCCAAATGTCCATTGTGTTGTGGTTGAGAAACCGTGCTGTGGAGTTGTTGGTGGGAAGCAGCTGCCCAGCTGGAGATTACAGTTCCCAGCTTTTGCATCTAGGTGGAATCGTGTGGCTAGTTCTCACCAATGGAATATGAGTGGAAGTGATGTGTGCTGTGTTCAGGAGGACATGGTTCAGCAGTTGTCATGCCTCCCCTACTGTGTGCTTCCTCATGGGTGTGCTGGCAGATGGAAAGGACATCCAAAAACTTGAGAGCAGAGCCACAAGGTGGAAAGAGCCTGGGTCTCCACATCTCCTGACCAGGAGCACCACCACTGACTGGACTGGTGCTCAAGATAGGAGGAAACGCTTGTTGTGTTAAGTTACTGAGAATTCTGTTGGTAACAGAAGACTGTGTTACCTCTGTGAATGGAAGAAAACGTCAGCTTGCTCTAGTTCCTCCTTGCTGAGAAGGGCTCTGAGGGCAGCTGAGCTGACACCCTTGTGCTGTGGGCACTGACTGTCCACCTTAGCATCTAGGTCCAAGGTTAAGTGTGCTGATGGATAGAGTGGGACCTTTGCCTTGGATTAGGACTCACACCCACCAACAGTAAGGGCTGATGGGTGATCTAAGCCTGAGCAGTAATGGGGCCCAGCCTGGGTGAAGGGGGGTGGAGGAGACTATGGAGAAGTAAGTGCCTCAGCATCACTGGTGTCTGGCTCACAAGTGACATGTCACCCCTGGCCTAGAGTCAGGGCAGGAATTGCTCCTTGTCCTTAAAGAGAGCCTAAGAGTTCATTGTATGCTGGACACTGTGCTAAGCCCTCTACACATGCAGCTGCAGAAGCAGAGGGTCAGAGAAGTTAAATAACCAACCAAATAACACGGAACCAAGAAAGTGATGGAGCAGAGATTCCAGCTCCAATCTCATAGCCTATGCTTTTTAACCCCATCAGTGTACCCCAAGGTTCATCAGAAGCTTTTGAGGTTCCATCATGGGCAAGTTGTAAGCATCAGGTGTTCATTTCCCCAGAAGCAGCCCTTAGCCAAAGGTGAATCACAGTTGGAGAATAAAAGCCCCAGTTCCCTCACTCCTTGGGTGGAGTAACTCTCAGGGGCATCTTCTACGCTGTCTCCCAGAGTTCGGTAGTGGGATTGAGCCCCAGCTGCCCACAATAATAACCTGTTTAAATAACACACCCTTTACAGCTTCCTTCCCTTTCCTCACCCTTCCCCACTGCCCCCACTGGGACTCTTTCAAATCCTTGTCTCAGGGCCTGGAAAACTCAACCTAAGACATAAAGGATGGTTTGCGCACCTCTGAGATGTAAGCTGATTTCAGGTGGCACTGATGGGCTTTTAAAAGTTGGCTACATAAAGATATGAATTTAAAGGAAAATACCTAGGAAATAACAGATCAGAGATCTAGCAAAAATTGCCAAGATGGTATCAGAATGACACCTGAGAAACACTGTGTGGTTCCATTCTTGTCCCTGCAAGAATGTGTGCACATTCTTTCCTTTTTTACCCCAGCATCAGCTTGGCTATGCTTCCCTTTTTGCCAGAGCTGCCAGGCAGCTTGGAGAGAGATGTTCTGCTCTGTTGTATTTACATTCCTAAAGGACCTCCCACTTCTAACATATGGTTTCTCTACTTTCCAAGTTCACATTTAACTCATCCGTGGTGTTGGTTGCCCCAGAACCTGTTGGCAGGAGGTTGGAAATGCATTACAAACAAATAAAAGATGTCATTAAGTCAGACCTGGATTCAAATCCCAGCTTCACAATTTGTCTGGAGGACACTGGGCAGCTGCATCACTTCCCACAGCCTTGGTTTCCTCGTCTATAAATATGGATGATGGGACCCACTTCCTAGTAAGGATTAGATGAAATGAATATAAAGCATCAAGCACAGAGCTTGGCCTATAGTAAACACTCAGTGTTGAGTGCTGTGATTATTATCATTACAGGGACTTCAATTCCAATGAGGCAAAAGGAGCAAGCTCAGAGAACTCTGCCTACTCCCAGTGTCAGGTATAATTCTGATTCCAGTGCCCCTTCTTGACAATCAGGAATGAAACAATCCCCGTTGTTCAGCCAGGCTATAAGCTTTTGAGGACAAGGAGCATGTTTGTCTCATTCACTATTAAATTAAAACCTAGCACAACGCCTAGCACATACTCAAAATTTGTTGCATTGATGAAATTAATGAGTAGCTACAAGGTCCCATACATGCAGTTATACTTGTGGTTGCTGAGTGACAAGGTGTCATGGGGCCCTCTCTGCTGTGGATTTCAGAGGCACTCTTCTATTTTACAGATAAGGAAACTGAGACACAGAGACACAAAGCAATATGAGTGGCAAAGTCTCCAGGCCAGCAGGAGACCCTCCCTCCCTGCCCACAGTACCTCCCTCCCCATCCTGGGTCCTGAGTCCAGTTCTTCCCAGAGAACTGAGTTTATTTCAGTCTGTTCCTCACTGACCACAAAGACTCAGCTCTGTCCTCAGAAATATTTGGAAAGTTTTATTTAAATGTTTTGAGCTCCCTTTTAACCAGCACCAAAAAGAGAAATTTTTTTTTTTTTTTTTTGCCATTCCAAACAGGAGAGTCGCTTCAGAGAGGAACTGGCATGCATGTGGGGAGCCGGGAAGTTGTCTGCCCCGCCAGGCACGTTCATCCCAGCCCGAGCCTGGGGTTGGGGACCAGTCCCAGGAGTTGACCTCTTGGGAGCCCCAAATGGCCTTGGAATGAATGAGTGAGCAAACTCTATCCTGAGGAGAGGGAATTGGTCTCCCTGCAGCAGGGCTGGGCTTGGCGGCAGGGACATAAGCATGGTGGGGCCTGCTGGGTTCCAGGCAGGAGATGGGAGCTGATGCGTCAGATCCGGAATGTTCCATGGAGGCTCCAGCGCCTCCAGGTCTGGGGAAGTATGTTTGCTAGAAAAATAAGATGCTTTGAGAATTCTGCAGTCTGTGCTCTCTGCCTGCCCAAGAGAAACCTACCCTGTTGGCCAAAGGGGCAGTGGGGAGGGAGCAGAGGCTGGGGGTCAGGAGATGGTCTGACCCTGGTGGAGGCCTCCAGAGAGGAGTCAGGTGGGCAGCAGACTTTGGTTTCCTGGGTCCCCTTTCTGGCAGCTGTGGAGGTGGCATAGGCCTCCACCTCCCTGCCTCTTGAGGTGTGGGCTGCCAGGCAGGAGGGCAGCTCAGGGAGAGGGAGGCTGGCCATCTGTCATTGGCTGGTGTGTGCCCGGGCCTTGGGCCCTCAGAACAGGATGCTCACAGGCAGCAGGGCCAACAGAAGCAGCAGAATGCCTGGAGAGGGGCTGCCTGCCGAGTTGTCCAAGGCACAGTGGTCGCGGTTGGCACCAATACAGGCTGCATAAGCCATCACATGGGGGATGTAGTTCTGCTCGTGGACACCGTGCAGCAAGTGTGCCAGGGGGCCCTTGGCGAAGACCGCTACGTCCTCCCCGCCGTGGGTTTCATGGCGCAGGGGCACAGCTGACTGAGCCTGGTAGTTGTTGTGAGCTGTGGGCCAGAAGAAACACTTACTAAGAAGCTGCCAAGCAGGGGCCTGGTGCTATGCACTCAGCTTCTCTATTCCTTTTCTAGGTGGCCTGACTGTCCCCATTTTATAGAAGAGGAAACTGAGGCTCAGTAGGGTGATGTTATTTTGCTCCAGGGCATGGAATTCAATCCTGATTCTGTTCTTAATCAAAACCCTGCACTCACAACCCCTGAAAGAGAAGAGTAACCTCTTCTAGGCTGTTTGGGCCCCTAGTGGGACAAAGAGTTAAGCTCTCAGCTTCTAACCAAAAGGTTGGCGATTCTATTCTACCCAGAGGTTCCTCAGAAGAAAAGCCTAGTGACCTACTTCCAAAAGATCACAGCCACTGAAAACCCAATGGAGCACATTTCTACTCTGATACACACAGAACTAACTCAACGGCAGTTGGTAACTAGTAGGCTGTTTGGATTAGCAGGGAAGAGTCAGATGAAGTAGGGTTTGCCTCCTACCACAAGTTGGACCATTAGACCCCCATGTCTCTGAGCATATCAAGAACAAATGAATATTCAATAATCTGAATGGAAAAAAAACTGGGAAATTCACACATTAGAATATTATACAGCCAGCAAAAATGATAATGTAACATATCTAGTGCCTACACATGCTAGGCACTGTGCTAAGATCTTCACACCCATCTCATACTCCAGACAACCTAGGGAGGTAGAATCCTTTTACAGAGGAAACTGAAGCTGGGAAAGGTGGAAGTTATGTGCCCAAAGTCACACAGCTGCTAACTTCTAGGATGAGATTCTAATTGAGATTATTCTGATTAAAGTCCTGGATATTCTGAGACCCCTGATCTTGCCCATAAACCCTAAGTCCATCTCACTGAGGAACCTTGTCCCTCCCAGTCCTGGGTCTTGGCAGCCTCACCGTAGTCCACCATGGAGACATTCTCTCGTTCACCGCCCACCACCTTGTAGCCAGGACCATTGCCATACAGGATGGCAGTGAAGGGCTTCTTGTCTGTGTCACTCAACATGGGGGCCAGACCTGCATGGAAGGTGGTGGTAATGGGGTCATGTTGGAACATCAAGAGCCCAACTCCCAGCCCCCAACTGGGGCCCAAACCATCTCCATGAAGCCACTTTCCAAACCACTTTTACTTCTAACCAATCATCCCCAGTTCTCACTATGTCCACATCCCTCCCATCCATCCATCCATCCTCTCTTGTCTACTATCCATCTATCCATCATCTTTCCCATTCTTCTGTCCATTCTCATCCACCCATCTTCTTGTAGCCATTCACCCTCCCACTTATCCATCCACCTAATTGTCCACTCAACCCCTTCCATCCCTCATTCTGTATTCTCCCCACCCATCAGTAACTTTCTTTCCTATCCAGTTACCTCCAAGTCCCCACCACATGCCAGGCCCTTGGCTTGCTGGCTCTCCCACCCGACTCTTGCTCCCAGATGGGCAGACAGGAGACCTGCGCCCACTCCAATGGAGACCCACCTACCAAAAATGGAGTTTCCACGGGGGGTGTAGCCACCGAAGGTGAAGACGTGGGAGTGGTCAGCAGTGACCACAGTCAGTGTGTCTTCCAGAGAAGTCATGATGCCCGCCTGGCCAATGGCCTGGTCCATCTCCACTGCCTCGTGCAGGGCCTGCTTGGCTTTACCCTCATGGTGTCCATGGTCAATTCTGCCTCCTTGGGACACCAAGGCAAAGGCCTCGAGTGAGGGGGGAGGGGGATGAAGATCTGCAGCCCCACCCCCACCATTCTACTACCTGATTAACCTTTCTTTAATAGGGGAGGGCAGCCACTTTCCCCAGGCACCCACTATGTGCCAGGCACCACTTCAGGTATGTTCTCTGGTTCTTTAACCTCTACAGAGGCCCAGAGAGGGACAGCCTCTTGACCAAAGTCACACATGTGGGAAGTGCAGAGCCATGAGTTCAAAGCAGATCCACCCAACAGAAAACTGTGTGCTCCTCCTACCACCCCATTCTGCTCTCTGCCCTGTTTCTTCAGCTGCTTGAAGGAGTTGCTGAAGATAGCCTGTCTGTGTACCTACTATGTGCCAGGCACACCAGACTGATGTCTCATCTCCCTTACAACAATCCTAGGCAGAGATGGATACCGTCAGCCCCATCGACAGATGAAACAACTGAGGCTTCGAATGGGGAAGTCATGACCAAGGTGGAATTTGTTGGGGTTTGAATTTAGATGTGACTCACTCGAAAATTCCTGTTTTTCTGTCTCTACCATGAGTACATCCCCTCTAAGAACCAGAGCTCCTAGAATAAAGCATAGGACCTGCTTATGTCTAAAGGGTGGTGGAAACCCTAGGTGTCTGGGCAGTGCCCGTGGCAGGCTTCCATAGGCCTGTTGAAGCCTGAATCCTCCCGCCTCCCCCAGATGAGAGTAGGACACCTGGTTATATGCTTTCCTAGTGGCAAAGTGCTATGTGACCTTAGGGGGGCGCCTCCCCCTCTCTATGAGGCTGCCTGGGTGGACACTTCCAGCTCTGAGGGTCATGGAGCCTGGGCGCCTGGCCACCCTCTCTTCCCGCCAGCCTGGGCCTCAACCACTTTGGTCTGGCAGACTGGCAGGGTGGGTCCTCCCTTTGTTGTGGCTCTGGGAGCAGCTGGCCTGGCAGGCCCAGCCCTGGCCCTGCTCACAAAGACAGTTGCTCCCAGGGGAGCTCATGCTCACCACTACTGGTTCCTGGCATCAGAGCCCTATTCAGGGCTAAGATGAGACTGCCATGTTTCAGTGGGAACCCTGGGGTCTGGCAAGAAAGCAACTAAGCCAGGCTGGCGGCCACCAGCCTTTGGAGGGCAGAGGGACCTGTTAATGTGTGTGTGTGTGTGGTAAGAGATTGTAAGTGCAAGCATGTCTGCACGTGTGTGACTGTGCATGTGCGTGTGTGTGTGTGTGTACATGTGGATCCCAGCAAGGTAAAATCAGGAACCAGGGAGGACAATGGCTGTTAGAACTTTGAAAGATTCTGGAATCTTTCTCACTTCCTCACATTTCCTATTGTTCTTAACTTAGCTATTATAATGATATTAATGGAAACACTGAGGTTTCATTCTCTGCTGGGCCCTGTTCCAAGTACTTTATGTCTCTGGATGCAATGGAGGCTCATAAGCCCTCTGTGAGAGGGGAACTGTTTTTATCTGCATTTTACAGAAATGTTCAGGTAAAGGTTATGTGGCCAGTGGGTGGCAGCACTAGGAGGAGAGCCCAAGTCTGACTCTGGTCGGAGACAGTGCTGCGGAGCCCTGTGGACACTGGACTCAGCATCCAGCACTGGAAAGCCAAGGGCCTGAGGGCTGGATCCCCTCCACAGCCAGGCTTGAGGGGAGGGTGGGGGAATCCAAAAGGAAGAAACATGCATCCTTTCTCAGGAAGCCTTTCTAACCTGGGAAGACTGGCATGACATCTTCATGACCAGAGGAGGAGATCTCTTTGAGCTGGGGAGCTAATACCCCGAGGAATCCACAATCTACACTTCATTTCCTCCAAAAGGAATGTTCTCCCTTGCCCCATCTCAGGACGGTTCTCTTGGAGAGCTGGACGCCTCATCCCCTGGCCCAGGGCCATGTACCAGAGCTCCCTTCTCAGCAGCCACAGCTCCAGGGCAGCATCCCTGCCTCCAGGCCCAGGGCCCCTACCTTCCACAAGCAAGAAGAAGCCTTTGGGATTCTTCTTCAGGATCTTGATGGCCACTTCCACCATCTCGGAGAGTGATGGGTCAGTTACGTTGTCCCTGTTCAGCTCGTACTGCATGTCCCCTGGCTCGAAGAGACCTGAGGAAGACACAGGGGGCCCTGGATGGTGGGAGTCCATGACTCTGCTATGATGACCCTCAAGGTAGCTAAGGTGTCTCAGGGAACACATACTCCCCATACCTAACCCAGGGGTAGCATGTGATGAGGGGAAGGGAGCTTATCTGGTGGCCCTCACGGACCCAGAATTGTAACAGGTGCTTTGGAAATGCTACCTCCTTTAATCTTCCCAACCCCTGCCTGTGGGAGTGCACCATGTCCATTTTGCAGAGGAGGAGAGTGAGGCTCAGAGGGTGTTCAGTAACTTGCTATTTCAGCTGGGATTCAAATCCATTATCCTCCTCTCAGCCAGAAAGCTGGAGGTTCAAACCCACCAGCCACTTCTTGGAAGGAAGGTTGGGCAATCTACTTCTGTAGTGATAGTGCCTCAGAAACCCAAGGAGGGGTCACTATGAGTTGGGTCAGACTTCATGGCACATAACAACAACAACAACAACAACCTCCCAGCCTGTGGGGCCAGAATAGGTTGCTGTGGTCCTAAGGCAGAGGACTGCATCATGGACTCAATGGGCCGCTTGTGTGTATGTGTGTGTGTGTTTACATGTCGAGTTTTAAGGGCACAGTGGCCCAGGGAGTGAACCAGCAGAGGGCTTGGGGTTGCTATCCCTTCTGCTCACTAAGCTGGTTTTCTCATGTGTATATTGAAGAGAGTGATCCATTCCTTGGAGTCCACATGTGGGGACTGTCTGTTGTGTACCATGTTGGTGTTGCTGTCCTTCTGTGAATGTGTGCACAGCCAAACAATAGTTCCAATTAAGAGAGTGCTCACTCTGTGCTCTTCAGAAGCATGCAAGTGCCAGCCTCCAAGATGGTGCCGAATGATCCTTGTCTCCTGGAATTCAGGCCTTAGTGTGGTTCCCTCCCACACTGAGTAGGGCTAACCTGTGTGTTATGAATTGAACTGTGTGCCCCCAAAATATGTGGTGGAATCCTAACCCCTATACTTTTTGATGTAATCTCATTTGGGAATAGTTTTTCTTTGTTACATTCATGAGCCCATATCAGCGCAGGATGTGTCTTAAACCTACTGTCTTTCGAAATATAAAAAGAGCAGATTAGACACAGAGACAAGTAAGTGCAAACAGAGGGGACGATACCTGCCACATGGAGATTGCCAAGGAATCAAAGAATGCTGGGGCTACAGAAACTGAAAGAAATCTTCCCCCAGAGACAATAGAAACAGAGCATTCCCCCGGAGCTGATGACTTGAAGTAAGACTCGTAGCCTACTCAACTGTGAGGAGAATACATTTCGGTTCTTCAAAGCCATCCACTTGTAGTATTTCTGTTACGGCAGTTCTAAAAAACTAAGACACAGTGTATATTCCATCTGGCAAAATCCAGAATATATGGCAATGACAGTGTGTGACTTCCAAGGCCAAGACATAAGACATTACAGCTTCCACCTTGGATCTCTAGAAGAAGCTAGCCACCATGTTGTAAGGACTCTTAAGCAGCTCTGTGGTGAGATCCAAATGGTGAAGAACTGAGACCCTCTGCCAAAAGCTAAGACCAACTTTCCAGCTGTGAGAGCCAGCCATCTTCAAAGGGATCTTCCAGCCCCAGTCAAGCCTTCAGATGACTCAACCTCAAGAAAGACCCTGAGGCAAAACCACCCAACCAAGATGCTCCCCAAATCCTGACCCAAAGAAACTATGTGAGTTAATAAATGTTTCCTCGTGTTACTACCACTCGTCTGTCGATTTGTAGTATCATGGTGGCTTGCATGCTGCTTGCATGCTGGAAGATATGCCATCCATGCTTCGAATACCAGCAGGGCCACCCTTGGACAGATTACAGTGGAGCTTCCAGACTAAGACAGACTGGGAAGGAGGGCCTAGTGGTCTACTTCTAAAAAATACTGGCCAGTGAAAACATTATGAATCACAATAGAACACTGTCTGGTATGGTATGGTGCCAAGAGAGGGACCCTCCCATTGAAAGATGCTCCAAGTACGACTGGGGAAGAGCTGCTTCCTCAAAGTAGAGTTGGTCTTAAAGACGTGGATGGAGTAAAGCTTTTGAGACCTTCATTTGCTGATGTGGCATGACTCAAAATAAGACAAAACAGCTGCAAACATCTATTAATAATTGGAAAATTGGAAGTCATTAAAAGTGAAATGGAACACATAAAGATTGATATCCTAGGCATTAGTGAGCTGAAATGGACTGGTATTGGCCATTCTGAATCAGACTATAATATATTCTACTATGCTGGGAATGACAAACTGAAGAAGAATGGCATCACATTCATTGTTAAAAAGAACATTTCAAGGATCTATCCTGAAGCACAACACTGTCAGTGATAGGATAATATCCATACACCTACAAGGAAGACCAGTTAATACAACTATTATTCAAATTTACACATCAATCACTAATGCCAAAGGTAAAGAAATTAAAGACTTTTGACCAACTTCTGCCATCTGAAAATGATCAAACATGTAATGAAGAAGCATTGAAAATCACTGGTGATTGGAATGAGCAAGTTGGAAACAAAGAAGGATCAGTAGTTGGAAAATAAGGCCTTGGTGATAGCAATGATGCCAGAGATTGCATGATAGAATTTTGCAAGACCAATAACTTATTAACTGGAAACACCCTTTTTTTCAACAACACAAACAGTGACATCTGGATTTTGCCAGATGAAATATACAGAAATCAGATCAACTCCATCTGTGGAAAGAGAGGATGGAGAAGCTTAACATCATTAGTCAGAATAAGGCCAGGGGTCAACTGTGGAAGAGACTATCTATTACCCATATGCAAGTTCAAGTTGAAGATGAAGAAAAGTAAAACAAGTCCTTGAGAGCCAAAGCAACCTTTGAATATATCTCACCTGAATTTAGAGACTACCTCAAGAATAGATTTGACACATTGAACACTAATGACCGAAGACCAGAAGAGTTGTGAGATGACACTAAAGAGACAGGGAAGAAAGAAAAGACCAAAATGGATGTCATAAGAAACTCTGAAACTTGCTCTTGAATGTAGAGTAGCTAAAGAAAAAAGAAAAAATGATGAAGTAAAAGAGCTGAATAGAAGATTGCAAAGGGTGACTTGAGAAGACAAAGTAAAGCATTATAATGAAATGTGCAAAGACCTGGAGTTAGAAAACCAAAAGGAAAGAACACTCTTGGCATTTCTCAAGCTGAAAAAACTGAAGAAAAAAAATTCAAGCCTCAGGTTGCAATATTGAAAGTGTTCTGTGTGCAAAATATCAAACAGAGGAAGAAGCTTGAAAAGAAGGTGGGAAGAATACATAGTTACTGTACCAAAAAGAATTGGTCAGTGTTCAACCATTCCATGAGATAGCATATGATTAAGAACCGATGCTACTGAAGGAGGAAGTCCAAGCTACACTGAAGGCATTGGTGAAAAACAAGACTCCAGGAATTGATGGAATATCAATTATGATGTTTCAACTAACAGATGCATAGCATTGACATTGTCTATGGTTAGAAATCTGGAAGGCAGCCATCAGGCCAACTGACGGAAGAGATCTACATCTGTGCCCATTCTAAAGAAAGGCGATCCCACAGAATGCAGAAATTATTAAACAGTATCAGGCCGCAGAAGAATTGATGCATTTGAGTTATAGTGCTGGGAAAGAATATTGAATGTACCATAGACTACTAAAAAAATGAACAATTTGTCTTGGAGGAAGTACAGCTGGAATGATCTTTACAAGGGAGAATGGCCACACTTGGTCTCTTGTACTTTGGTCGTGTTGTCAGAAGGGACAAATTCCTGGAGAAGGATATCATGCTTGATAAAGTAGAGGGTCAGTGAAAAAGGGGAAGACCCTCCATGAGATGGATTGACACAGTGGTTGCAATGATGGGCTCAAGCAATGTGACAATTGTGAGGCTGGTGCAGTACCAGGCAGTGTTTTGTTCTGTTATACACAGGATCGCTAGGAGTGGACGTGACTCAACAGCATCTAATAACAACAACAATCGTTAATATAATATGCAAGTAAGATCTAGCTGAACATCATTTAAAAACAGTTGCAGCAGCATTTTGACAGAGAAATTCCAGAAATGCAAGCTGGATTCAGAAGAGGACATGGAACAAGGGATATCATTGCCAATATCAGATAGATTTGGCTGAAACAGAGAATACCAGAAAGATGTTTATCTGTGTTTTATTGACTACACAAAGACATGTGATTGTGTGGATCATAACAAATTAGGAATAACATTGTGAAGAATGGGAATTCCAGAACACTTAATTGTGTTAATGTGGAACCTCTATATAGACCAAGAGGCAGTTGTTTGAACAGAACAAGGGGATACTATGTGATTTAAATTCAGGATAGGTGTGCATCAGGGTTGTATTCTTTTACCATACTTATTCAATCTGTATGCTGAGCAAATAATCTGAGAAGCTGGACTATATGAAGAATGTGACATCAGGCTTGGACAAAAACTCATTAACAATGTATGATATGCAGATGATATAATCTTGCTTGCTGAAAGTGAAGAGGACTTGAAGTACTTACTGATGAAGATCAAAGACTAACAGCCTTCAGTATGGATTACACCTCAACATAAAGAAAACAAAACTCCTCATAACTGGACCAATAAGCAACATAATAAACAGAGAAGAGATTGAAGTTGTCAAGGATTTAATTTTATTTGGATCCACAAGCAATGCCCATGGAAGCAGGAGTCAAGAAATCAAACAATGTATTGCATTGCGTAAGTCTGCTGCAAATGACTTCTTTAAAGTGTTAAAGAGCAAAGATGTCACTTTGAAGACTAAGGTATGCCTGACCCAAGCCATGGTATTTTCAATCACTTCATATGCATGTGAAAGCTGAATAATGACTAAGGAAGACTGAAGAAGAATTAATGCATTTAAAGTATGCTATTGATAAAGAACGTTGAATATACTGTGGTCTCCAAAAGAATGAACCAATGTGTCTTGGAAGAAGTAAAGCCAGAATGCTCCTTAGAAGCGAGGATGCCAAGAGTTCGTCTCATATACTTTGGACATGTTCTCAGGAGGAACTTTCTTCCCTGGAGAAGGATATCATACTTGGTAAAGCAGAGGGTCAGTGAAAAGGAGGAAAACCCTCAACGGGATGGGTCGACACAGTGCAATAATGGGCTCAGACAGCAACGATTTTAAGGATGGGGCAGGACTAGGCGGTGTTTTGTTGTTTTGTACATGGGGTCGCTATGAGTCAGAACCGACTTAATAACTCATGGCGCCTAACAACAACTGCTAAATTTGGGGGTAATTTGTTACACAGGAATAGATCACTTATACAATGTATTAGCTCATTTAATCCTCATACAATCCTGAGGTAGGTCCTATCTTTACCCACATTTTGTAGATAAATCATTATCCCTACTTTATAGAAAAGGAAACTGAGGCACAGAGAGGAAAAATCGCTTGACCATGGTTACACACTCATAAGTGTAGAGTTGACTTTGACCTAGATGCTCTGTCTCTAAGCTCTGTGAGCAAGACTGTATATACTACATGAGCCTGGCCAGGCTCTCCCCATTCTGTGTATGATATGCGGTGTGAGCTTGGGACCCAAGCAAACAGAGGGCTGTGTGTATGTGTCTGGAGGATCCTCATATGCCCAGCTTTGAGCCCATAATCTCTGATGGCACACCCAGGACCAGTGAGCTGTGCTCCTTGGAAAATGTTGGCTGGAGATTTTGTTGCCACCTGTCAGCACAATAGCCGGTGGAAAGAAGCTCCAGATGTCTGTGTGGTGGTCCCAAGATCCAGCCTGAATGTCCCCCCGCCCCCAGGGCCTCGTTCCTCCAAGTCTGGCATTGCCCTTGGGCCCTCACTTGCTCCCCACACTCTGGGGAGGGACAGCAGTCCCCAGGTAGCACCAGCAGAGACAACATGGCTGTCTTCTCCCCTTGGTTACTATGGTAGTTAAGTTTGTGTGTCAGCTTGGCTGGACCTGGTTGAGTGGCTGGGCAGCTGGATGTAGTATTCCCCATGATGAGACTGGTAATCAACTCCATGGTAGAATCTACTGTGAGCAGCTGAGTAGCTGCCTTAGGGATGTGGTCTGCTTCCTGTATATAAGGAGAAGCCTTGGGGAACAGTCTCTAGCTTATGGCACACTTGAACCCTGCATGTAACTGTGTCATTGTTCAGCAGCCTGCCATGCTCTGCCGACCTTGGGACTTTCAACGGACTTGAATTAATGGCCTGCCGTGTGGTTTGGTAACATCAGAATTGTGCCTTTTACTTGTCAGCCTTGGGCTTGTCAGTCTCAGCAGCCAGCAGCTATCTGAATGAAGAAAAGCCTCTAGCTTCAGTGGGCTGGGAGCAGGAGGCAGAGCTGCAACCCAAGGTTGAGGGGCTTTCACCCACCCTCTAAGAGCCTGGCATTTTGAACTTGGACTTAAAGCCTCTAATTGTTAGAGAATGAACTCCTCTTTGTTCAAGACATTTCATTTGTGGTATTTTCTATTAGAGCAGCACAGAGGTAACCAAAACAGTTACAGAGAACTGACTCCAGGGCTCTTCTCCACAGCCCAGGAGAAGTTAAAATCCCAGCTTCTAACCAGGGTTTGGACTCATCTGGGTCCTCACTCTAAATCAGTTGTGTGACATGTCACAACTCCCTCTCCCTCTCTGTGCTTCCTGCACAGGCATTAGATTTCAGGCCTAATTTCATAAAGCAGAACCTCCTTCTTGCCCCATGTGGGTTCTGGAGCCTGAGGGCAAAAGCCCCTAAGTGGTGTGGGGGGCACTCTGGGGCCTTACTCCAGGTATCAGACTCCTCCAGCCCCGGCTAGGAGAACTTAGTTGTGTGTCCCCCACTCGACGCACTCCACTTACTTACCCAAGAGGTAGTCCACGGCGTGAAGGTCGAGGGCTAGGAGTTCAGTGCGGTTCCAGACGTAGTGGGAGTGCTAGAAGGAAGGGCTTGTGTCAGTACCCACCAGGGGCAAGGGGAGCTGGGTGGAAGACGTTGATTTGTTCCTTCCATCAGTTAACAAGCCCTCCCTGAAGACCTACTAGTGCTGACCTCAAGAGATCACAAATAAACAGTTAATTATAATGCAAGAGAGAAGAATTTGGGTGGTGTGGGGGAAGCAGGAGAGCCCAGATGCAGGGATCAGGGAGGGCTTCTTGGTGGAGGTGATGTTCTATCAGGGACTGGAGGATAAGTAGGAGCTGATGAGCCTGGGGGTCAGGAAGGAGACCTGAGGAGGATCATGAGGCAAAAGGGAAGAGCAGGTACAGGTCACAAGGGGCCTGGAGTACCTGTTGCGGGGTGTGGGCTGTGTGTGTTCTGGGGGCCATGGAGAGCCAAGGAGGAAGCAAAGCTTCAGGTCTACCCTGGAGACCCTGTCTGGTGTGGGAAGGGGTATGTTTCGGGGGAGGAAGTGTGCTTCCCTAGGGCATAGAAACCATAGGAAGTAGCTGGCCCAGCTGAGTCTAGTGATGGCATCATTCAAGGCCTAGAATGGGGTCCAACACTGCTGTGTGTCCTTTGGAAAGTCCCTTGCCTTCTCAGGACCGTGGCATTGGCATTAGTGGTTTTCAGACCTTTTCCTTAGAACAGCCTCAGGGGCTATTGCACGGAGGGTGGAAGATTGAGGAAGTGAGGTTTTGGAAGTGATACCTGCTTCACCAGGGAGGCTCTCCTGGGTTATCTCATTTAATCCTCATATCAGCCTACAAGTTAGGTACAGTTATTCCCATTTTACAGATGAAGACACTGAGGCACACAGATGCTGGAGTGACTAAGGAGTTAAAGTTAAAACCTCTCCCAAGAATTTTCTTCTAGGAATGTATGGCCTATGTGGGGACTTGACAGCCTGTCATGTTCCAGCCCTTGGGTGGGGTGTGGGACCTTCTCTCTTTCATGGACATCTAGACTGAGCTCCAGGGTAAGCACCCTGAGTGGGCAGGAAGGCTTAAGGTCTGGTCCCATTTTTCATGGGAGAAACTGAGGCTGGAAGGGAAAGTGTCTCCTGGGCCAGGGCCAGGGCGGGGCTGTGGCCCAGCCTGTGCTGACTCAGAAGGCTTGGAAAGGGTTTAAAGCCACTCAGTCACCCCCACCCCACTCTGTGGGGGCCATTCCCAGGGCCCTGCCCCCACTGTGCGCTTGGCCCAGCCCCATTCCACAAGGCCTCCCTGAGGGCCAGTAATGGAACCCTCAGAAACCCAACCCCAAAGTGACATCAAAGTGGCTGCCAGATTGGTCCCCACTGTCTTCAGCTCTGACCACAGTCATTTCCAGACCCCAGCTGCCCCGTGCCTGGCAGGCCGCCGCAGATTTAAAGGGCCATTCTGCTGCTCCAGAGCCCCTGTCCCCCTTCCTTGCTCTGGTCAAAGTAAGCTCACTGCTCAGGGCTTCCCCGCTTGCTGCATACCTTCCCCAGCCAAACGGCTGTCCTGCCTACTACTGCTGTCCCCTCTCTGCCCCGGCTCTAGTCCTCCACTCAACTGCCTCATCCAGCAGGTGCTTCTCCATCCCCTCCTTGGCACCACCATCGCACTTGCTCAGGGCTGTCAGTCTCTCCCTTGTGATTTGTCCCTCTGTGATCCCATAGGCCCCTGGGCCTCCTATCATACCAGCACACTCTGAGTTTGTTTCTTTCCTTGACCATCGGATTTATCCTGTGTACTTTATGCCCAGCTAAGGGCCCCACATACAGTAGGCGCTGATCATCCTTTCAGGTTGCTCCCTGCCCACCCTCCTGAGTGTCATCTAGCCTCCTCCAGTACCCTCCCCTGAAGCAAGGAGCTGCTGCTTGGTTACCCACGAAGTGCCATTAGCATATTTGTCAGCTCAGTTGAGAGCCTCAGAAAAACCCACTGAAGTAAGAATTATAACTCCCATTTTACAGACGAGGAAACAGATTCAGAGAGGGGCCACCCAGCCTGTCCCACGGCAGGCTGCCTCTGCAGCCATCTGGTCCCTGGATGTGCTACCTTGTGTCTCGGTTTGAAGCTCTTCCAGATGTCGATGAGGTTCAGACCATCTAGCCTCGTGCCCCTGGCCTTGTCATCCATCTCATACTCTATATCAGTTCTATTCTTGGGGAACATATACTTCCGGCCACCTCCCATGATCACCTGAAGGAGACAAGAGCCATCAGTAACCTGGATCCCAAGATATCTGGAAGTCTCAGTGGCCCCAGCCTGAACAGCTGGACCCTGGGGGATGGTGTGGACACTCTTGTAGCATGGTGATTAAGTCTACCTGCCCTCTCTGAGCTTCCACCTTTCCAGTCCGGGGAGAAAAATCAACTTCCTTCTGACCCAAAAGATGGAATCATGAGTCTACTGGGGCCACAGTTGGGGCTTTGGGGTGAATTATTGGGGCTACCAATAACTGAGAACCAGTTGCTGTCAAGGCAGTTCCAGCTCACAGAGTCCTTGTGTGTGAAGGAGTACAAATGTACTCCATAATTTCCAATGGCTGATTTTTTGGAAACAGATCACCAGGCCTTTCTTCTGAGGCACTTCTGGCCTCAGGTAACAGCCCAGCATGTTAGTAATTCCACCACCCAGGGACACTCACCAATACCTACTTAACTGGCTTTCCAGAAGCCTGACACACGCTCTCACTTTTTAAAAATAATACCATGTACTGAGGGCTCACCACATGGTGATAAGATACATCATCTTGGTCAACTTCATAGCAAAGCTGCAAGGGGACTGGTGTCATCTCATCTTCCAAGTAAAGAAACAGATGCAGAAAGGTGATTTCTGTCCCCCAGGGTCACACAGCTACTAAGTGGCAGGGTCAGGTTTGGAACCCAAGACTTCTCTGACTCTGGCACCAGGGCTGTGCTGTGTCCATGGAGCCAAGGATAGGGCCTCCAAGAGCCTCCTGTCCCCACAGTGAGGCAGACACTGGCAGATGAGCGGCCCGAGCCAGGGAGGTCTTTGGGGCAGCCCAGCTGGGAGCGGGCCCACCGCAGCCTGGGCAAACAGTGGGGCTGGGACTCACTGTCTGTGTAATCACTGCAGGCTAATTTTACCCACCCAGGCTGGTGTGCGTGGGCGGATGGACGGGGGCTGTTTGTTTTCCTTGGGAGTTCATGTTTGAAGTCCTGACTATTTTTGAAATGGGGGCCAAGAGGAAAACAGCCGCCGCCTGCGGTGACCACCACACCGGTGTCCTCCTGTCACCATGGGCTCCGGCCCAAGCTGCTGCCCCTGGCTGACACCTTGGGAGAACAGAGGCCAGCTAGGGCTGGCCCCAGCACCACTCGCTTCAGGCCTGGCATTCACATCTTCTTCTCGACCTTGCACCCCATTTCCTTCCTCAGAGCCCAGGGTTTGCAGGGTCGTGAGGAAACCAGGAGCCCAGGTAAGGGGTGGAGGTGAGGCTGGTGCCCCAGGAGTACCCTGGACCACAGGGTACTGGAAAGCACAGGGCCTTTGGTGTCAGACTTGGGTTTGGATCTTGGCTCCGTCATTTATTGATGCAGAGCTTGTTGCTTAACCTGAGTCTCACTTTCCTTATTGTAAAATGGGCACAGCACCTGCCCACAGGAGTGTCGTGGGGGAACTAGAGCATCTCGGCATCATCTGCAGCACCTGCGGGGACCCGGGGAGCTATTCTCCTTGCCAGGAATAGTAGAGATTAAAGTCTTTCCAGAGGAGTGAGAGCTCTGGGGGTAGGGAGGCTGTGAGGGGAAGAAGGGGACCCCAGGTCACTGCCCCCTCCTGCCCACCACCAGTGTTCCCACAGAACCTGACCCCTTGGCATTTCCAGGGTGGAAACTGAAGCCCCCAATCTTCTTGCTGGTGCCTCATCATTTCCAGCCCAGCGGGGACTTCACACGGACTCATTAAACTCCCAAATAACAGACTTGCTGTTTGGCTTTGGCTTTGGCTTTGTGTCTTTCTTTCTTCTTCTTATGCTTTTTTTTTTAGCAGAAGATATTTATTTTCAGGGCGGACACCAGGATTCGTGTTTCATGGACAGCCTGGGGACTGAGGGGCTTCGGGGCAGTGGTGATACAGGGGAGGTGGGGCAGAAAGTAGGGGAGAAGAGAGAGGAAGGGACGGGAGGAAAGTCCTCACACTTACCCTACCTCTTTCCCTCACTCTCTGAGTATCCCAGAAGCTCTCCACATGCCCCCAGATGAAAAGCCTCCCCCTCAAGCTCCTGTCCCCCGTCTCAGGGGATTTGACAAGATTTGTGCCTGCCAATTCTCTAAAGAACAGCCCCATAATTACACCCTGTGCTTGTCCAACAAATGTTCTCACATTCATGACTTCATCTTGGCCTCCAACAGCCCCAGGAGGAGGCAGGTGGGGTTCTCTGTTCTTGCCACACAGGTGGGGAAACTGAGGCTCTAGGAGGGGAAGGGACTTGCTCTAGGATGGAGTGGCTTTGCCTCAAATGTCCGCTCACCAGGCAGAGTCAACAGGATTCTTTGTTCTGAAAGAGGGTGCTTAATCCATGACTTGGAAGGGGGAAGATATGGGTTGGTGGGGGGACCAGGTGGCACCAGGTAGCACTTAGAAATCAGGGGGAAAGGTCAAGGGGGAAGGGAAAAGGTAGGTTTGGCAGGTCTGGGAGTGCGGCAAAAAAGAAGAGTGGGGCCTGAGGGCTTTCTCTGAGCCTCGCTGAGCTCCCTTTTTGGGCTCAGGAGCCAACATCTCCCTCCCTCTGCCGCATTGCTTCACGCAACCCTTCAGTAGGTAACACGAGCCTGCAAAAGGAATAAGCCAGAAGTTTCCGGCTCAGAACAGCACATCAGGTAGGCGAGATCTGGGAGCACGTGTTATGCTTGCATGCGTGGGCCTGCTCAGTATGTTGATATGTGTGTTTTGGAGTTGGGACATGTGGCTCACACATAAACACTACCATTTTCTGGGCACTAAGTTGCAGGCCCTGTGCTGAACCCTCTAGAGATTACCTTATTTAGTTCTTGCAATGGTCTTATGGTAGTAAGTACATTTCACAAAGGAGCAAACAGAGGCTTAAAGAGGTCAAGTAACTGACCTGGGGTCACACAGCTAGCAAATGACAGGTCTAGGATGCAAAGCCAGGAATAAGAGCATGCACTAACCATTGTTAACACTGCCTGTTTTCCAAGTGCATGCTTGTGTGCTGGATGAGTGCGTGGGACACCTACTGTCTGTGCAGGTGTGAACGCGCAGGGCAGGTACTCCCCTCGGACGGCCACTGTGCCACCCTACCTCCCACGTTGAGGGGAGGTTGCCGCACCAGGTTCCAAATTTTGGAATAATCCCTGGGCAACTGGTTCTTGGGATGTGGCGATGGCCACATGAGAGTTTACCCCCAGCCCCACCACAGAGAAATCCCCCAGTGCCTCCCTGCCCTGACCACAAATCCCCTAATGGGCTGGGAGCCCTCCCAGGAGTGTAGGCAGTCAGGCCAAGCAGCTTTTTCTGGACCAGCCCAGGCCCGAGGCCTCCCACCCACCCACGGCCCCACTTCACCAGCCCCGTCCCTGCACCGGTTCCAGCCCGCCCTCACCTCAATGTCCTTGATGTTGTGCATGAGCTGGTAGGCAATATCCTTGCAGCCCTGGCTCAGGGCCTCTGGGGGCATCTCATTGTCCGAGTACCAGTCCCGGTCAGCAGAGTGGGCATAGGCAGCACTGGGAGTGGCATGGTTCACTCGGGTGGTGGTCACAATGCCCACAGACTTGCCTGGGGTGCAGGAGAAGGGGGTTTGGCATCAGCTGGAGATGGGGTTGTCTAAGCTGCCTCCCTCTCCCAGCCAAAGACTGGTCTCTCAACAGCTCCAATGACTGCCTGGACCTCAGTCTCCCCCTGGGCAGAGGGTGCGGAGTGGCTTTCTAATACTCTAGCAGCTCTGGCACACTGTCTCAGGGAACTTCCATTCTCTCGAAGGCCCTTGAGCTGCAAGTGCCTGGGCTGGACCCTCCTCTCCTGATAGGACCCAGCAGAACTCAACTCCTCCGGGAACCCCCCACCAATAGGGGCCCCTCCCAAGGGATCCCAAGTAGGGTACAGCTCTGTCACCTGTGTCAGTCTGCCCTATTCCCTGAATCACAGATCCTGAAGGTACAGGCCAGGTCACCCCAATTGCAGGTCTCCCTTCTTCCAAGGGAGAAGGAGGAACATGAATGGGGCCAGGTCCTTTATATGCATCATCTTATTCCCTACTCACACCCCACCTATGAGGGGGCTATGTTTTCATGCCCAGTCAAATGCACAACCATTTAACCAGGTGCCATCAAGCCAATTTCAATTCATGGTGACCCTCTGTATTTCAGAGTAGAGTTCTGTTTTTTTTTTTTGTTGTTGTTGTTGTTTTTAATGTGATTTGGATGAAAGTTTATAGAGCAAACTCATTTTCCATATAGCAGTTCATACACATTTTGTTTCATGACATTGACTGCAATTTCCCACAGTGTAACAGCTCTCTTCCCACTTCCTCCCTGTGGTTATCTCGTCCCTGTGTCCTTCCCTCCCATGCACTCCCACCCCCAAAGCTATCTCCCTGTGCAAATACTGTTCTTCTGTTATTCCATGATTGATTGATCACTCCAAGGAATGTATCTACCTGATGTAAATGTTCCCCCCATACACCTGTCTATAGTTTGCCTGAAAGTCACAGGAGTGAGTTCCATTCCAGACCTGCAAGGTAACCAGGGGCCATAGTCTCAGGGGTCTCACCAGGCTCTATCAGATCAGCAAACTGGTCTTTTTTTTTTTTTTTTTAATGATTTTTGAGTTTTGTTCCACATTGTTCTCCCACTTTATCCTGGATCTCCTGCACCAATCCTCCTCCAAGTGATTGACAGTGGCACCATCTAGTTCTTCTGGTCTCAGGATCACATAGGCTGAGGATCACATGGCCTACTAGTCCCTTGGATTAATTGTTTCGATACATTTTTGGTTTATTTCATTCTTCTTTGCTCTGGATGAGAAGAGACCCATCTTTGCATCTAGATGGCCACTTACAAGCTTTTAAGACCCCAGTCACTCAGAGGAGGGTTTTTTTAATGGCTGATTATTTGGAAGTAGATTGCTAGGCCTTTCTTCCAAGGCATCTCTGGGTGGACTTGAACCTCTAACCTTTCAATTAGCAGCAGAATGCCTTAACCATTTGCACCACCCAGAGACTCAGGGAAATGAGGTTGTTTGTTTGGGGTCTCGGTTATCAGTGGCAGAGCTGAGACCAGAACCCACCCCTAAGCCACTAGCTTGCCGTATCGTGGGAGGGAGTCTATGGATATTTCATAGACTTCAGAACATTGGAGCTGGGAAAGCATCTTTTTCAACCATATCCCTATTGGACAGTTGGGATGACCAAGGCCCAGGCGGTTCACAGAGCCGGACCCCATCCTCTGATGCTTCCCCCCACTCACCAGCATCCTTGGCCCAGTGCAAGATGGAGGTAACCTCGTTTCCCTGAGTTGTGTTGCACTGGGAGCGCTCGGTTGCAGCACTCACCCCCACGGTGCCCTCATTGGCCTTCACCCCACACAAATAGGCTGTGGCAGTGCCCGCGCTGTCAGGAACCTGAGCGTTGGTGTTGTAGGTCTGCAGGTGGTAAGGAAGGTCAGGAGATGGCCAGGTGTTGGCCCACAATGTTGCCTACCCCGCCCCCCAACACCCATGGAGACTGGGCGTGATCTACCAAAGTCCCACTAGGAGCCACCTTGTTGTCTGCTTCCTGCCCCATTCCCTGTGCCCAGGCAGCCATGGTACAGCAGGAAGAGACTGGAACCCAGGTCTCTAACATACAGAGAAAAGACGGTTTGGCAGAGGGTTGGGTGGGTGGGGATCAGGCTGGGCCAACTGAGGTCTCTCTCAGGGTGGGGGCTGCAGGAGGCCTCGAGTGAGGAGGGGGCAGGTGAGTCCTAAAGGAAGAGGGGTTTCTTGAAGGAGTGGGGGGGCCTAGGAGAAGGGGAAGTAGTGAAGGGGAGATAGGATCTAAAAGAAGGAGATGGGGAGAGTAGAAATGAGAGTCCAGTGCTCTCTGACATCCCCCTATCCCCATTCAAACCTCTAGTATAGACCCTGAAACTATTTGTCTCCTTTCTCCACCAACTAAAGTTTAGTTTAGCAACTAAACTTGTTGCTATTGAGTTAATTCTGACTCATAGCAAACCTATAGGACAGAGTAGAACTTCCCCACAGGACTTCCAAGACTGTAATCTTTAAGGAAGTAGACGGCCACATCTTTCTCCAGAGCAGCTGGTGGATTCAAACGGCCAACTTCTTGGTTAGAAGCTGAATACTTAACCACTGGCTCCTTTGTAAGCAAGTAAAAGGCACAAAAAAACATTACAATCTCTGTTTGTCCCCAAGAATGGAGCCTAGAGCCTGACCTAGAGTGTCTAGAGGATGTTGACTGCACAACACTGTCACCAATGGCAGTAGCTACCATTGAGTGTGTATTGCCTCTAATACTTTACATCAGTTATCAGATTAATTTTCCAAATCACCTTGGGAGAGAATGCATGAAATAGAGTCACATGTCACAATATGGATGAATCTCAAATAATCCTGAGTATAAGTGCCAGACATAAGGGTATATGTGAGATATTTCCATTTATATAACTTTCAAAGGCAGGCACAGTTAATCTAAGCTGTTAGAAGTCAACGTGGTGGCCACTGTTGGTGGGGAGGGGTCTGGTGACTAGAGGAGGGCGGAGAGGCCTCTGGCTGCTGTCATGTTTAGTTTCTTGCTCTGGATGCTAGTTAGACAGGTATGTTCAGTTTGTGAAATTTCAAGCTGGGTAGTTGTGCACTTTTTTAAAGGTAATGTTGTTGTTGTTGTT
>NW_006921618.1:6864459-6875546 GCF_000298275.1 Orycteropus afer afer | reverse complement strand
AACATATACATGTATCAGGATGCTGTCATTCAAACAGAACAAGGGATACTACATGGTTTAAAATCAGGAAGAGTGTCAGGGTTGTATCTGTTCACCATACTTATTCAATCTGTATGCTGAGCAAATAATACTAAAAGTTAGACTGTATGAGGAAGTGTGACATCAGTATTGAAGGAAGACTCATTAACAACCTGTGATATGTGGATGACACAACCTTGCTTGCTGAAAATGAAGAGGACTTCAATCACTTACTGATGGAAATTGAAGACAACAGTCTGCAGTATGGATTACATCTCAACATAAAGAAAATGAAAATCCTCACAACTGGAACAATAAGCAGCATCACGGTAAGTGGAGAAAAGGTTGAAGTTGTCAAAGGTTTCTTATTACTTGTTTCCACTATCAACACTAATGGAACCAGAAGCCAAGAATTCAGACAACATATTACATTGGACAAATCTGCTGTAAAAGAGCTCTTTAAAATGCTGAAGAGCAAAGATGTCTCTTTGAAGACTAAAGTGTGTCTAACCCAAGCTAAGCTGCTTTCAATTGCCTCATATGCATGTGAAAGCTGGACAATGAATAAGGAAGACCAAAGAAGAGTGGATATTTTTGAGTTGTGCTGTTGGCAAAGAATACTAAAAGTATCATGTACTGCCAGAGAACTAACAAATCTGTCCTGGAAGAAATGCAGCCAGAATGCTCCTTGGAAGGGAGAATGTCCATACTTTGTCTCACCTACTTTGGTCAGAAGGGATCATTCCTTGGAGAGAGATATCATGCTTGGTTAAGTGGAGGGTCAGTAAACAAGTGTAAGATCCTCAACAAGATGGATTAACACAGTGTCTGCATCAATGAACTCAGGTATAGTGAGTATTGTGAGGCTGGTGCAGGACCAGATAGTGTTTTTTTTCTGTTGTACAAAGGGTTTCTATCAGTTGGAGCCAACTCAAAGGTACCTAACAACAACTGCAAATACATATGCATATACATTTATATACATACATACATATACATATATATGTGTGTACGTGTGTGTATCTACACATATAAACCAAACTCACTGCCTATGAGTCGATTCAACTCATAGCAGCCTTTCCTTGGGTTTCTGTGGCAGTACCCCTACGGAAGTAGATTTCCCAATCTTCCTTCTGAGGAGTGGCTGGTGGGTTTGAACTGCCAGACTTTTAGTTAGCAGACAAATGCCCTAGGCATTCTGCCACCAGAGACCAGAAGTAGATTGCCCAACCTTCCTTCTGAGGAGTGGCTGGTGGGTTTGAACTGCCAGCCTTCTGGTTAGCAGTCAAGTGCCTTACGCACTACACTACCAGAGCTCCCTAAGGCAATGTTACACTTCGATAATGAGGCAGTGGTGGTTCAGTGGTAGAAGCCTAGCCTTCCATGCAGGAGACCTGGGTTCGATTCCTGGCCAGTGCACTCATGTGCAGACCACCACCTGTCTGTCAATGGAGGCTTGCATGTTGCTGTGATGCTGAACAGGTTTCAGTGAAGGGTCCAGACTAAGATAGACTAGGAAGAAAGACCTGGTGATCTACTTCTGAAAATCAGCCAATGAAAAAACCTATGGATGATAATGGATTTGCAACCAATCAGGAGAATGGTGTAGGTCTGGGCAGCATCTTGTTCCATTGTTCATGGAGTCACCACGAGTCACAGGCCAACTCAGTGGAAGCTAACAACAACATACTTCAACGAAAAACCAAACCAACCAAACCCACTGTGATCAAGTTGATTCTGACTCATGGTGATGCTGTAGGACAGGGTAGAACCCCAAATGGTTTCCATGGTTGTAAACCTTTCCAAAAGCAGACTGCCTTCATCTTTCTCCCACAGAGTGGCTGGTAAGTTCAAACCACTGACCTTTGGATTAACAGCTGAGTGCCTTAACCATTGTGCCACCCGGGCTTCTCAATGAAAAAAAAATTAATGAGCTAGACCTCTAATATATGTATAAAAGTCTTGTGAAGGAGCTACTTCTGCCCTCATTTCACAAGGAGGCCAATGTGACCCAGGAGACCTGAACGCCCTATAAAATGTGCAGGCTTGAGCCCAGGTCTAGAGGATGCCATTCCTCTGCCTTTTCCCCCAGGTTGCCGAGTTGAGAGGTGAGAGTTGGGGCCATGACGGCTTGGGGCTGGGTCTCACCTTGGAAAGGGCCACGAAGGGGAACTTGTCCATCTCCAGCCTGGTCTCCTCCCCGGGCTTGTGGTGGAGCTGACCCTTGAGGATGCGGGCAGCGGTCACCGTGGAGACGCCCATCCCTGTGGCGGGGAGTGGGAGGCCTGAGTCTCTATATCTCCCTGCTCTCCTATCAGTCTTCTTGGGCGCTTGTAGCTCTCTACTTTGGTGCCAAAACAGGCTTGGGTAGTGGTACCAGAGGGTGGCTTTGGAAAAAGTTGGCTCTCCCCAGACCCTCAGGGGACCTGCCTGGCAGAGCAGACAGCTTGGGCCCACAGCCTGGCCCCTCCCATCCCCTTAAACATGCTTGCCCTCTGGACCTTAGACTCTTCAGCATAGCCCCTTTCACAGTCTGGCTCCCTGGGATCCTACTCCATGCCCTATCTAGCCTGTCTCGTGGGCCCCTAGGCCTTACCATCTCCCAGGAACATGATGATGTTCTTAGCCACATTGGTGTTGAGATTCTGAAGTTCCAGGGCTTTTTTCAGAGTCTGCTGAGCCTGGCCTCGCCAATAATTAGGGTCTTTCTCTTTCTCTGTACAAGAGAATGGCAGAGTTATTTGGCAGGGTAGGGGCAGCTTCCCCTCCCTAGACTTATGGACACCCCACCATCTCCTGACTGAGGGCCGGACAGTCGGGACTTGGAGGAGGATGCAGTTGCCCATCTTGTGGTTTGCAAACATTATGCCAGTCAAATCTTCCAAACAAGCCTGTGAACCTTGGCGTCTTCTCCCCACATCACAGAATGAAGAAACTGAAGCTCAGAGATATCAAGAAACTCACCCAAGGCCACACAGCACTGGCAGAGCTGGGCTTTACTCCAAAGCTCATACACTTTCCTCCCACCCAGGAGAGAGAAAGGTTCTGCTAAGGCAGCAAATGAATTGTGCTAGCACAATTAGAAGGGTAATGTTTAACTTACTCAAGGGAACAAACTGCTTCCAACTGCAGGAGTCCCCAGGTGTATCTAGCCATCAATTATAAACCTCAATCAGCTTATTCATTAAAGCAGGTTCAGCAGCAACGCTACTTAGCAGTTGTTAAGAGCAGTACCAGAAAGTGAGACTTGCTTTTTGTTTAATGTATCAGATTTAAAGTAGTCATTTTAATATTCAGCAATTCAATTTTTGTCTGTTGCATTTTAGCCATTCAGAATCTTAGTTCTGTTAGGATTAATTAGCACAGAGGCTGTGTGTATTCTTAATCCCTCCCTCATCCATCATTCATCACTGACTATAACTCCCACTTGAACAGTGCTTTACAGTTTGAAGATAAGACAGGAACCAGAAATACCCTCCTCTCTCTCTCTCATGTGTGTGTGTGCGTGTGTGTGTGCGTGTGTGTGTGCATGTGCATGTATGTGCCCAGTGCAAAGCACCTGACAGAACTCAGTTAAAATCCCAGGTATGCCAAGTGCCATCTGCGTGACCCTGGGCAAGTCACCTCCTTGAGCCTCATTTTCCTCCCCTGTCAAATGAGGATGCCTGTACCTTCCTCTCAGCATTGTTGTGAAGACTGGATTAAATAGAGCAAACAACATGCCTGGCAGGAGTGGATCAAAATTAGTAGTTTTCCTTACTCCCCACCCCTGCCCCAATTTGCCTCCAGAGCTAGAAACCCCTTTTCCTCTTAGCAGAGGCCCAGGATCCTTGTTCATGAGAGTTGGTCCTTCCCACTATCTGCAGAGCTCTCCCCACCACACATGCTCATCAGAATACAGAAGCCTAGAGCTGGGAGTTGCTTGGGGAGCGCTCTATCAATGGCCTCCCATTGCACAGAAGGGAAGGCTGAGACTAGGAGAGGTGAGAGGGTCTTCTCCGAGGCCACTCTGTATGTTCGTGGGCTGGGGACACTATCCCCCTGCCTTGGCCCAGCTCAGCCTCTCCCTTGCCTTTCAGGACAGCTGTGAGTGAGAAGAGCTCTCCTTTCTTATACACTGTGTTTCCAGGCAATGTACTGAGAGCTCAACATGCAGTAGCACCTCCTTGAGGGTGGAGTAAAAAAGAGCTGAGCAGAAAATTTCAATTTGGAGAAGACAAAGTATTATAGTAAAATGTGCAAAAGTTAGAAAACCAAAAGAGAAGAACACGCCTGGCATTTCTCAAGCTGTAAGAACTGAAGAAAAGATTCAAGCTGTGAGTTGCAACATTGAAGGATTCTATGGGCAAAATATTGAGTGATGCTGGAAGCATCAAAAGAAGATGGAAGGAATACACAGAGTCAATGAATCAAAAAGAATTGGTCAATAGTCAACTATTTCAGGAGGTAGCATATGATCAAGAACTAATGGTATTGAAGTAAGAAATTCAAGTTGCACTGAAGTAATTGGTTAAAAACAAGGCTCCAGGAATTGACAGAATACCCACTGAGATATTTCAACAAATGGATGGATGCAAAGCTGGAAGTGCTCACTCGTTTTGCCAAGAAATTTGCATTTCAGCTAATTGAAGACAGCTACCTGAGCAACCAGTTGGATGAGATCCATATTTGTGCCCATTCCAAAGAAAAGTGATCCAACAAAATGCAGAAATTATCAAGCAATATTATTAATATCACAAACAAGTAAAATTTTGCTGAAGATAATTCAAAACAGTTGCAATAGTACATTGACAGGGAACTGCCAGAAATTCAAGCCAGATTCAGAAGAGGACATAGAAAGAGGGATATCATTGCTGATGTCAGATGGAATCTTGGCTGAAAGCAGAGAATAGCAGAAAGATGTTGAACTATGTTTTACGGACTATGCAAAGGCATTTCACTGTGTGGATCATAAAAAATTATGAATAACATTGCAAAGAATGGGAATTCCACAACACTGAATTGTGCTCATGAGGAACCTGGACATGGACCAAGAGGAATTTGTTCAAACAGAACAAGGGGATACTGCATGCATTAAAATTAGAAAGGGTATACATCAGGTTCGTATCCTTTCACCATGCTCACTCAATCTGCACGCTGAGCAAATAATCTGAAAAGCTGGGCTATATGAAAAAGAGTGTGGCATCAGGGTTAGAGGAAGACCCATTAACAACCTGTGATATGCAGATGATACAACCTTGCTTGCTGAAAGTGAAGATGACTTGAAGCACTTACTGATGAAGATTGAAGACTACAGTCTGCAGTATGGATTACACCTCAACATAAAGAAATAAAAATCCTAACAACTGGACCAATAAGCCACATTATGATAAATGGAGAAAAGATTGACATTGTCAAGGATTTCATTTTACTTGGATCCATAATCAACATCCATGGAAGGAGCAGTCAAGAAATGAAATGACATATTGCATTGGACAAATCTGCTACAAAAGACCTCTATAAAGTGTTAAAAAACACAGATGTCACTTTGAGGACTAAGGTGAGCCTGACTCAAGCCATGGTATTTTCAAAGGTGGAAAATGATTAAGAAAGACCAAAGAAGAAATGATACATTTTAATTATGAATATACATAATACTGAATATATATGTTGTTGTTGTTATGTGCCATCAAGTTGGACCCAACTCATAGCGACTCCTCCTTGGGTTTCCGAGGTTGTATCACTACAGAAGTAGATTGCCCAACCTTCCTTCTAAGGAGTGGCTGGTGGGTTTGAACCGCCAGCCTTCTGGTTAGCAATCAAGTGCCTTAGGCCCTATGCTACCAGAGCTCCCATTGAATATATATAGACTACCATGGGAATGAACCAATCTGTCCTGGAAGAAGTACAGCCAGAATGCCCCTTAGAAGTGAGGATGGCAAGACTCTGTCTCATGCAGTTTGGACATGTTGTCAGAGGGACCAGACCCTGGAGAAGGACCTCATGCTTGGTAGACAGTCAGTGAAAAGGAGGAAGACTCTGAACAAACATGGATTGACACAGCGGCTAAAACGATGGGCTCAAGCACAGCAATGATTGTGAGGATGGTGCAGGATTGGGCAGGGTTCCGTTTGGTTGAACATAGGGTCACTGTGAGTTGGAACTGACTCGACAGTACCTAGCAACAACAACCATCATCTCCTCCACATTGTAACTGAAGAAACTGAGGAAGAACTCAAAACCCACATGCGTGTGTGACCACCACGAGACCCTGCCCCCTGCCTCAGGGTGAGGAAAAGAGAGGAAGCTGTTCTCCACTTCAAGCCTTGGGTCCATTCATACTTCATGCAATTCCCACAAGAGGCTTCTTCCCTATTTCCTTCATAGCCAAGTGATAAGAGTCCCCTTACTTCATTTCCACTGCAGTTCCTTAACTGACAACCTTCACCACGGCAGCCCCCAGCTCCACCTCTTTCTTCTGAAAGTGTCTGCTAAGGTCTCCAATGTCAGACTTCACAGGCTGGGTCCCTAGCTAGGAATCTAGAGAGCCTGACCCTTCTATCCAGCTGTACACCTTTAGGCAAGTTCCTTCCCTGAAACTTCTGCCCAGGAAAATGATTTTGAGTAGTTTTTCAAAGCTCAGGGCTCCAGGATTATCTTCTGTACCTGTGTCAATTGGTTTCTCTTTTCTTTGTTGAAGAGGGTCTATGCAGCTTGTCTGCCTATTATGCCTTCTTACTGGAAGTCCGGGTTTAAGGGTCGTTTTAATGGTTAAATGAGATAAGGTCCTGGGGCAGATGCTTTTGATCAGAGATCCCATTGGCTCAGGGATGGTTCCATCTCCTTCCTGTCTTCAAGTGCATTTCAGTGGTAATCACCTATGGATATCCCTGTCCCCCAGAAGCTCGACAGATCCACCAGGACTGGCTGATGTTGGCACCTTTTACTCCTTTGTGTCTCCCCAGGAGCTCTGAGACTAGTTGGCCTGAGTCACAGCTGTGTTTGCTCCCTGCTCCATCAGGAATCTGGAGAAGGCGGAGTCTGTTCTTTACATCAGAGCATCCCAGTATCTAACCTCCCAAAGAGGGTTTAGTTGCTGTCAAGCTGACTTCAGGCCAGTGGACTAGTTTAAGCAATGGTAGCTTGTTTGCACAAATGAATACCAGGAGGCCATTGTTTTGGAGAATATTAAATGACATGGGCAAATGCTCATGATATAATGCTGTGTGCAAAAAGTGCTTGTCAGTACATACTGTCTGATTCCATTAAAATGAAGTTCAAAACAGGCAAAACAAGTCTTTGGTGACAGGAGTAAGCCTAGTCATTTCCCTTGGCTTGGAGGGGTGGGGGTATTTTTTGGTTGGGAGAGACACAGAAAAGTCTTTGGGACTGGGAATGATCTATCTTCATCTGGATGTGGTTGAAAGCCAGCATAGGGAGGGTGGACCTGCTGCTGTCAAATCAACTCTGGCTCATGACGATCCCATGTGTTACAGAGTAGAACTGCTCCATAGGGCTTTCTTGGCTGGAATCTTTACAGTGGAGCTCTAGTGGTGCTGTGGTTAAGGCATTTGGCTGTTAACCAGAAAGTCAGCCCTTGGAACCCAACATCTCCTCTACACATGCAGTCTGCTTCCATAAAGATTTATAGCCTTGGAAACCCTCATGGGGCAGTTCTACTATGTCCTAAAGAGTCACTATAAGTCAGAATTCTCACACTAGCCCCAAGGAGGAGGAGGAATTATTATCTTCATTGGGCAGATGGAGAAATGAGGCTCAGTGAAGGAAAAAGGGGACTTCCAGTCACATGATGGAAGGGTTCCCTACTCCAGCTACAGATACAGAAATGCTGAACAAAATCAACAATGAAAAATAGTACAAAGCTTGAAAGAAAGGAAGAAAGAAAAGAAAAAGGAAAATCCACAGGACACAGAAATTAAGAGGGAACTCAAAACCAGAGAGGTAAACAGAAACTGATGCTGAGGGGGCTGTCAGACCAGATACAGATCTAGCCTGGAAGCTGTATCAATGTACATATTTGCCTTGGATCCATTCAGGGGATTAGGAAAGAAAGCCATTTTGGAAAAACGTTCATTTCAAATCTGTGCCACATCTAGTGGGGGTCTGAACTTATAATGTAAGAACTTCAAACTGAGAAATTAACATAAAAATTTATTCAAAATTAGTCCAACTCCCCGGGTCCTAAAAGAATCAACTCTGTATAAACACTTCCTCATGGGTCTCCAACAGCAACAAAAAAACAAACAACTCTTGTTGAAGATGAGTTCACAAGCAAGAATCAACTATACCAACTACATAAGGAAATGTACTACCATGAGGAAATGTACTACCATAAGCAGACAAAACCAAGAGGGGACTTAGCATACCTAGACTTGGAAGAATCTATAGAATTAGTTATATTTCAGATTATTAAAGAGATGAAGAGAGAATAGAAACCCCAATGAAAGAACAGTAATACAAAAGGCAAAAGAGGGCAAGTGGCCTATCAACACAACACACACAGTATCACAGCTGGGACTTTTTGCACTGTTTTGCAGCTCTAAAACACTATGGATGGTTTTATGACCTTGAACGTAGAGACTTCCTTCATCCTATCCCACCTGCACCAGATCTTCCCAATCTGTGCTCCCCAATCCTACCCGGCACTAAGGAGTTGGAAAGACAGGCACCAATGGCCAACACTAAGAACGATGAAATCATGGTGCACTGCAAGACCTGCTTCCTCTCTGGAGCCCAGAAGTGCAGTCGATGTGGGCAGGTTGGCAGTGGTCAGATGTTAATTGATGTTCCAATCCTAGAAATTAAAAAAGAAAGAAAGAGAAGATGACATGTGAGCCACAGTTCTAGAGTTTATTTGTTCACTCACTCATTCATTCCTTAATTCATTCAACAAGTATTTGTCGCACGTTTATTACAGGCCAGGTATGGGGCTAGTTGCTGGAAATACAACTATTTGTTCCCTCCCTCAGGAAACTTAAAGACACCAACAGCGTAAAAGTACAGATGAGTTCTATGCTGCAATGTAGTTCCACGCTATCTCCCAACTGAGCTCACATTCTCAATCCATGTGAAGCCCAGCATATCTCAGAGGCCCAGTGTTTTGTATAGTGCTTCTCAGACGTGTGTATCAGAATCATCTGTACAAAGAAACCACCCTTTCTTACAGGGCCACCAATAAATTTGCTTCATTTTCTGCTAGAGTTTGTTGTTTTTTATTTGTTTTTAAATTTTCATACTATATGTTATTTAACCCAATATACCCAAAAGATTATTATTTCAACATGTAATCAATATAAAAGATCATTCAGAGGCTATTTTCTTCTTTCTTTCATACTAAGTCTTTGAAATCCATTGTGCATTTTACACTCACAGTGTATCTCAGTGTGCACCGACCACACAGCAAATGCTCGACAGCCACATGTGGCCAGTAGCTGCCTTGTTGATAGCACAACCCCAGGTCCATTCATACTGGAGCCAGTTCTACCCCTGAACTTCCTAGTCAAAGGAAATCATTAAAGCCTTTTTTTGGCCTGAGAAAGTTTGAGGTGAGTTTTTATCATTTGCAACCTAAAGAATCCAGACTAACACATATATGTCTCCAGGCTCTATCTCAAGCTCTAGAATCATAGAGTATCTCATGTATGATGAGAAATACAAAAACTGCAGGAGAGACAAGAAAAGATTAGATGGTAGGGTGGTCATTTCTGGGTGGTGACAACACAGATTCCAATTTTTTTTCTTCGTATTTTCTGCATTTCCCAAATTTCCCTCAGTGTTGAGACGTTACTGCTATAATTAAAAAAAAAAAAAAAATGGTTAAAAAAAAAAAAAAGGCTGGAAGGAAATACACCAAAATGTTAACTGTGGTTCTCTCTGGGTGGCTGGACTATGAAAGATTCTTTCCTCTTCTTTTCATTTTTCTGAATTTTCCAAATTGCTTAAAATGAGCATGTATTTATGGCTGAAGAATGTTTTTTTTTTCAATTGTGGTCATCCTGTTAGGATCACAAGAGACATCCCCATTGGCAGCTGAGAAATGCACTAAATCTGTTGTGGATGAACATTACTGGAAGATGATAAATTTTAATTGGCAAGAGTGTCACTGGCACTTAATGTTATTACTACAACCAAAACCAAGACAAAAATGATGATTTCATTTGTTTTGGAAAACGGTGGTGATGGGGCTGTCGTTCATTTTAGTAGGGCTTGCTGCAGCAACAAAAATAAGGAATCCTCTACCACCAGACGAAAGAGTCCTGGTGGTGCAAACGGTTAAGCACTCGGCTGCTAATAGAAAGGCTAGAGGTTCGAACTCTCCCAGTAGCTCTGAGAGAGAAAAACCTAGTGATCTGTGTTAGTAAAGATTTCAGCCTAGTAAACCCTATGGGGCAGCTCTGTTCTGTCATCTGGGGTTACTATGAGTCAGAAGTGACTCAATAGCACCCAACAACAATACCACCAGAAAAAGACATCTTAATTCAACCTTAAAACATTCAGTGCCAAAACTCACTGAAACTCCCATCACTAAAACACCCAGTGTTCACCAAACACTGAATAATCACCAAAATGAATGATCCTATGGATGAGAGAGTATTTCATATAGCCATCCAATTGTACCAAACAACTCCAAACTCACTGCCATCAAGTCAATTCCAACTCATAGCGACCCCCATTGGGATTTCCAAGGCCCTTTACCAAAGCAGATTGCCCCATCTTCCTTCCATGGAGTGTCTGGTGGGTTAGCAGTAAACTGCTTTAGGCACTGCGGCACCAGAGGTCCTTCCAATTGCACACCCTTGTGCTTTTGTGCACCCTTCCTCATCTACCTGGCTCCTTAAAACCCCAACTTGGGGGGAAGAGGAGAGTAAAAGGATATACCCCAATATCTATACTCAATATCAATAGCACTTAATTCTGAGTGGTGATACTTTAGATAATTTCTAAATTATTTTTATCTACTTTCCTTTTGTTTCCAAATGTTTCCATAGTAAATCCTAAAATCAGGAAAATAGATTAAATTAAAATATTAAATGGATATGCAATATATTTTTGTTGTTGTTGTTGTTGTT
>NW_006921618.1:6837759-6863209 GCF_000298275.1 Orycteropus afer afer | reverse complement strand
GAAGTTCTCTGTCAATATACTGCTACAAACGTTTTTGAATTATCTTCAGTAAGATCTTACTTGCGTGCGATATTAATGATATTGTTCTATAATTTCCACAATCTGTGGGATCACCTTTCTTTGGAATGGGTACAAATATGGATCTCTTCCAGTCAGTTGGCCAGGTAATATTAGTACATTAAAATATTGTGTGGAGTGGGAGATGGTTATAAATGGTGGGTAACCCCAGATGACAGAACAGAGCTGCCCCATAGGGTTTACTAGGCTGAAATCTTTACTAACACAGATCACTAGGTTTTTCTCCCTCAGAGCTACTGGGAGAGTTTGAACCTCTAGCCTTTCTGTTAGCAGCCGAGTGCTTAACCGTTTGCACCACCAGGACTCCTTTGTCTGATGGTAGAGGATTCCTTATTTTTGTTGCTGCAGCAAGCCGTACTAAAATGAACGACAGCCCCATCACCACCATTTTCCAAAACAAATGAAATCATCATTTTTGTCTTGGTTTTGGTTGTAGTAATAACATTATGTGCCAGTGACACTCTTGCCAATTAAAATTTATCATGTAATATTAGTACATTAAAATATTATTCAAAATATTTTAAAAACTGACATTGCCTCTTTCAGGAAGCCTCTAAGATGGTCACTTATTCCAATAATACTACCTATGAATATCATTAAGTGTGAAATAAATCATACTCAAATTGACAAACACTTACATGAAATATTGGGAACAAGAAATGCACAGAGACAAAATGTTTGCATGCACCTTCCTGTTTTGAAAGCTTTCCTTCCTTTGCTGGCTCATTCACCCTGCTGGGAACTTCTAAGAGCAGGGACTTTGCCTTATTTGTCTCTGTACTCCTAGGGCCTGTTGTTGTTGTTGTTATGTGCCATCGAGTCAGATCCAACTCATAACGACCTCTCCTTGGGTTTCCGAAGTGATATCACTATGGAAGTAGATTGCACAATCTTCCTTCCGAGTAGTGGTTGGTGGTTTTGAACCACCAGCCTTCTGGTTAGCAGTCAAATGCCTTAGGCACTACACTACCAGAGCTCCTGGAATAGTAAATATTTACATCAATTGAAAGCCAGACCTCTAAGGAGAGAGGAAGGGGAAAGGTAAGAGTCATCCAAAAATCTCAATTTCTTTTGTGTGTACAGAAAGGTACAAGTGTTAGTGTGGATATGGAGCAACCAGAGTAATTATTCATTGCTTAGTACAGTGTAGATTGGTACAACCACCTTGGAAAATGGTTGGGCTGCTTCTACCAAAGCCAAGTATCATACATACACCTTACCTCAACTAACCCACTGCTGTCCAGTTGGTTCCAACTCAACTCCAACATAAATCTCTGTACAATGTTCACTAAAAGACATGTACAAGAATGTTCATATCTTCCCTGTTCATGGTAGCTACAACACTGTGTCCATCTGCAGCAGAGTGGATAAGTCCATGTGCACATTCACAACATGGAAATCTACACAGCAATGGGAATGAACCATCTGCCACTCCACACAACAATGTGGACAAATTTCACACAGATTGAGCTAAGGAAACCAGATCTACACATGCATACAAGTGTGATTCCAGTGGTAACACACTGTCATCAAGTCAACTCCATCTCACAGTGACCCTATAGGACAGAGTAGAACAGCCCCATATGGTTTCCAAGGCTGTAATCTTTACG
The DNA here is from genome assembly GCF_000298275.1 of Orycteropus afer afer. Taxonomy (NCBI): domain Eukaryota; kingdom Metazoa; phylum Chordata; class Mammalia; order Tubulidentata; family Orycteropodidae; genus Orycteropus; species Orycteropus afer. Next base: position 6,861,521 of record NW_006921618.1, on the reverse strand, counting down.
AAAATAGACTGCCACATCACATCTTTTCCCGCAGAGCAGCTGGTGGTTCAAACCACCAACTTTTCAGTCAGCAGCCAAATGTTTAACCACTAGGGCTCCTGCAGTGGACAAAGGGGGACTTATTATCTCTTTTTATAGATGAAGAAACAAAGGCTCTGAGAGGTGAAAGGGCTTCCCCAAGGTACAGCCAGAACTTTGACCACAGACAGGGCTTCTGATTCCAGAATCAGCGACAAGGTTATCATTGTGATCCCTCACCCCATCTCCTGGATTGGGGGCATTTGACTGCTAACCAGAGGGCTGGCCATTCAAACCCACCAGCCACAACTTGGAAGGAAGATTGGGCAATCTACTTCCATAGTGATACTGCCTCGGAAACCCAAGGAGGGGTTTGCTATGAGTTGGGTCTGACTCCGTGGCAGTGAGTTTGGTGTTTTGGTTTATTTTCCCATCTGTAAAATGAAGGTTTTAAATTCGAACACATGTATGGTGTTGTTGCTGTTATTAGGTTCATGGTGACCCCATGCACAACAGAATGAAATATTGCCCGGTACTGCACGGTCTTTCATGATTGTTTTTCTGCTCAAGCCCATCGTTGCAGCCACTGTGTATTTTGAGTGCCTTTATTCTAGGGGCTTTATCTTCCAGCTCTGTATTGTAGTGTTGTAATCTGTAGGGTTTTCATTGGCTAATTTTCAGAAATAGATTACCAGGTCTTTCTTCTTAGTCAAGGAGCTCTGGTGGTGTAGTGCCTAAGGCATTTGACTGCTAACCAGAAGGCTGGAGGTTCAAACCCACCAGCCACTCCTTGGAAGGACATTTGGGCAATCTACTTCCATGGAGACACTGCCTCACAAACCCAAGGGGGGTCGCTATGAGTCGGATCGACTCAATGGCAGTGAGTCTGGTTCTTTGGTTTTCCTCTTAGTCTGTTTTGGTCTGAAAGCTCCACTGAAACCTTTCTGTCACGGGTGACCTGACTGACATTTAAAATACCAATGACATAGCTTCCAGAATCATAGCAACATGCAAGCCACCACATAAAATGAAATGACATTTCTCCAAAGATATACAGATGGCCAGCAAGCACATGAAAAGATGCTCAACATCATTAGTCATTACCAGGCCAAAACACCAAACTCCCTGCTGTTGAGTTGATCCTGACTCATAGCAACCCCTCCTTGGGTTTCTGAGGCTGTATCTCTACAGAAGCAGATTGCCCAATCTTCCTTCCGAGAAGTGGCTGGTGTCATTAGGGAAATGCAAATAAAAACCACAATGAGATACCACTTCACATTCACTAAGATGAAAGTGGAAAACAAGTGTTGAAGAGGATGTGGAGAAATTGGAATCCTCATCCATTGCTGGATTATAAAATAGTGTAGGTGCTGTGGAAACAGTTTGGCAGTTCCTGAAAAGCTTAAGCATAGGATTATCATATGACCCAGGAATTCCATTCCTGGGTATATACCCAAATGAGCTGAAAGCAAGGACTCAAACAGGTACTTGTACACCTATGTTAAGTGCAGCATTGTTTACAACAGCCAAAAGTAGAAATAACCCAAATGTTCATTAATAGATGAATGGATAAACAAAATGGTAGATACATACAATACATACCTACAACAAAATGGTAGGCACATACAGTATTGTTAAGCCATAAAAAGAAATGAAGTTTTGATACATGCTACAACATGGATGAACCCAGAAAATGTTATGTTAACACAATGAGTTGGAGCCAACTCAATGGAAACTAACAGCAATGAGGGAAATAAGTCAGACCCAACAGGAGAAATACTGCATGATCCACTTATATGTAATATCTAAAATAGGAAGTGCATACAGACAAAAGCTTATCAGTGGTTACCAGGGGAAAATGAGGAATTATTGCTTAATGGGTTTCTGTTTGGGCTGATAGAATTTTTTTTTAATAGATACTGGTGACGGTTGCACAGCATCATGAATGTGATTCATGTCACTGAATTGTACACTTACGACTGATTAAAACAACAAAGTGTTTTTATATATCTTGTCAGGAAAGAAAGAAAGAGGGAGGAGGGAAAAGGAAGGTTGGAGAGAGAGGGGATGTAAAGAGGAGGGAGAAGGAGGCAAGAAAGAAGGGAAAGAAGAGGGTGGGAGGGAGGGAAGGTGGGGGGAAAGGAGGGAAGCAGAGGAAGGGAGGGACAGGAAGAAGAAAGGAAGGAAAGAGAAAGAAGGGACAGAGGTAGAAGAGAAGAAGGAGGGAAGTAAGGGAGAAAGAAAGGGAAAGAGGAGGGGAGAAAGAGGGTTGGAGAAAGCACACGTGGGGGCATCTTAATTACTGAATCTGAGTGATGGTTATACCAGATCTGTCACATGATTCCATTTCTGTGTATGGTATACAATTTATCCTAGTACTTTAAATTAGATGTCTTTATGTGTAAGACAAAGAGAAGGACTAATGGACCATGTGAACTCCAACCTCCATGACCCTGAGACCAGAAGAACTAGATGGTGCCCACCTACTACTGCTGACTGCTCAGAAAGGAATCACAATAGGAGGTCTTAGATAGAATAGGAGAAAAATGTGGAACAAAAGTTAAAATCATAAAATAAATCAGTCTTACTGGTCTGATAAAGACTGGTAGAACCCCCAAGACTATGGCCCTTAGATATCCTTAAAGTCGGGAACTGAACTCAAAACAATAGACAGGTCTATATGGTGAACAATAATGTCAGAAAGATATGCACTCAAAAAATAAAACAAAACAAAAAAACAATATATAATCAAGTGGAAAAGGAAAGGAATAAAATATAGTACTCTGTAGATAAATTCACAAGGACATATACACACTCATGGACATACTAAACGTATTATCATAGAGATCTTTGAGGAGTAATGGGAAGGAGAGTGGGGAGCAGGGATAAAGGGAAGGATGAAAAAACATAACAGAGCTAAACCCATGATAAGACACAATGCACTGGGAAATATAACTTATTCGACTCCCTGTGCATCTTGGATCCAAAAGAAATGAACAAATAAGAAAAAATGCAAGTGAGGAGGTCTAATGGGTTTCTTCACTCCTGATATTCTTCTTCTTGTTGTCTGTCCTTCCCTGAAAGACTGAGCACTCAGCAAGGGTGAAACCCATCTTACCCAACTCTGTGTCTCCAGCACCAAGCACAGAGTAAACCAAAACCAAACCAGCTGCTGTGGGGTCGATCCTGACTCATGGTGACCCTATGTGTGTCAGAGAAGAACTGTGCTCCTAAGGATTTTCATGGTCATGACCACAAAGACTTTCTTCTGAAGTGCTTTTAGGGGGTTCAAACTGCCAACTTTTCAGTTAATAGCCCAGCATTTAACCACTAGCACCACCCATGGACCACTTGCATATAGTGGTAGCTCTGTAGATGTTAACTTAATGAAAGGCCCCCAATTCAGGCTGGGAATGCTCTGAATTTTGGCCTGTAGACTTGGCATTGAGATGGCCTGTCCTGGAGATAGGTGCCTTCTCTCATTGCCTCCACTCAGGGTGGAGGGGGGTAGAGATCTGGGCTATGCTTCAGAAGCCAAGACTTCCCTGCTTGGTGTGCTCTGAGGCTCTCCCACTGCTATCTGGTAGCCCTGGGTGACAGGCTCCTCTGGACCCAGTCTGGTAGTGACCACCCACTACCCCTTTGCCAATGTTCCACCAGCCCAAAAGGGGGCCTTTGGTATATGCCAGTCCCTCGTTCTCTCTTCCCAGCTGGCCTTCTTTGCCAGCCTCCCAGCTATGTGCCCTGATTACTTATGACAAATGGGCAAAAGCCTTGGCTGGCTCTGGCCCCTAGCCTTGGCTCTAGAGAAAGAAGCAGCTACTTGGCAGGTCAGAGGAGGGGGCAGAGGGGCTGGGCTTTCTGGCTGAGGATTGACTCAGCATCCCAGACAGAGGGCACAGAGTCCCTTGCAGTCAGACAAAAACCAGTGCTGGGCTGGCTCTCAACAGATCCAGGGCAAATGACAGAATAATAGGGCTGATAAAAATCACTACCATTCTATGGGCATTCATGTTGCACCCTGCCCTGCACTAGTTGTTCACTTCCTGGCCTCACAAAATCCTCACAATGACCTGCCATGTGCTACTAGTCCCTATTTTAGTTTAGGAAACTGGGGAGCAGAGAGTCCCTACTAGCCCATGATCAAGTGTCACTCAATCCAGCCTGACTCCAGGGCCCAATCTCTCTGGGCCCTCCTTGGTTTCCCACCATAGAGAGACCAGTGCCCATCCTATCTCTACAGAAGCCAAAGGATGGGTTATCCTACCTGAGTGGTCTGGCCAGGCGGCAGATGAAGAAGCACAGCAGGCCTAAGGCCAGCACGAGGAGGGAGATGCTGAAGACCACCGTGAGGGCCATGTCCAGGGTGGGAGATAGGAGGGCCATCTTGATACAAAGAGGGTCCTCAGAAGCTGTACCACACACCTGCCTGGAATCCAGAGTTCTGTCTCATACTAGCCTTGAACACCCTGGGTCAGTGGCTATGACCTGGCCTTATCCTCTGGGTTAATCCATAGGGATTAGCTCAGAGAGATGAAATGGGAGGAGTCAGGATATAGCCTGTAAAGCTCCCCTCCCCTAGTCTGGTCCTCCTGATGCTTGTTCATTCAATTTTGTCACTCACTCTTCATTCCACAAACATTTACTGAGCACCTACTGTGTACCTGGCTCTGTTCTAGGTACTAAGGAAACAGTGATGATCAGGACTGACACAGTCCATGTCTTCTATGAGAGTACTGGGTAAACTGTGCGGATTAAGCGCCTACTGCATGCTGGCTGCATGGTCACGGTAGCACAAATGGTTAAGTATTCAGCTGCTAAACAAAAGATGGAGGAACCTCAGAAGAAAAGCTTCATGATCCATTTGTGAAAAGTTCACCACTGCAAACCCTGTGAAGCACAGTTCTGCTCTGACACACGTGGAGTTGCTATATGTCAGACTCGACTCGATGGCAGCTTGTATGTGCTGGCCCGTGCAGGGTACCTTGTGGGATAAAAATACAAAAAGAAAGGAACCCCTGGCTGGGGCCAAAACAAGTTTCATTTTTTTTTCCAAAAAAGCACCCTATTTAGAGGCCCAGAATCTGTGCACAGACCCCAGTCAAAACATCCAGAATAAGAGAAACTGCCCTTATTGAGCACCTACTGTTTGCCAGACCCCATTTGAGGTAGGTGGTAGGATACCCATTTACAGATGAGGAGACGGAGACTCAGAGGTAACACTCCATGCAATGGTGGAGTCAGGGTTGGAACCCAGATCTGCCAGCCTCTACAGCCTGTAACCTTCACTTGCCCTGCACTGCCTTGTAACTGGGACATCACCAGCCCTACAGGGCAGCAGGGAGGCTTCAGGCAAGTCTCCACCAGGTATTGGCCCAAGGCCAGTGGTCATTCCAAGAGGCAGCACACAGACTGATGAAGCTGCCAGCTACATGGAGGGACCCTTTCTGCTTCCAGTCTCTCTTGGGTCCCAACAACATCCTGTGAAGTCAGGATGGTGTTATGGATCCCATCCACATACTCACAAACAGGCTCAGATACGTGAAGCCACTTGCCACAAATCCCAGAGAGCCTGGAAGCAACACCAGCTGTGTGCTTCCTGGACCAGGCCTTTCCAAATTTCCTGTCTCCTGGCATACCTCAGATGCCTGGTACAAAGCACACAAGGTCAGGGGAGATGCTTTTGCCTTCTCAGTGCCAAGGGAGGTCCCCTCCTGCAGGCCCCGTGAGCTCATCTCACATCTGCCCACTAAACCCTTTTCTTTCTAAAAACCCCATAATTCAAGTTACATCAGATCCTGACATCTAGTGATACAGGCAAGGTGGAGGTTATTAGCCCTATTGACAGATGAGGAAATAGAGGCTTAGCAATGAAGTCATTCAGTCAACTGGCTGGTTCTAGTCCCAACTCCGTTACCTCCTACCTGTGTGACTTCAGCCCAGTGCCTTTACCTCTGAGCCTGTTTCCTTATCCATCTAACATTTGTCCCACATTCAAGAAGAGTACCTAGTGTATTCCAGGTGCATACCTGGCCTGGCTTGATGTATTTGACCTCATTTAATCCTAACAATCTGTGGGCTAAATAAAGGTGAAAGAACAGAGGCCCAGAAGGCCACGGTGAAGTGGATGGCCCAGGGTCACACAGATGGCAGGGGCTAAGCTCAGCAGCCCCATCCCTGTGCACAATTCCACTTGAGACCTACCCCCCAAGACTACCCTTGCACCAGGATCTCTCCATCCCAGGGGCCCTCCCCACCCTACCCAGACCTTGGGCCTGGGACACCCTCTAACTTTACAACCCAGCCTAATAAGTTGATTTGAGACCCATGGAGTGTCACCTCATGCTCTCTTCATTACCAGCCTGTCCCTAGTGGGGTCAGTGGGAAGTTATTTGCCCTGGTCTAGAGCTTACAAGAAGAACTCGTGGTGTAGTGGGTAAGGCATTTGGCTGCTATCCAGAAGGTCAGAAGTTCAAACTCACTAGATATTCCACAAGAGGAAGATGAGGCAATCTACTTCTGTAAAGATTTACAACATTGGAAATCCAATGGGGATCGCTATAAGATGCAATCAACTCGATGGCAGTGAATTTGGTTTTTCATTTTAGAGTTTACAATCCCCAAATGGGTTGGGGAGGGCCCTTTGAGCTGAATTCCCCAAACGTAACAGACCACAAAAATCACTCGAAGTGCTTGGGCAAAAGGCCTATTCCCAAATCATCACATGGGGAGAGGTATTGACTGGGAAGGCGCCTGAGAGAATTTTCTGCAGACATGTTCTTTATAGTGATCTGGGCAGTATATAGCTGTGGACATATGTAAAAATTTACAGAACAGTACATTTACAGTGTGTATTTTGTTGTATTCAGATTTAAAAAGAGAGATTAAAGAGACACAACAACTCTCCCCAAATTCCTCTTCCCACCACCTCAAATCTACTCAGTCAGAATCTCCCAGGGCAGGGTCTGGGAAGCTGTATATTTAACAAGTCATTCTGTGCACAGATTAGTTTGGGAAATACTGCCTTAGAGATTATTCTATTGCTCAGATGGGAAGACCGAGGCCGATAGCGGAGAAAAGATTTGCTGCAGTGAGAGGCAGCACTGAGAGCAGACCCCAGGTCTCGCAGCTCCTTGTCCCCACAGACACACATGGGGACAGTCAGAACCTCAGGACAGCCATGAACTGCATCCCCATGGCTGTCAGTGGGCATTCTTGGCTGTGGCTGGAGTAGCTCTTATGTTCCCAGTGGGAATAGAGAATGGTTTGGGAGCTGGGGGCTCTGGCACCATCATCTTGGGCAGCAGCTCAAGTGATATTTCAATTACTTGAATTCAAGATCAGTCAGTAATGTTCCAGCTGTAGGTCAGAGGGAGGGGACATGGAATCCCTTTCCCAGCCAAGCTCGGTGTGTCTGGCAAGCCTCACCAGGACCTTATTCATTCACTGACAGAAGTTATTTATGGCGGTCAAGAAGCAGCCTCCGGGGAAAGGCTCCAGAAAGAATGTGTGGTAGCCAGAGTGGGCTGCAGGTCAGATCCAAGGAGAGACTTCCCCAGAGGGCACAGAGCCAGGTGCTAGGGACAGAGCAAGGCTGAGACACCTCTAGCTGTTTGACAGCACCCCAGTCTGCAGAAAACAGACAAGGGAGTGCCCGGGGAAGCCAAGTGGTATTATTATGCCTGCTCCCCCTTCTGACAAGCCATTGTGTCTCAACAAAATGCCAGTGGTCTCCCGATCACCCCCAGACTCAACACCTCTGCACACTGTGTCCCTAGTTTGGAATATTTCCTGCCATCCACTCGATGAATTCTTCACATTATCTTTCCACCTTAGCTTCAGCTCTGCTAGGCTGCCTTGCACCCTTGCCCCAGCACAGCAGAGTCACAGCTCCTCCCAAGCTCCCAGGACCCCAAGCCCACAAGGTCATGGTCACATTACTCAGAGTTTTAGAGAGCCATTGGTTGTCATCCTCTCATCATGGTGTGAGATCATAGACATATGTGTATATATACATACATACATGTGTGTATATATATATACACACACATATATATTTCTTAAGCTGAAAGAACTGAAGGAAAATTTCTAGCCTTGAATTATAATATGGGCAAAATATTGAGCAATGCAGGAAGAATCAAAAGAAGATGGAAGGAATACACAAAGTCACTGTACCAAAAAGAATGAGTCAAGGTTCAACCATTTTAGGAGCTAGCATATTATCAAGAACCAATGATATTGAAGGAAGAAGTCCTAGCTGCACTGAAAGAATTGGCAAAAACAAGGCTCCAGGAATTGAAGGAATACCCATTGAGATGTTTCAACAAATGCATGTAGCTCTGGAGGTGCTTACTCATCTATGTCAGGAAATTTGGAAGACAGCTACCTGGCCAACCAACTGGAAGAGATCTATATTTGTACCCATTCCAAAGAAAGGTGATTCAACAGAATGTGAAAATTATTGAACACTATCATTAATATCACAGGCAAGTAAAATTTTGCTGAAGATAATTTAAAAATGGTTGCATTAGTATATTGACAGGGAACTTCCAGAATTTTAAGCTGGATTCAGAAGAGGACATGGAATGAAGGGCCACATTCCTGATGTTAGATAGATCTTGGCTGAAAGCAAAAAGTACCAGAAGGATGTTTACCTGTGTTTTATTGACTATGCAAAGACATTTGACTGTGTGGATTACAACAAATATGGATAACATTGCAAAGAATGGGAATTCTAGAACACTTCATTGTGCTCATGAGGAACCTCTACATAGACCAAGAGGCATTTTTTCAAACAGAACAAGCGGGTACATGGTTTAAAATTAGGAAAGGAGTGCATCGGGGCTGTATTATTTTACCATACTTATTCAATCCAAATGCTGAGCAAATAATCCAAGAAACTGGACTCTATGAAGAAGAACATGGACTCAGGATTGGAGGTAGACTCATTAACAACCTGCAATATGCAGATGACACAATCTTGCTTGCTGAAAGTGAAAAAGACTTGAAGCATTTATTGATGAAGATCAAAAACTATAGTCTTCAGTATGGATTACACCTCAATTAAAAAAAAAAAAAAATCCTCACAACTGGACCAGTAAGCAACATCACGATAAATGGAGGAAAGATTGAAGTTGTCAGGGATTTTAATTTTATTTGGATCCACAGTCAACAGCAGTCAAGAAATCAGACATCATATTGCACTGGGCAAATATGCTGCAAAAGACCTCCTTACAATGTCAAAGAGCAAAGATGTCACTTTGAAGAGTAACCAAAAAAAAAAAAAAAACCAAACTCATTGCCATCAAGTTGGATCCAATTCATAGTGACCCCTCCTTGGGTTTCTGAGGTGGTATCACTACAGAAGTAGATTGCCCAAGCTTCCTTCTGAGGAGTGGCAGGTAGGTTTGAACCACCAGCCTTCTGGTTAGCAGTCAAATGCCTTAGGTACTATGTACCTAATCCAAGCCATGGTATCTTCAATCGCCTCATATGCATGTGAAAGCTGGACAACGAATAAGGAAGACTGAAGAATAGTTGATGTCTTTGAATTACTGTACTGGCAAAGAATACTGAAAACACCATGGGCTGCCAGAAGAATAAACATCTGTCTTGGAAGAAGCGCAGCCAGGATGCTCCTTGGAAGTGAGAATAGCCAGACTTTGGCTCACCTATCTTTATCATGTTGTTAGAAAGGACCATTGCCTGGAGAAGGATACCATGCTTGGTAGAGTTGAGGGTCAGCGAATAAGGGGAAGACCCTCAACGAGATGGATTGACACAGTGGATGCAATGATGGGTTCAAGTATAGCAAGGATTGTGAAGATGGTGCACAACCGGGCAGTGTTTCATTTTGTTGTAGGGTCACTATGAGTTGGCACCACCTTGATGGTACTTAATATATGCACACATGTATGCATGACAAAATAAGGAAGAAGCACTAAAAACAATTATAGTCCTCATTTTTTGCAGCTGGTTATGTGGTTGTAACTGGTATTTATAGATACCTTCTTCCACCACCCATTCCATATTCACTTTGCCCTCAGCAAGCACCTTAGCTTGTCATGGTTCTTTGCCTAGTAGAATGACCCAAAGCTTCATTCTTGAAAGGTCTGGGCCAAAACCAAACCAAACCTACTGCCATTAAGTCAATTCCAACTCATGGTGACACAATAGGACAGAGTGGAACTGCCCCATAGGGTTTCCAAGGCTGTAAATCTTTGTGGGACCAGACTGCCTCATCTTTCTCCTGCTGAGTGGCTGGTGGGTTAGTACTACCAATCTTTTGGTTAGCAGCCCAATGCTTTAACCACAGTGGCACCAGAGCTAATTATATCAAAATTAGGTTGCAGTAGTTTTCCATTGATTTTAACCACAGGGCATGGTAGTGTTAAGGGACATCCTAAGGGCTCTCTTGTTTTTCATACATACTCTTCTTTACCTCCATTATGTAATATCAGTCTGATTTCTCCTTGGTAATCAGGATCAGTCACACCAGCCAATACAGTAACTTCCTTCTTCATCTGTTGATCCAGAGGCATGAGAAACTCAAAGTGTGTAGGTGGCATTCTTAACTTTCAGTTCAATGGAATCAGTTTTGTGTCTCCTAGTGAGAACATTCCTCCCTTTGGAACCAAAACCTCTAGACCTGCAGAGCATAAGGTTCTGGGGACAGGAAGTAGAAATTTTGTGGCTAAGTCACTAGGAATAATAGTGAGTGGTGCCACTCCCATTTCCACCTCTTGACTGGTGGACCCATGAATCCTGGAGAAACAGCACCATATATTGGATGCTGGTTTAGAGCATATACAGTTTCCTGGAGAACATAGCCCCAGCCCTACAAGGTATTGCCATCTAGCTGGTGCTGTAAATGTGTCTTTAGAAGGCCATTCCATCATTCTATCAACGATGATGAGATTCAGGTATCACGAGAAACATGGTAAGACTAGTGAATTCCTTGAGCATAGGCCCATTGCTGCACTTCATTTGCTGTCAACTGAGTCCCTTGATCTGAGGCAATGCTGTGTGGGTTACCATGATGGTGGATAAAGCATTCTGTAAGTGCACAGATGGTAGTTTTGGTAGAAGCATTGCGTACAGAAAAGGTGAATCCATATCTAGAAGTAAGTATCATTTCCACTATGAACAAAATGCTGCCCTTTCCATGATGGAAGTGGTCCAATGTAATCAACCAGCCACCAGGTGGCTGGCTGATCACCCCTAGGAATGGTTCCATTTTGGGCACTCTGTGTTGGTCTCTGCTGCTTGAATAATGGGCACTCAGCAGTGAGTGGAAGTCCATGTGGCTGAGCCTATGCATAACCTCCATCTCTGCCATCATGACCACTTTGTTCATTAGCCCATTGCACAATGTAGGCAGTGGCTAGGGAAAAAGGAAAACTGGTTTCCACAGAATGTGTCATTCTATCCACTTGAGTGTTAAAATTTTCCTCTGCCAAGGTCACCCTTTGGTGAGCATGCACACGAGACAAAATTATCTTGACTTCTTTGGCCCATTCAGAGAGGTCTACCCACATGCTTCTACCTCATACCTGCTTGTAACCAATTTTCTAATCTTATTCCTTCCAAGTCCCTGACCATCCAGCCAAACCATTGGCTACAGCCCATGAATCAGTATACAGTTGCACATTTGGCCATTTCTCCCAAAAAAGTGAACAACCAGATGCACTGCTCAAAGTTCTGCCCATTGGAAGGATTTTCCTTCACCATTGATCTTCAAGGAGGTCCCATAAAGGAGCTGCAGTGCTGCTGCTGTTCACTTTTGAGTTGTTGTTGTTGTTGTGTGCCGCTGAGTCGGCTCCAACTCATAGCGATCCCTCCTTGGGTTGCCGAGGCAGTATCACTATGGAAGTAGATTGCCCAACCTTCCTTCTGAGGAGTGGCTAGTGGGTTTGAACCGCCAGCCTTCTGGTTAGCAGTCAAGTGCCTTAGGCAATATGCTGGCATCTGTATATCATGCAGAACCATCTGTAAACCAGGCACAAGTTTTCTCTTCTTCAGTTAACTGATCATAAGGAATTCCCTATAAGACCATAGGTATAGACTGGAAGAGGGAAGGTAATATCACAGGAGTGGAGACCATAGGCATTTAGGCCACTTCCTCTTGTGACTTACTTGTACCTTCAAGTCCTGCTCAAGCCCAAACTCTTATATACCACTTGTATTAAATAATGGAGGCTTCTATGCATGCCCAACTTTACAGCTTCATGGGTCAGACAACATCCAGTTCACAACATACACCTCAGGCCACATGGTGATTGTGGTCCATGGTTAGACATTCAGTCTCTACTAAAGCCAAGTAACAAGCCAAAAAGCTGTTTCTTAAAAGGAGGGTAGTTATCTGCAGAAGATGGCAGGGCTTTGCTCCAAAATTCTGAGTTTGTGCTGTGATTCACCAATAGGGGCCTGTCAAAGACGCCAAACAACATCTCTATCTGCCACAGATACTTCAAGCACCATGGGATCAGCTGGATCATACGACCCAAGTGGCAGACTAGCATGCACGGCAGCCTGAACCTGTTGCAGAGCCTTCTCTTGTTCTAGGCTCCACTCAAAACTAGCAGTTTCTGTAGTCTATAAACAGGCCAGAGTAGCATATCCAAGTGAAGGATATGTTGCCTCCTAAATCCAAAGAGACCACCAGATATTGTGTCCTTTTTAGTTGTGGGAGGGGCCCCAATTTAGAAGGAATATCTTGAAATGCCCCAAACCACTGGACCTCTAGAAATTTCACTGAGGTGGAAGGTGCCTGAATTTTTGTCAGGTTTATTTCCTACCCTCTAGTACCCTAATGGGAGCTCTGGTAGCGTAGTGGCTAAGGCACTTGACTGCTAACCAGAAGGCTGGCGGTTCAAACCCACCAGCCACTCCTCGGAAGGAAGGTTGGGCAATCCTACTTCCGTAGTGATACTGCCTCGGAAACCCAAGGAGGGGTCGCTATGAGTCGGGGCCAACTCGGCAGCACATAGCAACAACAACAGTACCCTAATGTCTTACCAATAAGCCTAGAGTCATTGATTACTCTTCTTTACTATCAGCAAAACGTCAACAATGTAATGAACCAGTGTGATATACTGTGGAAAGGAAAGGAGATCAATGTCCCTGTGGACTAAATTATGACATAGTAATGGAGAATTGATATACCCCTGAGGTAGCATCCAAACCCAAAACCAAACTCACTGCCATCGAGTTGGATCTGACTCATAGCAACGGCTCCTTGGGTTTCTGAAGTCATATCACTATGGAAGTAGATTGCCCAGTCTTCCGAGGTGGGTTTGAACCATCAGCCTTCTGGTTAGCAGTTAAATGCCTTAAACACTATGCCACCTGAGGTAGCATAGTGAAAGTATATTGCTGGCCTTTGCTGAAGGCAAACTGCTTCTGGTCATCCTTCAAAAGTGTAATTGAGAAAAAAGAATTGGCCAGATCAATAGCTGCATACCAGGTAACAGAGGATGCATTAATTTGCTCAAGCAATGAAACCATGTCTGGAACAGCAGTGCAATTGGAGTCACCATCTGGTTAAGTTTTAGATGTTCCACCATCATTCTCCAAGATCCATCCTTTTTAATTTATTTATTTGCACAGACTAAATAGGTGAATTAAATGGGAATGTAGTTGGAATTACCCATTCCTTGTATCCTTCAAGTCCTTGATGGTGACATTAATCTCTACAACCCCTCTAGGAATGTGGTATTGCTTTGGCTTACTATTTACCTAGGTAGGGACAGTGCTAATGGCTTCCACTTGGTTTTTCCTACCACAACAAACCTTACTTCACATGTCAAGGATCCAATGAGGGTTCTGTCAGTTATGAGTATATATATTCCAATTATGCATTCTAGAACTGGGGGAATCACTACAGGATGGGTTTGGGGACTGACTGGACCCATGGTGCAATGGACCTGAGCAAAGTCTCCATTAATAATTTGACTTTCATGAGCCTCTACTCTGACTGGTGGACCACAATGACATTTTGCATGTCCTAGAATTAGTGTCAATTCAGAGCCAGTGTCTGGTAATCCCTGGAAATTCTGATTATTTCCTTATCCCCCATGAATAGTCATTCTCATAAAAAGCCATAGATCCTTTTGGGAAAGGCTGGGACAAAGATTAACAGTATAAATTTTTGGCAGTGTAGTGGGGGGTCCTTCCTCAAGGGGACCCAGCCTCCTCTCAAGGGGTTGTGTGTCTGTAAACTCGCTTAAGTCTGGGAATTGCCAAGGGGCAGTGACTCTCCATTCTGATGATTCAAGTTAGACTGCTCTTCATTTGACCTAGCGTTCTTCCACTGGTACAGATTAAGTAAACATTTAGTAGGTTTGTCATCTATTTTACTCCTAGGGGCACCATGCCTAAGTAGCCAACTTCATAAGTCCATATGAGTCAGACTATTCTGATTAATGCTTTGACTGCTGTCAATTACAGTAACCACATTGCAAAAAAGACATGGTGGCAACATCCTCCAACCCCTTCTAACTTCCTCTAACTTCTGACTTCCTCTGACCTCTTCTAACTTCACAATGGGGAGAGAGATGGATCAACAGCAACAGCCCAAAGGTGATTCCCATTAGGCAAAAGCCAGACATGCTGCCACTCTCCAACCTTTCTAGCAATTCTGACACCAACTGTCTCTCCTATGGCACTCTCTACTTCTCTGCAGACTTTGATAATTCATTGCAATGGTCACGCAGAACTCACAGGCAATACTCACAATTGCGGGATTTATTAGGTAAGCAAAAGTTACAATTCAGGTTCAAGAATGCACTCAGGATACAAATCAGGACAGCCTCCCTACTGCATGCCCACGGGCACACCTCTCTTTGGGTCTTGGCCTCTCAGCCCAGCCCCTGCCCTGCTTGGGCAAGTGTTACAAAGTTCTTTTAGCTCTGCCAGTGCCCAGAGAGGCACCCCACTCTGCCAGCAAGCCTCCTGCCCAAAGGCACTCAAATTTCTTGTTCCATGTGTCAGTAAGCCTGCAGCTCTGTCTTGGGCTGGTCTCTTAGTTCTGTTGCACTACCACAGCTCCATCTCTCTGCTGTTGTCTCAATGCAGGGATCTCAGATACAAGGACATGCTCCACTCCAGGTCTTCTCTGTCTTGATGGTAGTGAGAGCCCCATTTTCCCTCTGGGATGGCTCATTTTATGCCTAGCAAAATGGCAAAATTGACCAATCCTTACATTAGGGTTCCATACAACTTATTTGCACAGTCTCACTCCAACAAGGGCACCATGTACCTAATTTACATTACTAACAATCTATCCAATCCATTTGGTAGCCACAAGCACCTTATATTTGCATAGTTCCACCCAGGAATCTGGTAGGAATCACAAAGACCATGGTAGAAGAGTAGTACCAAGTAATTTACTGCATTCTCATGACACTCCATGGAGATCCAACATCCTTCATCAAACATATCAATTGTTCTTTGGTCTTCCTTATTCATTATCTAGCTTTCATCATGTATATGAGGTAAATGAAAATACCATAGCTTGGGTCATGCTCACCTTAGTCCTCAAAGTGACATCTTTGCTTTTGAACACTTTCAAAAAGTCTTTAGCAGCAGATTTGCCCAATGTAATACATCTTTTGATTTCTTGACTGCTGCTTCCATGCCTGTTGATTTGGGATCCAAGTAAAATGAAATGCTTAACAACCTCAATCTTTTCTCTGTTTATCATGATGTTGTTTATTGGTCCAGTTGTGAGGATTTTTGTTTTCTTTATGTTGAGGTGTAATCCATACTGAAAGCTGTACTTGTTGATCTTCATCACTAAATGTTTCATTTTCTTGAGATTTTGCCCAAGTAAATGGTTTACATGGTTATAGAGGCTGGAAAGTCCCAAATCCATGGGCCATATGTCAGGCTGGAGGCTTCTCCTGACTCACATAGATGCAGGAGCTGATGAACCCCAAATCAGCCAGTTAGGGATCTTAAAAGCTTGCAAGCTGCCATCTAGATGCAATGATGGGCCTCTCCTTGTCCAGAGCAAAGAAGAATGAAGAAAACCAAAAATTCATGGAAACAATCAGTCCTAGCGACTGGTACACCATACGATCTGCAGCCTATATGACTATGAGTCCAGAAGAACTAGATGGTGTCTGGCTACTACTGTCAACCACTTGGAAGAGGATCTATGTAGGAGATCCTTGATAGAGAGGGAAAACAATGTGGAACAAAACTCAAAATCATTTGGAAAAAATAAAAGGTGGGGGAGCAGGTTTGGTGGTCTGATAGAGCCTGGTGGAACCACTGAGACTATGGTCCCTAGCTGCCCTTCAGGTCTTGAATTGAACCCACACCTGTGGATTCTAGCCAAACAAAAGACAGGGATATGAGGTGAACATTTATTTGAGGTAGATACACTCCTTGGAGAGAGCAATCACGGGAGAAAGAAGAGATGCTTATGCATAGGGAGACAGCTCAGGGGGCAGGAGTGCATGGAGGGATGGATACTGGGAAGAGGTAACTGTGGGGAGGAAGTGGGAGGGGAGCTGTTGCATTGTGGTAAATTGTGGTCAATGTCCTGAGACAAAGTGTATGTGAACTGCTGTATGGAAAGTGAACTTGCTCTGTAAATTTTCACCCAAATCACACACACACACACACACACACACAAAATCATCCAGTCAGAAGGCAGGCTGCTGGCTCAAGCCCCAAGAACTGGAGGTCAGATAATGACGAGCCAGATGCAGGATCCAGAGTGAACAAAAGAGCCAGTGAGCTTTGCCAGAACATCCATATATATTGGATGCAGGCCACACCCCCAAGGAAATTCCCCTTTCAACCGATCAGCTGATCACATCAGATAACATCATGGAGGTGATTACATTATACAAAAAATGGAAGATAACCACACCATTACATAACTGCCAAATTACATTATCACATAACTGCCAAATTACATCATTACATAATTGCCAAAATAACCTTAACCATCACAGCAATTTTAATGGGTGGGTGCTGAAGAGGGAGTGATAAGAGTGGGCTTCAGAGTCAGGCTGTTTGGGTTTCCATCCTGCCTCTGCCCGTCACTAGCTGGGCAACAGAGGACAAGTGGCCTCACCTCTCTGATGCCTTGGCTCCCTTCAGGACAGGGTTCACCCAAGAAAGTTATATGGGCATGGTGGGCATGGAAACCAGACTGGAAAGATGTTAAGGTTGAGATCATGAGACAAAGAAGGACTCTCAACAGGAGGACCTGCATGTACAAAGGCCAGGCAGCAAGGATGGGCAGGATTTAGGGGTCATGGAGAAAGACAAAAGCAGACAGTTGGTGGAGATGACAGAGGGGCAGGCTAGGACCTGTCATAAAAGACTGATCCGACTCGATGGCAAATAACAACAACAACAACAAGCTAAGGCTTGGCCCCATCTCACTGCTCCCATCACCAGCCCATTTTACAGGTACAGAGTTGAAGTACCGATGGTCTGCCACTTGCAGAACTAAAATCAGAATTCCTGAGGGTCTAGTCTGGAGCCAAAATCTCTCAGGGCTTCCAAAGGCACCAGGAAGTTCTCAGTGCCACAAACTGGCCCTTTGGGCAGAAGCCTGAAGCCCGTAAAGGTGCCACTGGTGAGAGGAGAGACTGCAGCAGGGAGGCACAGCAGAGAGCCAGCCCAGTAGAGTTACTGTGCCTGAGGTCTGGGGCAGCTGGAACACCCAGGCAGGGAGTGTCAAGGATGGATGATTTGCAGGCACATGGGGTTCTACCATCCCACAGAGAGTACATATTCTGTCCCAGGCCACCTTGCTCTGAGCCAAGCCTGGAAGCAGAGTGGGCGGGGCATGTGTGTCACTGGGTCCGGGAGGGGGGCAGGGCTAGGATCCATGAACTTGTCCCTCACTCCCCACTCCATACTTCACTCTGCACCCCAGCAGCAGAGCCCCTCTGGCATCAGTAACATTACTTTCCCATCCTTGCTCTCACAATCAATATCAAGAAAAGGAAGGCACAGAGCGGGCCCTCGATCTCCCCAGGGTCAATAGCACATCAGAGACAAGTATAGCCCTTCACACTAACCAGCTAAGGATGTGAACACTATTTCTGTATGTACAAGGCAGTCTACAAATCATAATGTAGATGTCAGCATCTCAGAATTGCAAACATGAATGGTTTGTGTCTATAAGGATAACATTTCAAATGAAGACTATTCTAGAAAAATCCTTCTTTCCCACATTTTGTCATTGTATTCTGAAACAGAAATAACAGCAAACCTTTTCATAGCCCTTAGTATGTGCCTGACACTGTCCTAAGTGCTTTATCTATGTCAAATCATTCAATCCCGACAACAACATAAGAGCATTATTATCAACTCCATTTTACAGATGATGAAACAGAAACATAGAGAGGTTAAGTAACTTGCCCAAGGTCACTCAGTAGTAAGGGCCCACCCAGAATTCAGTCTTATTTATGGATGTTACTGTCTCCCACAGTCAAGTGTAAAGTCCTAAAACAGGCAAAGCTGAAATGAGCCACTCTTTGTTCTGTAAAAAATGTATGCGTTGCATATACATATTATATATTTGCAGATAAACAGATTACATGCAGCTACTATTTCACTTATATTCACTGCACACTCTTCCCCAATGTTATTTCACTGTCTGTGCACCACAGCCTCCTGAGGGAGGGCTTACCACACTTTACAGAGGAGAGGTGAGGTGACTTGCCAGAGAAGAGTGGCCAAGAGAGTTTCATCCAGGACTGACTGAGTCCAGATCCCTGCTCTGTGCCCAGCACCTGTAACCTGTCCTGCTGGCCCTGAGGCACTTCCCAGTTCTGCACTCCGAGGGAGTCTGCTGCAGTGGGAAGCACCTGAGACTTGCTGTCAGGAGCCTCAGACCTGGCTCCACGCCTGTCCAGCTAAGTGATCCAGGACAAACCTTTCTTCCCCCACAATGCCCCAGTCAGCTCATCCTCAAGGCAGGACATGGGGTGGCTACACCTCTTCCTACTCACCACCCCTAAAGGCTCCTGGCAGCCCTCCCCTAAGAAAGGATGCACCCATTCCACAGATGGCCTCACAGAGGCCTGGAAGACGAGGCTGAGGCAGGGAAACCAGATGTGAACTTGATACCTGCTGGGCCACGGCTAACACAAGCAGTGCCCTGGGTGGCATGCGTGAAGGGCTTTCAAACATCACCCCCTCACGTCAGAGCAGGCGATACAAAGATGTTCCCGAGATAGTGCTCACTGCAGCTGGGCTCATGCTAAGAGTGTTCCTCACATTCCTGGAGAATGTTCCAGTCTTGCAGAGGCCACCCTGGGAGATCACAAGACAGGGATGACACTCAACTCCAACGCAGGAAAACAGGGCTGGGAGACAAGCAGCCTGCCCAAACAGCTCAGCACAGGCTCAATGGCTTACGGGCTGTGTGACCTTGGGTATATCATCTCACTTTCCTGTGCGTCAGTTTTCATGCATGTCAAATGGGAATAATCATGGTGAGTGCCTGTGTCACTCACTGCACTACTGTGAGAATCCAATAAGACACAAGCAATGAGAGAAGGGCCCAGGATCTGGCAGGTACTATGTATGCACCCAGTGAATGTGATAACCAGTACCAGTTGCCACTGACTTGATTCTGACCCCTGGCAGCCCTAGTGGATTAGAGTAGAACTATGCTCCATAGGGTTTTCAATGGCTGGTTTTCTGAAGGAGATCACTAGATCTTTATTTCAAGGCACCTCTGGGTGGACTTGAACCTCCCACCTTTCGGTTAGTGGCTGAACACATTAACTGTTTATACCACCTTGACTACTAACCAGAAGCCTGGTGGTTCAAACCCATCAGCCACTCCTGGGAAGAAAGTTTGGGCAATCTACTTCCATAGTGATACCACCTTGGAAACCCAAGGGGGATCACTGTGGGTCAGGTCCGACTCGATGGCACATAACAACAACAACAACAACGGGACCTCTCACATCTAGATAGTGCACTCCTTCCAGAAAGGACAGGGCTACAGTTGCACCAGCCCCATCCCTCCCAGGTCAGCTCTTCTGTGCTTTAGAATTCTGTTGAGATCCATGGGGAGAGTCCAGGGTTGCATGTCAGGGCTGCTTTCTGCTTTGTAAAATATGAAGAATAAACTCCATTCTGCCTCTGATATCAGTTTATTAGGAGGGAAAACTGTAAAGTGCTATGCAGGTATTTCTATGGCTTTCCCAAACTGCTCCCCTCTGATAACTGCAGTGGATATTTGCTGTAATTTTTGGCCACCCAGAATCCATTCCTCCTTCCTAACAATACCCCAAAGTTTCCTTGGGAAGCCACATTCCCCTTTCAGCCATGGGCCCTGATTGGCTTATGCAAGAAGACTCTCTCCACCTAGAGGGTGAGAGGTGGTGGGATGGAGTCTATATAGAACCTGAAGATGAAGCAACCTCTCAGAAAGTGGAACAGAAAGATGTAGAGTCTTTGGTGATATCACTTGAGCCCCTGAATGCAGCCATGCCTGAAGCCAGCCCCACCTCTGAACATCTCAGTTACCTGAACCAGTTAATTACATTTATTGTTTGCCTTGGATTTCCTATTACTTGGAACATAAGAGTATGACCTCAGACTCCAGTTTAGCCAGTTTTTTTCAGCCCCTCACATTGTAAACACTCACATCAGTCACAGTCAGCAAACTGTTCCCACCAGAAGACAAATCTTACAAACAATCTAAAGGTTGGACAACAAGCTCCAGGTACATGGCAAAATAAGAGTCAGACAGTTCTTCTTAGAATTTATAAGCTTGTAGATTTGTACAATGGTTGCAGCTGTTTCTTCTCATTTTGAGTCGGGCCCCATGAGCAAATGAAGGTCCTGAAAGCTTTACCCCACCCTCATCATTAAGATCAACTCCACTTTGAGGAGGCAGCTCATGTCCAGTCATACTTTGAGTGCCTTCCTCCCTGAGGCATCTTCTGGCACTATATCAGATGTATTTCCACTGCTGTCCATAAGGTTTTAACTGCCCAATAATTTCAGAGGTAGATCACCAAGTCTTTCTTCCTAGTCTTTCTTAGTCTGGAACCTCTACTGAAACCTGTCCACCATGGGTGACCCTGCAGACATTTGACTATCAGTGGCATCGCTCCCTGAATCCCACTAACACACAAGCTAGCACAGTATGACAAAATGACAGATGAGGAGTAAAGCCTCCAGGACCTTCATTTGCTGAATGACACAACTAAAAATGAGAGGAAACAGCTGCAATCATCCATCAGTAATCAGAACGTGGTAGGACCATAGTATCAAGGGACATCTAAGCAACTGGCATAACACAGTCCACAATGACAATGTTCTACATCCTACTTTGTTGAGTAGTGACTGGTGCATTAAAAGCTTGTGAGCAAAGGTGTGACTATTAGTCTCTTCCCATCCAGTGCAAAGAAGAGTGAAGAAAATCAAAGCTCTGGTAGCATGGTGCTTAAGGCACTTGACTGCTAACCAGAAGGCTGGTAATTCAAACCCACAAGGCACTCCTCGGAAGGAAGACTGGGCAATCTACTTCCATAGTGATACTGCCTTGGCATCCCAAGAAGGGGTCGCTATGAGTTAGGGCCGACTTGATGGCACATAACAACAACAACACAAAGAAAAAATTAATCCAAAGGACTACTGTGATAGTTGGAGCTGTGTGTCAACTTGGCTGGACCCCAGTTCTGTGTGGTTGTTCCCATGATGGGATCAGATGACTGTGTTCTGAGTGGCCAATCTGCCCAAGGGGAGTTTCCCTAGGGGTGTGGCCTGCTTCCAAGATATTCAGGGACATCCTGGGAAGAGAGACATTCTTTGAGGGATTGGAACCCTGGTGTGAGGACTACAAACTTCCGTGAGTGAGCAGCCCACCTCTCGGCCTGGAGATCTTGGATTCGTCTTTTGTTGGAGTCAACAACCAGTGTACTGCCTGCCAGCCTTGAATTGCTCAGCCCCCTGCACTTGCAGAAGCTAAGGCTGCCACCAGCCCGAAGTTTCCTCCAGGGACTTTGGACCTGCCGGCTTCTATATGTTTGTGAGCCATTTTCCTAAGATAAATTTCTCTCTCTCTCTCTCTCTCTCTATATATATACATACGCTTTGTTGGTTTTTGTGTTTCTCTAGAGAACCCAATCTAACACAACTACGGACCATACAAACCTCAGCCTCCACTACCCTGAGACCAGAAGAACTAGATGGTGCCCAGATACCACTACCACCATTCTGATTGGGATCACAATAGAAAGTCCTGGATATAGTGGGAGAAAAATGTGGAACAAAACTCAAAATCATAAAAAAGACCAGACTTACTGGTCCAACAGAGACTGGTGGCACCCCCAAGACTATGGTCAGTAGATACCTTTCAAACCTGGAACTGAACTTAACCCCTGTGGATCAACTTTCAGCCAAACAATAGACTTATAAAGTGAACAATCACACCAGGGAGGAATGCACTCCTCAGAGCAATCAACCATATGAGACCAAAAGGGCAGCAAAGCCCAGAAGGCAAGAAGGGGCAGGAAAGAAGGATGAATGGAAATGGGGAACACAGGCTAGCAGGGGAAAGAGTGCCATTACATTGTGGGGATTGCAAGCAATGTCACAAAACAAAATAAATTGTATAAATTGTTAAATGGAAAACTAGCTTGCTCTGTAAACTTTAACCTAACCCACAACAAAAAGTTTTTTTAAAAAAATCAGTGGAAAGTGGAATGTACAAAGTATGAATACAGGAAAATTGAAAGTTGTCAAAAATGAAATGGAACACATGAAGATTGATATTCTAGACATTAGTAAGCTGAAACAGACTGCTATTGGCCATTTTGAATTGGACTGCCATATGGTTATGTCGGAAATGACAAATTGAAGAGGAATCACATTGTATTCATTATCAAAAAGAATATCTCAGGATCTATCCTGAAATGCAACACCGTCGATGATAGGACAATATCCTTAAACCCATAAGGAAAGTCAATCAATATAAATATTATTCAATTTTACACACCAAACACTAATGTCAAAGATGAAGAAATTGAAAATTTTTATCAACTTCTGTGGTCTGAAATTGATCGAACATGCAATCAAGATGCATTGAAAATTACTGGTGATTGAAACACAAAAGTCAGAAACAAAAGATTGGTAGCCAGAAAATACATCCTTGGTGATAGACACGACACTGGAGAGCTCATGAAAGAATTTTGCAAGGCCAACTTATTCATTGCAGTTACCTTTTTTCAAAAATGTAAATGGCTACTATTCATGTGGACCTCATCACATAGAATACACAAGAGTCAAATCGACTACATCTGTGGAAAGAGGTGATGGAGAAGCTCAATATCATCAGTCAGAACAAGGCCAGGGGCTGGCTGTGGAACAGCTCATCAACTGCTCATATCCAAGTTTAACCTGAAGCTGAGGAAAATGAAAACAAGTCGAAAAGAGCCAAAATAAGACTTTGAGTATATCAAACCTGAATGTAGAGACCATCTCAAGAATAGATTTGACACATTGAAAATCAATGACAGAAGACCAGATGAGTTATGGGATGACATCAGGAACATCACACATGAAGAAAGCAAAAGGTCATTAAAGAGACAGAAAATAAAGAAAAGACCAAAATGGATTTCAGGAGACTCTGAAACTTGCTCTTGAATGGAGAGTAGCTAAAGCAAATGAAAGAAATGAAGTAAGGGGGCTGAACAGATTTCGAAAGGCAACTCAAGAAGATTAAAAAAAAAAACTCACTGCCGTCGAGT
>NW_006921618.1:6818878-6837489 GCF_000298275.1 Orycteropus afer afer | reverse complement strand
CTAAGGCACTTGACTGTTAACCAGAAGGTGGTGGTTCAAACCCACCAGCCACTCCTCAGAAGGAAGATTGGGCAATCTACTTCCATAGAGATACCACCTTGGAAACCCAAGGAGGGGTCACTATGAGTTGGATTTGACTCGACAGCAGTGAGTTTGGTTTTTTGTTTTTTATGGGCAAGATATGAATGATGCAGGACGAATCAGGGGAAGATGGAAAAAATACACAGAATCACTGTACCAAAAAGAATTGGTCAACGTTCAACCATGTTAGGAGGTAGCATATGATTGAGAACCGAGAGCATTGAAGGAAGAACTCCAAGCTGCATTGAAGGCATTAGCAAAAAACAAGGCTCCAGGAATTGACAAAATGCTATTTGAGATGTTTCCACAAACGGGTGCAGCACTGGAAGCATCCACTTGACTATGCCAACCAACTGGAAGAGATTCACCATCATAGGAAGGTCATCCAACAAAATGCTGAAATTACCAAGCAATATTATTATTATCACATGCTGACATAATTTAAAAAATGGTTATGTACATCAACAGGTTGGGCAATCTACTTCCATAGTGATTTTGTTGTTATTGTTATATGCCGTCGAGTTGGGGTTGCTATGAGTCGGGTCCGACTCAAGGGCATATAACAACAACAACAACATCAACAGGGAACTGCCAGAAATTCAAGCTGGATTCAAAAGAAGATGTGGAGCTAGGGTTATCATTGCTGATGTCAGATGAATCTTGGCTGAAAGGAGAGAATACCAGAAAGATGTTAACCTGTGCTTTATTGACTATGAAAAGGCATTCAACTGTGTGGATCATAACAAATTATGTGTAAAATTGTGAAGAATGGGAATTCCAGAACACTTAACTGTGTTCATGCAGAACTTGTACATGGACCAAGAGGCAGTTTTTTCAACAGTACAAGGGGCCACTGCATGGTTTAAAACCAGGAAAGGTGTATCCTTTCACCACACTTATTCAATCTGTCTGCTGAGTAAATAATCTGAGAAGTTGGACCATATGAATAACACAGCATAGTATTGGAGGAAGACTAATTAACAATTGGTGATAAGCAGATGATGCTTGTTGAAAGTGAAGAGGACTTAAAGTGCCTACAAAAGAAGATCAAAGACTACAACCTTCAGTATGGATTATACTTGAACACAAGGAAAACAAAAATCCTCACAACTGGAGCAGTAATCAACACAATGACAAATGTAGAAAAAATGGAAGTTGTCAAGGACTTCATTTTACTTGGATCCATAATCAATGCCCACAGAAGCAGCAGTCAGGATATCAAATGGTGTATTGCATTGGGAACATCCGCTGCAAGTCTTTAAAGTGATCAAAAGCAAAGATGTCACTCTGAGGACTAAGGGGCACCTGACCCAAGCCATGGTATTTTCAATTGCCTCATATGCATGCAAGAGCTGGACAATGAATAGGGAAGACCAAATAAGAGCTGATACACTTGAATTATGGTGCTGGTTAAAAATATTGAATATACTATGGATTTTCCCTCGAGCGGAAAGTAGCTAAAGCAAATGGAAGAAATGACAAGATAAAAGAGCAAAACAGAAGATTTCAAAGGGCAGCTCAAGAATTCAAAGTCAATTATTATAATGAAATGTGCAAAGACATGGGATTGGAAAGCCAAAAGGTAAGAACACACTCAGCATTTCTCAAGCTGAAAGAGCTGAAGAGGAAATTTAAGCCTCGAGTTGCAATAATGAAAGATTATATGGGCAATATATTGAATGATACAGGAAACGTCAAAAGAAGATAGCAGGAATACACAGTCACTGTACCAAAAAGAATTGGGTGATGTTCATCCATTTCAGGAGGTGGCATATGATCAAGAAGCAATGGTATTGAAGGAAGAAATCAAAGCTGCACTGAGGGAAGTGGTGAAGAACAAGGCTCCAGGAATTGATGGAATACCCACTGAGATGTTTCAACAAACCAATGCCACACTAGAGGCACTCACTCGGCTATGCCAAGAGATTTGGAAGAAAACAACTGGCCAACTAACTGGAAAAGATCCGTATTTGTACCCATTCCAAAGAAAGGTGATCCCACAGAATGTGGAAATTATCGAACAATATCATTAATATCACATGCAAGTAAAATTTTACTGGAGATAATTCAGAAACAGTTATAGCAGTATATTGACAGAGAACTTCCAGAAATGCAACCTGGATTCAGAAGAGGACGTGGAACGAGGGATATCATTGCTAATGTCAGATGGATCTTGGCTCAAAGCAAAGAATACCAAAAGGTGTTTACTTGTGTTTTATTGGCTATGCAAAGGTATTTGATTGTGTGAATCATAACAGATTGTGTATAACATTGAGAAGAATGGGAATTCCAGAACACTTTATTGTGCTCATGAGGTACTTGTACATAGACCAGGAGGCTATTGTTCGAACTGAGCAAGGAGACACTGCATGGTTTAAAATTAAGAAGGGAATGTGTCAGGGTTGTATCCTTTCACTATATGTATTCAGTCTGTATGCTGAACAAATAATCAGAGAAGCTGGACTATATGAAGAAGAACGTGGCATCGGGATTGGAGGAAGACTCTTTAACCACCTGCATTAGGCAGATGACACAACTTTGCTTGCTGAAAGTGAGGATTACTTGAAACACTTACTGATGAAGATTGAAGACTACAATTTACAGTATGGATTACACCTCAATATAAAGGAAACAAAAATCCTCACAACAGGACCAATAAGCAGCATCATGATAAATGGAGAAAAGACTGGAGTTATCAAAGTCTTCATATTACCTGGTTCCACAATCAACACCAATGGAAATAGCAGTCAAGATATCAGATGTCATATAGCATCATGCAAATCTGCTGCAAAGGACCTCTTGCAAGTGCTAAGAGCAAAGATATTTCCTTGAAGACTAAGGTATGCTTGACACAAGCCATGGTATTTTCAATCACCTCATATACATGTGAGAGCTGTACAGTGAATAAGGAAGACTGAAGAAGAGTTGATGCTTTTGAGTTGTGGTATTGGTGAAGACTACTGAAAGTACTATGGACTGCCAGAAACACTAACAAATCTGTCCTGGAAGAAGTGCAGCCAGAATGCTCCTTGAAAGTGAAAATGGCCAGACTTCGTCTCACCTACTGTCATCATGTTGTAAAAAGGGACCATTCCCTGGAGAAGGATATCATGCTTGGCAAAGTGGAGGGACAATGGAAAAGGGGAAGTCCCTCAACCAGATGGATTGACACAGTGGCTGCAATGATGGGCTCAGGTGTAGCAAAGATCTTGGGGCTGGCACAGAACTGGGCAGTGTTTCATTCTGCTGTCCATAAGGTCACTGTGAGTCGGAGACAACTCAAAGGCACCTAACAACAACAAAAAACTGTTTTGGAGGAAGTATAGCTAGAAGGCTCCTGAGAAGTGAAGATGACGAGACTTGGCCTCACGTACTTTGGACATGTTGTCAGAAGGGCCCAGTTCCTGGAGAAAGGCATCATGCTTGGTAAAGTAGACAGTCAGTGAAAAAGAGGAAGACCCTCAATCAGTTGGACTGACACAGTGGCTTACACAATGGGGTTAAGTATAGCAACGATTGTGAGGATAGTGTAAGACCAAGCAGTTTTTCCTTCTGTTACGTAGGGTCTCTATGAGTCAGAACTGACTTGAAGGCACCTAACAACAACGTAACAGTATATAATACAATGGAATATTTGTTGTTGTTGTTATTAGGTGCCGTTTAGTCAATTTTGAATCACAGTGCCCCTGTAGGACAGAGCAGAGCTGCCCCATAGCGTTTCCTAGTCTGTAATCTTTATAGGAGCAGATCACCAGGTCTTTTCTCCCACAGAGAGGCTGGTGGCTTTTATCTGCAGACCTTTCTTTTATCAGCCAAGCACTTAAGCATTGCACCACCAGGGCTCCTTAACGGAATATTACTCAGCTGTAAAAAGAAATAAAGTTCTGATGCATGCTGTGACAGGGATGAACCTTGAAAGCATTATGCTGAGTGAAATAAGTTAGACACAAAAAGTTAAATCTTGTATGATCTCATTGTATGAAATATCCAGAATACATGTTGTTGTTGTTAGGTGCTGTCGACTCAGACCCGACTCATAGCAACCGCTCCTTGGGTTTCCGAGGCAGTATCACTTCAGAAGTACATTGCCCAACCTTCCTCCCGAGGAGTGGCCAGTGGGTTTGAACTATGTGCCTTCTGGTTAGCAGTCAAGTGCCTTAGGCACTAAGCTACCAGAGCT
This sequence comes from Orycteropus afer afer, assembly GCF_000298275.1. NCBI lineage: Eukaryota > Metazoa > Chordata > Mammalia > Tubulidentata > Orycteropodidae > Orycteropus > Orycteropus afer. The sequence goes on along the minus strand of NW_006921618.1, from coordinate 6,833,228 downwards.
CCCAAAAATGTATAGAGACCAAAGTTTATCAGTGGTTACCTGGGTGGAAAGGAGGGCAAGTTATTGCTTAAAGAGCAATAAGTTTCTGTTAAGGGTGATGAAAATATTTGGAAACAGATAGTGGTGATGGTTATACATCATAGTGAGCCTAATTAATATTGCTGAATTTTTCACGTAAGAAGTGTTGAGAAGGCAAATGTTTTAGATAGATAGATACATACATACATACGTACACACACACATACATACTACATCAACAAAATTTAAAAAAAAAAAAAAAGAAAAAGAAAAAGAGCTTGTACTTTGGAGCTGGACAATCTGTATTCAAATCCCAGCTTTGCCACTTGCCTGCTGTGTGATCTTAGGAAACATACTTAATCTCTCTGTGCTTGTTTTGACTTCTGTAAAATGGGGATGATAACAAGAGTACCTATCCCAATGTGTAGAAGCATGGTAAATCCAGCTATTGTTCTTGTGCTGGTTTCACCATGATACAGATCTCTCCATTCAATTCAACACATTGTTGACTTTATCTGCTAGGCCCTGCTAAGTATTTGGAAATACACTATTAAAAACTCTGCACAATAGGGATGATTAACCCTGTTTTGCAGATAAGGAACCTAATGTTCTATTCTAGACATAATATCACTTTCAAGGTTGGGTGGCCAGGACTTGACCCCAGATCTACCACCTCCAAATCCAAGCTTCTCTCTGTCTGCCAATGTTCATAAGGATTTGATTGCAGTGTTTGGAATTACCAAAGAAATCCAGACAGGAACCTATGATGAGAAACTGACAAGTTGCCTGCCTCCCCTTCCCCCTTGTATCTTAGCTGTCTACCCTTGGCCACACACAAGATGTCTTGTGGGTTTAGTGATGCAAATGTAAATATGGGTTTAGGGATAAGCCAAAAATTAATTGAGGCAGAACAAGGGTGAGAGGACTATTTGGGGTTAATATGACCTGGGGTGGAGAGCCAGAGAGGCTATGGAAAAGGGAATCCTAGAGGATCTAGAGTCAGCAGGGAGGAGGATTGAGTTTCAATTAGTCCAGAGCTGGAGTTGGGGAAGCTGATATGGGCTGGGTCCAGGAGCTGCAGGCCTGTCATGTACCTGTATAGGCCTGGGTATGTGGTTTCACATCTCACAGCCTCAGTTTCTTCAACTGCAAAAGGGTCTTCTCAGACTATCTGGCAGAGTTAGAGGAGAGTGAACCTTGGGGGAATAGAGTGGCATGCCCATGGCCTCGAGATTTAATCCTGAAGCCTCAGTTTCCTCATCTGGGATTTGGGACTCACACTGACTGCTGCATAGGATTTTGCAAGACTACAATGAGATGATTTCTTGATGAGAACTTCTCTAACCTTTCTGTTTAGAACTGTGAACAGCATCTTTCCCCTTCCTCCCCTTCCTTGCCTTCTTTATTCTTCAAAGTACTTACCACCTCCTGACAGCCTATGGATTTTACTTATTTATTTGTCTGTCTCACTCTTACCAGTTGGAATTTGGGCTGTTTTAGTCAGCATCAAAACAGCCCCCGACATAGAGTAAAACCAAACCAAACCAGTTGCCTTCAAGTTGATTCCAACTCATGGTGATCCCATGTCATAATGGAACTGTGATCCACAGTGTTTCCATGGCTGATTTTCTGGGAGTCTTAAGTAGAGGGAACACCCAATGCAAAGGTGTGGAGGCCACAGAAGTCTTTTTTTGGAGACTAGTGAGCTGTAAGAGTCCCTGGGTGGCTGTGGTAGTTAAGGTTGTGTGTCAACTTGATTGGGCTGTGGTTTTGAGTGTCTTGGCAGCTGGATGTAGTTATTCCCTATAATGAGATTGTAATCACCTCCATGGTGGAATCTGCCGTGAATAGCTAAATCAGAGTTACCTTTCCGGTGTGGCTTGCTTCCAGTATATAAGGAGAAGCTTTAAGAAAGGTCTATAGCTTTTTGGCACATTTTGGATCCTGCTTTTGGCCAAGTCTTCATCTCCAATTCTTGGACTTGGACCAGTAGCCTACCATGTTGCCTGATGATCTTGGGATTGTGCCATTTTACCTGTTGATCTTGGATTCATCAGCCTTAGCAGCCAGTAGCTGCATGAGTCAGAAGAAGCCTCCAGCTCCAGTCAGGCTGGAACAAGAGGCAAAGCTAAAGCCCAAGGTTGAGGGCCCTTCACCTAGCCCTTAGGGCCAGCACTTTGAAATCAGACTTCCAGCCTCCTAAATTAGAAGAGAATAAATTCCTGTTTGTTAAAGCCATCCGCTTACATTTCTGTTACAGCGGCACTAAAGAACCAACACAGTGGCGCAAACGGTTAACATGCTTGGCTGCTAGGTTGGAGGCTCGAGTCCACTCAGAAAAAGGGCCTGGCAATCTACTTCAGAAAGCCCAGCCATTGAAAAGCCCATGGTTTTCACAGTTCTACTGTGATAGACATGGTCGCCAAGATTCAGAGTCAACTCTATGGCAACTGCTGCTGGTGGTGATGAGCTCTAAGGCTCATGCAGAGGCAGATGATGGGGTTGGTTTTGTACAATGAATGTTTCTGCTTAAGTTTTTTCTTTTTTTAATGCATTCTTGTTCTGTTTTGTATTGTTAATAGCTTTCCTTATTTCTTTGGCATGTTTCTAGTGCTTATTTCAGAGTTCCTGGGTGGCATCGATGGTTATGTGCGTGACTACCAGCCAAAAGGCTGCCAGTTCAGACCCACTCAGACGTGCCTCAGAAGACAGGCCTAACACTCTGCTTTCTAAAGGTCACAGCCTTGAAAACTCTATGGAGCTACTCTACAGGCATGTTGTCAATGATGGTAAGCATTGATCTATGGGTGGATAGATGGATGGACAGGCTGAATTATCAGGTATGTCTAGGCAGGGGGGAGTGCCCACAACCATGTATAGGGTTAGCAGAAAATGTTTCTACATGCATATTTGTACGTGCTGTAAGAATGCCTGGTTGTGATCCTGGATAGAGAGGGAGATCCTGGATAGAGAGGGAGAGCAATGTGGAATAAAAATCAACATCATTTGGAAAAAAAAAAGGGGGGGACCAGGTTTGCTGGTCTGATAGAGCCTGGTGGAACCACTGAGACTATGGCCCCTAGATGTCTGGAATTGAACCCATATCTATGGCTTCCAGCCAAACAAAAGACAGGCATATGAGTTGAACATTTACCTCGGGTAGATACACTCCTTGGAGAGAACAATCATGGGCTCCTTATGCACAGGGAGAGAACTTGGGGGGCAGAAGTACATGGAGGGATGTACACAGGGAAGAGGTAACTATCAGGAGGAAGTAGGAGGGGAGATGTTGCATTGTGGTGAATTTGGTCAATGTCATGAGACAAAGTGTATGTGAACTGCTGTATGGAAAGTGAACTTGCTCTGTAAATTTTCACCCAAATCACAATTAAAAAAAAAAAGAATGCCTGGGTATATAGTAGAATTCACAAGGGGCAAGGTTGTGGTGACTTCTTGGCCATAGCTAGCTACCCTGAGGGAGTGAGTAGTTGGACCTGCAGGCTCAGAACCATGATCACAGTGGACATCAAGCTCAATTGGCATAACATACTACACAAATCAGTAGGAGCTCTGATGGCATAGTACCTTAGGCATTTGACTGCTAACCAGAAGGCTGGTGGTTCAAACCCACCAGCCACTCCCTGGAAGGAAGATGGGGCGATCTACTTCCATAGTGATACTGCCTCAGAAACCCAAGGAGGGGTCACTATGAGTTGGGTCCAACTCAACGGCACATAACAACAACAACAACAACAACTTCTGTAGAGATACCACCTGGGAAACCCAAGGAAGGGTCGCTATGAGTCAAGTCAACTCAACGGCAGTGAGTTTGGTTTTTGCTTGACATCCTACTTTGGTGAGTAGTAACTAGGGTCTTAAAAGCTTGCAAGCAGCCATCTAAATGCAACGGTGGATCTCTCCTCATCCAGAACAAAGAAGAAAACCAAAGATGCATGGAAACAATTAGTCCAAGGGACTGGTAGACCGTGTGATCCTCATCCTATATAACTATGAGACCAGAAGAACTAGATGGTGCCTGGCCACCTCAGTCAACCACTTGGAGGGGGACTGGTGCAGGAGATCCTGGATTGAGTGGGAAAACAATGTGGAACAAAACTCCAAATCATAAAAAAAAAAAAAAGAGACCAGGTTTGCTAGTCTAATAGAGCCTGGTGAGACTCCTGAGACTATGGCCCCTAGTTACCCTTCAGGTCTGGAAATGAACTCACTCCTGTGGCTTATAGCCAAACAATAGACAGGCATATGGGTGAACATTTACATCAGGGAGATAAACACGTTGGAGCAATCAATCTTGGGAGAACAGAAGGGCAGTGTTTGTACAGGGGGGCAGCTCAGGGGAAAGGAGTTCATGGAACAGAAGGACACAGAGAAGAGGTAACTATGGGGAGGAAGTAGGAAGAGAGCTGTTACATTGTGGGGAATTGCAGTCAATGTCATGAAGCAAAATGTGTATGAATTGCTGTAAGGAAAATGAATTTGCTCTGTAAACTTTCACCCAAATCACAATAAAAATTAAAAAGGGGTGGGCGGGAACCCTATGGAACAGTTCTACTGTGCACACATGGGGTCTCCATGAGTCGGAATTAACTCTATGGCAACTAACACAATAACACTGCTTACTTAAAGCCCCTGCTCCATCTGCTCTGACTTCAGTGAAATCTCTAATCAGTGTGTTGCTTTTCTTTAAAGTCATTGTGCTCAGCCTGAAGTGGGTGGGGAGGTGCACCTTGCCCTTAAAACTAGCAGTGAAGAAAGACACATGGCTCTCTCAAATCAATCCCCAAGTAATGATAAAGCCACCAAACTCAGGAGATTATGGGGAAAACGGAAACTCTCCTGGGCAGATGGAAAGTGGTTCTAAACTTGGGGGGAGGGGCTGTGGTAGGAAGCTTGCTGGAGTCAGGAGAGGGGCAGAGCATGGTCTTTATCAGGGTTGTTGTTGTTGTTGTTGTCTGCCGTCGAGTCGGCCCCGACTCATAGTGACCCCTCCTTGGGTTTCCGAGGCAGTATCACTACGGAAGTAGGATTGCCCAACCTTCCTTCCGAGGAGTGGCTGGTGGGTTTGAACCGCCAGCCTTCTAGTTAGCAGTCAAGTGCCTTAGGCACTATGCTACCAGAGCTCCTCTTTATCAGGGTAGTAGGGTAGTAGAGAATATTGTAGAGAAGAAAACAGGTTTGGCTCCTGCTCTGGCCTTTTGCATCAAACTCTCCCCACCATATTGTTGTTGTTATGTGCTACATATCCCATATTGCCTTTACTTGGAAATCAGTAGCCCAGGCCACAGTATATGTGTCCCCAAAAGGGAACCAGGTCAGTGCAAAAGGCAAGGCGGAGCAGCAGGAATCAACAGGTCTCCATAGTCGCTCTCCCACCCCTTCCCATCCAGACGCCTCCACTTGCTGATGGACACTGATCAGAGCAGACAGCACCTCCCCTCCCTGTTTCCCCCTGGGATCTTGAAAGTGAGCCGTAATCCTGTGAGTTGGTTACTTGGTGGGGGAGGGGAGGAAGCAGTAGTAAAGACAAACCCAGAGACAATTCGTGTGTTTTTGATGCTTGGGACTGTCTTCTCCTTGAGCTCATTGGTGCTGACAGACACTAGGGTCAGGATTAGACTCGTACCCTAGCACAGCAGCAAACAAATAGCTGAAACCCACCCAAGAAATAGGAGCTCATGGGCTAAAACAGGGGATCCAAGGGGAACAATGACTTCAAAAGAAAAGAAAACTGATTAGAGATACCACTAAAATCAGTGCTATTGGAACGAATGGACCAAGAATTTTAGATAAGCTTCTTGATGTTGTTGTTAGGTGCCATCAAGACGGCTCTGACTTATAGTGACCGTGTGTGCAACAGAACAAAACACTGCCTGCTCCTGCGCCATCCTCACAATACTTGCTATGCTTGAGCCCAACATCACAGCCAGTGTCGATCCATCTTGTTGAAGGTCTTCCTCTTTTTCACTGACCCAAGTATGTTATTCTTCTCCAGGGACCAGTCTCTCCTGAGAACACGTCCAAAGCACATTAGACAGTCTCTCACCATCTTCCCTTCTAAGGATCATTCTGGCTGTATTTCTTCCAAGACAGATTTGTTCGTTCTTCTGGCAGTCCATGGTATGTTCTATATTCTTGCCAACACCATAATTCAAAGACATCAATTCTCCTTTAGTTTTCCTTATTCATTGTCTAGCTTTTGCTTGCATAAGAGGCAATTGAAAATACCATGGCTTGGATAAGCGCACCTTAGTCCTCAATGTGACATCTTTGATTTTTAACATTCTAAAGAGATCTTTTGCAGAGATTTGCCTGATGCAATATGTCATTTGATTTCTTGACTGCTGCTTCCATTGTCGTTGATTGTGGAGCCAAGTAAAATGAAATCCTGGACAATGCTAATATTTTCTGTTTATCATATTTCTTATTGACCCAATTGTGAGGATTTTTTATTTTCTATATGTTGAGGTGTAATCTATAGTGAAGGCTGTAGTCTGATCTTTATCAGTAGGTATTTCAAATCATCTTCACTTTCAGCAAGCAAGGTTGTGTCACCTGCATATCGCAGATTGTTAATTAGTCTTCCTCCAATCCTGATGCCACATTCTTCTTCTTGTAGTCCAGTTTCTTTAAAGTTAGGAGCACACAAAATAATGAAAAATATTAGCAATACAAAATAGAATGCGTTAAAAATAAAAGACCCAGGTGGAAACATTCAAAATGAGAGACTAGTTGAAAAAATGAACACAATAGGTAGGATAAATTATGGTATGAATACAGCAGCTGAGAAATGCAATAGTGAATTGGGATATCAGACCAAGGAACCCTTCCACGAGGAAGCAGGAAGGATTAAGAAACAGAAAATATGGAAGAAAAGAATATTAACCCCAATTTTCCATTAATTTGAGATGCATCAAAAATCTCATTGTACAAGCCAGAACCACAAAGCTTCTAGAAGAAACATTAGAGGGCATTTTTGTGACTTGAGGGAGGCAAAGAGCATTAACTACATAAAAAAACAAACTGATAAAATTTTTCTGCTCATCAAAATACACCATTAAGAAGATGGACAAGCAAGACACATAGTGGGAAAAAATATTCACAATGAATATAGCTGACAAATACCTTATATTCAGGATATAAAGAACCCTTAAAATTGATAATAAAATGATGAACAACCCCTGACCCTAAATGGCAAAAGACTTAGACACTTCAAAAACAGAATATACAGATGTTTAATAAGTTTACAGAAAGGTGTTTAACATCACTATTTACCAGGTAGATGAAAATCATCTCCCTCCACCATTCTCCATCCACCAGAAATGATTAAACAAAATCGAAAAGACTTGCAAAAACAGATATTGGCAAGAGCATAGAAAAACTGCAAGTCTCGTGTATTGCTAAATAGTACAGCCACTTTTAGAAGTTTCCTGTAAAGTTAAACACAGAATTATTACATAATCTACCAATTACATTCCTAAGTATTTGCTCAAAAATAAAGCATATCTACATGAAAGACTCTTACATAAATGTTTAAAGGAGCTTTATAATAATAGCCAACAACTAGAAACCACTTATATGTCCATCAACAGATGAATGGATGGACAATGGTAGTTTACCAATGTAATGGAATACTACTCAAAAACACAAATGAATCTCAAAAACATAATGCTGACTGAAAGAAGCTAGATATAAGAGTATACACTCTATAATTCCATTTATATGAACTCTAGAAAAGACCAATTTAACCTATGGTGAAGAAATCAGACGCATGATTGACTGGAAAGGGATGTGAGGTAACTTGCTGGGTTGATAGAAATGTTTTGTTTTATCTTGTTTTGGGTCATGATTACAAGGTTGTATACATTTGTCAAAACTCATTGAACTGAACATTTAAGAACTGTGCATTTTACTTATGAAATTCCAAACCAAAAAACCAAATGCACTGCCTTCAAGTTGGATCCAATTCATAGCGACCGCTCCTTGGGTTTCTGAGGCGCTATCACTACAGAAGTAGAACCACCAGCCTTCTGGTTAGCAGTCAAATGCCTTAGGCATTTATGAAATTACACCTCAATAAAAGACATGGAGAGAGAGAGAAATGGATGTGTAAGTGCAATATCTAGATAATAAGAGTACCAGGAGAAACAAATAAATCAGGACAGGATATATCTGAGAAATAATGAAGTGTTCCTGGAAAGAATGTGTCTGTGTACTTTGTTCCTCTTATCTTACATTTTTATTTCAATTTGTCTTGCTTTTTCTGTTTCATTTTAGTGTTTTATTACATTAAAAAAAAAATTATCTGTAGCTTTTTCTGACCAAAACGAGATTAGCACTTTCTCATGTTCCTTGGTCTACTTCTCTCCATCCACCCTCTCATTCCCTTCACTGAATTCATATTAAAATTATCCAGATTTTTTTTGGTTTTGAGTATAGATATATGTTCTTGTTTTGTTTTGTTTTGTTTGTTTGTTTGTTTTTGATTAGGGATTTTTTTAAGTAACTAAACTTTACTAAGTTATTTGTTCCCCCTATTTCACATATCTCTAGCATCATCTGCTGAATTTGTTTCTATTATTTAAGTAGTTACTTTAAAATTTATTTCAATATGGGTCTTTTTGTACAAACCTGAGGTATTGAATACTGTGACTTTTATTAGCCTTTTACATTTTCCTTTGATACTTACTCCTTTTGTAAATAACTTGTTTTTTTTTTATCTTTTGATATTCACTATATTATGTCTGAATATCAAAAGAATACTGAAAATACCACGGACTGCCAGAGGAACAAACAAATCTGTCCTGGAAGAAGTGCAGCCAGAATGTTCCTTGGAAAGGAGAATGGCCAGACTTTGTCTCACGTACTTTGGTCATACTGTCAGAAGGGACCAATCCCTGGAGAAGGACATCATTCTTGGTAAAGTACTGGGTCAGAGAAAGAGGGAAGACCCTCAACAAGATGGATTGACACAATGGCTGCAACGATGTCTCGAGCATAGCAAGGTTTGTGAGGATAGGGAGGAACCAGGCACTGTTTTGTTCTGTTGTACATAGGGCCTCTGAGTTGGAGCTGACTTGGTGGCACCTAACAACAACATAGTATGTCTGAGTGTGGGCTCTTCTTTATCTGTCTTGCTTGGTATATTTTGGGCCCTTTCAAATCGAGATCTTTCAATCTTTAGTTTTGAGATCACCTTCATTATTTCCTCAAATATATCCTTCCTTAATTTATTTGTTTCTCCTGAGACTCTTTTCATGTAGATATTGGCACTTACACTTCCATCTTGTGCCAATAAATTTGAAATACAGAATCCTAAAAACGTACATTCCTAAAATCATGTTGTTGTTGTGTTGCTGTGTGGATCTGACTCATAGCGACCCCTTCTTGGGTTTCCAAGGCAATATCACTACAGAAGTAGATTGCCCAACCTTCCTTCAGAGGAGTGGCTGGTGGGTGTGAACCGCCAGCCTTCTGGTTAGAAGTCAAGTGCCGGAGGCACTACACTACCAGAGCTCCTAAAATCACAACTTACCAAAACTGACTCAAGAAGAAATAAAGAACCTGAATAAAGAAATTGAAATATTAAAAATCTCCCACAAAGAAAACAATAGGCCTAAACGATTTTACAGGTGAGTCTATAACCATTTTTATTTAACAATGTGCTTACTGGTGATCCTAACCAGGTCCGTAAGATTGGAAAATACGAAAACAAAAAACAAACAAACCCTACCATTATTTGTATCTGGAAGCTCTTTGAAGGCAAAGACAGGGTCAGATTCATCTGTGAATTCCACACCGACCCCTAGGTCTGGCAGACAGTTAAGCTAATGACATGTTTGTTGAATGAATAAATGAACAAGTCCTGTCCCATCTTTCCCCATTCCTGACTCTGCTTCCTCTTTTCTCCATCATGACAGCTGCCAAGAAACCAGTACCCAGGTGAACTGACAAAAAAGCCCACTCCAGTAGGAATTTCCGGAAGCAGGGACATCCCCTTTCTTCCCCCACCCTGAGGCACTCCAGGCAGTGAGGTAAGAGTCCAAGGCAAAGCACTGCCTGTGTCACAGGCCTGGCCCACAAAGTGTCACAAGTTGAGAGGGTTGGCAGGCATGCCTGGAGCCCGACCAGAGGCCTCCCACAGCTGAGCTCCACCTGGTTGTGTGCCAATCGGGAAACACTCGATTATTCGAGTCATGTAGCCACCCACAAGGAAAGGATCCGCTTCATCCGAGAAGGGGAAGTGGAGCAGGGGGCCAGCCCAGGCATTTGGATGTGGAAAAAAGAAATTTCAATACAAGTTCTTGCCAAGGCAGAGCTGAGATTCCCCACCCCAGGAAGGCTCTGGAAGCCTGAGATAGAAGCCCAGAAGCGTCAGGCCTGAGGCCTGGCCTGAGGCTGGAGCCAATCACCCACTGAGGTGTCTGAGGGAGCAGTAACTTGAGCCAGGCTAATTGCTCCAGCCTCCTCCTGACCTTGACTGTGGAGACACCAGGGCTGCCCTGCCGTGCCCCCACCTCCAGGAATCGTGAAGGCCAATAAACTCCCCTCTCAGCTCAGGGAGCTGGGACCACAGGACACTCAGCAACTCCCCTGGAGTGTCACACTGTCTCTTTCTGCCTTTGCCTGATTCCGCCCCGCCCCCACGCACACACACGTACACAGACACTCCCTCCCCAAGTCCAGTTTCACAAGAACCAGCAGATTGAAAAAGAGTTTACACATCTGGCCTGCAGAGATTTATCTAATATTAATATGTGATTAATGGCCCCAACTGAAGTCAGACTGCACAAGTTCAAATTCTGACTTAACCATTTAAGAGCTGTGTGACTTTGGGTAAGTCCCTTCCTTTCTCTGTGCCTCTATTCTCCACCTATAAAAACAGAGATGGAGTACCTACCCTGAGGGAAGTTCAGAGAACCAAGTAAGAAAGAGCACATAAAACACTTAGCAGGACACACTGGAATAGAGAGATTTAGGAAATACCATTACTATTATTATCAAACAAATTAAGGTTGTTTGGAGTCCAAGCCTGGATCTCTGAGCCAGACAGCGCCAAGGCAGACACAATCTCCCCCACCAGAGCCAAAACAGTCAGCTCACAGCTGACCCGAAGGCAGAGGGGAAAGGCCTCAGGCTCAGGGTTCAAATCTCAGCTCTACCACCTACATCTCGGTGACCCTGGGCAAGTTACTTAACTTCTCTGAGCCTCATTTCTGCTTATGAGTAACGTGGATTGCAGTAGTGGCTCCCTCAGAGCTGCTATGAACCATCCCCACCTGGAAGGTTAGTAATCCCTTGTCAGTCCCCAGCAGTGACAGGGAATTAGGGAGGTGACACACAACGTGGGTCCCCCAGGCAGGGGTGAGGTAACAGGTCAGTTTCCCTTCCTGGAAATCTGCATCAGGGTCCAGCCTCAACTGTGATGAGGGGAAGTCTCTGAAGAGATGGGGAAACTCTCCCCTCCACCCGGTATGCACTGTCATGCCAGCCTGGCAGAGACACCAAGGAACCAGTGAGCAGGAAACATCAATGAGTCCTTACAGAAGAGCCAGTACAGCCAGATGCCATAGCCAGATTCCTGGGGTTCACATCTGGAAGCCACCATGTGCTGGGCACGTGATCCCACTTCTGTGTCTATTTCCCTAACTCATGGACAAGGATACTAACAGTATCCCCTAGGGTTGTTAGGAGGATTAAGAGAGTTAATATACCTAGCACACTTGTGACAGTGACCGTTACTCAGTAAACACTTATATTACAATTGACAACTGCTTTTATTTCTTCTCTGAAGGCCCTCTGGCTTTCCCCAGCAGACTTGGGTGCCTGATACACTGATGATAGTCACAAGACCTACTGCAGAAACGGAGTAGGGGCAGCGTCTGACCTCCTCTAACTCCACAGTGGGGAGGAAGATCAGAATCAACATCAACAGCTCAGACTGATTCTTATGAGACAGAGGTCAGACATGGTGCCACCCTCCAACCTTTTTTTTTTTTTTTACCAATTCTGACATCAACCGTCCTTTCCACGGACTCCCTACTTCTCTCTTGGGTTTGATAATTCACTGCAGTGGCCACACAGAACCCACAGACAATCCTCACAATTGTGGGGTTTATTAGGGAAGTAATAGGTTACAATTCAGTATCAGAAATGTTCAGATACAGTTCTTCAATTAGGACAGCTCCCCTCAGCAGTGCCCAAGGGCAGGTCTCTCTGTAGCCTTCGGAACCTCAGCCTGGCCTGCTTGGTAACTATTACAAAGTTCTTTTAGCTCTGCTAATAAACACCCAGAGGCAGCCCACTCCACCGGTAAGCCTCATCAGGAAGGCACTAGCTTTCTCACTGTGGGCCGGGAAGTCCACTGCGCTGGTCTCTTGGTTCTGTTGCCTCTGCTGCTGCCGTTTCTCTGCTGTTGCTTCTCATTCATTGTCTCTTGCTCTCTCAGTAAAGTGTTTTAGTGCAGGGATCTCAGGTCCAAAGGACACACTCCATTCCTGGCTCTCCTAATTTGATCGTAGTGAGATCCCCTTCCTGCCTCCAGGATGGCTCTTTCTAAGCCTAGCAGCAAAACTGACCAGTCTCCACGTTAGGGTTCCATACACCTTATTTACATTATTAACAAGCTATCCAATCCCCTTGGTGGGCCACAGGCACCTCATATTTGCAGAGTTGTACCCAATCGTCTGGTGGGAGTCACAAAGACCATGGCTAGAAGGGCCGTACCAACCGATTCACTGCATTGCACCTCCTATGTGCTCGACACTGTTGTTAGCTGCCATGGAGTCTGCCGCTGATTCATGGAAACCCCATATACAATGGAAAGAAATGTTGCCCAGGCCTGCACCATCCCCATGATTGGCTACACAACAGACCCATGTGACCCATAGGGTTTTCAGCAGCTGGTTTACAGAAGGGGATAACCAGGCCTTACTTCCTACCCTTGACATTGTACTATGTATTTTATATTCATGGAAAAATGTCATAGTCAGAGACAAAAAGATCACTTGACTCATCATTTATGTTCCTATTGTTTTGCTCTTAGGAAATGGGCCAGGAGATTCTGTGTTACGGGAAGAGGTTGGTGGAGAGAGTGGCTTCCACATTATGTTGATTGGAACAAATGTCCTGGGAGATAATAAAATATCTGCTCTTTGTACCTCGGTACTTCTAAAAGTTGGACGCTCAGCTCATGGGCGGGGCCAGGCCTTTGTTCCCACTGTGTTATTCACACAGAAGAAAATACCTGGATAAATCAGGACTTGTTGCTGTTGTTAGGTGCCATCGAGTTGGTTCTGACTCACAGCAACTCTACGTACAACAGAACAAAGCATTGCCCAGGCCTGCACCATCCTCACAGTCATTGCTATGTGTGAGCCCATCGTTGCAGCCACTGTGTCAATCCATCTTGTTGAGGGTCATCCCCGTTTCCCCAGATCTTCTACCAAGGATGATATCTTTCTCCAAAGACTAGTTCCTCCTAACAATATGACCAAAGTACAGGAGACAAAGCCTGGCCATTGTTGCTTCTAAGGAGCATTCCGGCTGTACTTCTTCCAAGATAGATTTGTCTGTTCTTCTGGCAGTCCATGGCACATTCAATATTCCTCACCAGCGCCACAACTCAAATGCATCAACTCTTCTTCCATCTTCCTTATTCATTGTCCAGTTTTCACGTGCGTGTGAGGCGACTGAAAATACCACGGCTTGGGTCAGGTGCACCCTAGTCTTCAAAAGTGACATCTTCGCTCTTTAACACTTTAAAGAAGTCTTTTGCAGCAGATTTGCCAGTGTAATGTGTTGTCTGATTTCTTGACTGCTACTTCTGTGGGCATTGACTGTGGAACCAAGTAAAATGAAATCTTTGACAACTTAAATCTTTTCCTCATTTATCATGATATGTTGCTTATTGGTCCAGTTGTGAGGATTTTTATTTTCTTTATGTTGACATGTAATCCATACTGAAGGCTGTAATCAAGATGTTGTTGTTGTTGTTATGTGCCATTGAGTTGGACCGACTCATAGCGACCCCTCGTTGGGTTTCCGAGGCGTTATCACTACGGAAGTAGATTGCCCTATCTTCCTTCCGAGGAGTGGCTGGTGGGTTTGAACTGCCAGCCTTCTGGTTAGCAGTCAAATGCCTTAGGCACTACGCTACCAGAGCTCCTAATCAAGATATTAGGGGGCAATTATATATTTCACTCACCAGCTGTGTGATATCAACCTCTCTGGGCCTCAGCTGTGAGCATAAATGAATAAAAGTAAGTAAAAGAGCCTGGTTCACAATGTACATAAAACTTAAGCATATATGTGT
>NW_006921618.1:6799126-6818778 GCF_000298275.1 Orycteropus afer afer | reverse complement strand
GTAGTCCTTATTCTCAATTAGTGAGATGCCCAGCATTGGATTTTCTGTTTAATGATGATCTTTGAAGATCCAGGAACATAATATATATAAAATGCTATGCCACAGTGGTTAAGTGCTCAGTTGCTAATGGAAAGGTCGGCAGTTCGAAACCATAAGGAGCTCTGAGGAAGAAAGTTGTGGCAGTCTGTTTTCATAAAGATTTATAGCCTAGGAAACCCTATGGGGCAGTTCTACTCTGTCCTACGGAGTAGACACAGAGTAGCTACAGAGTAGCTATAGTATCAACCAGTACTGTTGTTAGGTAGTAGTTGATCAAGTCAGTATCAACTCAATGGCAGTGGGTTTTGTGTGTGTGTGTATTATGTAAATTACTACTTAAAATGCCTCTCATGGAGTTATTATTTATATATAAGAAACTGAGGCACAGAGATCACACAGAGTACACAACTCTTAAGTCATTGTGTGATATTATTCCCTGCAAGTATTCACATTCAACAATATTTATTAAGTACCTACTGTGTGTCAGGCAAGGAGCTCTGGTGGTATAGTGGTTACGGCATTTGATTGCTAACCAGGAAGTTGGTGGTTTGAACCCACTAGCCACTCTACAGAAGATAGATGAGGCAGTCTGCTTCCATAAAGATTTACAGCATTGGAAACCTGATGGTGTTCACTATGAGTCAGAATCAACTAGATGGCAGTGAGTTTGGGTTTTTTTGGTTTATGTGTCAAGGAGCATGGTACATATAAATTCAGCAAATGATGGCTATTATATTATTATTAATGAAATTAAGGTTGTTTGAGGCTAGGATACACCTGGGTATGAAATGAACAAAAAGACCTGTCAGAGGTGTGGCACTAGGGCAACTCACTACTCAACTAAAGGCCTGTGCCAGGGGTATTGCCACCCAGGGAAACTGGCCTGGCCTGTCACCAGTCACTAACAAGCCACTTGTGGGCTGGCGTCATGATGGAGAAGTGAAGACACCTACAGGAAGGATGGCTCAGGTGACCAGCCCTTACTAGTTCCCTGAGGCAACCAACTGTGGAAACTACCCCCTCCTCCCACCAGGTGTGGTGGCCCTTTGTTAACTCAAAAGTCAAACACTCTCTGAGAGCAGGCACTACTTTAGACACTGGAATTCATGAATGACTCAGACAGGGTCCCTGCCCTCCAGGAACTCATAATCAGAGCCAGACACTGGGCAGATGGTCCAGATAAGGAAGGGCTCCAGATTTCCGAGCAAGATCTAGAAAAATAGCTGTGATGCCAACTGACAACAGTGGCAGGGAGAGGCCACTGCAGGGGAGGGTACAGCAGATCAATAGTACACAAGGTTGGGGGACACATTTAGGGAAGTATCGTTAGCCTGAGATTCTGGTCTGAGTTTGAGGGCTGGTTCTGCTATCGATTTCACGTTGGGTAAATTACCTTGCCTGAGCCTCAACTTCCCCTTTTGAAAAATGAGGATAATCATATTCCATGAGGTTGTTTTAAGGATTCAGTGAATTCATGAATAATGTTGTTGTTGTCATTTGCCCTCGAGTCGGACCCGACTCATAATGACCCCTCCTTGGGTTTCTGAGGCGGTATCACTATGGAAGGAGATTGCCCAACCTTCCTTCCAAGGAGTGGCAGGTGGTTTTGAACTGCCAGCCTTCTGGTTAGCAGTCAAGTGCCTTAGGCACTACGCTACCAGAGCTCCATGAATAATAAAGAGCTTCAAATATTGAAAATCTGTTAGGAACTGGGAAACTGAGGTGGGGTGTGTTAAAGCCTTGTCCAGGGTCATGTGATTGATTAAACCTGAGTCAACACTCCCCTGGGCTCCTACACCCCCACAGCCCACCCCAGGCTCCCAGCAAGGCCCAGGGAGGAGGTAGGACACTTAATTCCCTAGTGCATAGTGCATGGTTTACTATATACTTGCTGTGTGATCCAGGGCCCATCACCCTCCATTTCTGAGCCTCAGTTTTTGAGGCTCTGCCAACAGGAAAGCACCTACTACAGGCAAAGGAGAGTCATGGTCATTAATAATAAGTGATAAAGGTGGTGCAAAGTGAGAGCAACTGTAATCCCCAGATTGAGGCAAGGAGGGGAGTCAGACAGACGTGAATTCAAATCTCAGTGGCTCCACTTACTAGCTGGGGAGAACTGGGACAAATTACTCCACCTCTGAGTCATTTTCTTCACTTGGAAAATGGATTGTTCCAAGGATTAGATGCATGAATGCATAGAAAGCATTTAGCAGAACTGTCTAGTGCAAAGTAAATACTCAGTAAATGCTAATAAACCTATGTATCAGCATTATTACTACTATTAGTATTATGGTGGGGGAAGGTGAACCTGATTCTTTCTAGGATGCTCTGAATCCAGCCTCTTGCTTTTCACTCCTTAATCCTGAATTCCAGGCCCAGGAGCAAGCCTGCCCTCTGAGGAATGAACATGGGTGTAGCTGTGTCCCCCTACAAGAGGTCCCCACCCCACGCCAGAGGGTGCATTCTAGTATCGTCTACCTCAGGGTTCCTCTTGTCTTCCCAGACAAGGAATGGAAGATAACTGGGTGTCACCCTAGGCCTGTCCCTTCCCTGCCTCCATCCCCACAATGACTAAATCTAATTTGGTTCTAGGATGTCCTGTCCTCTTATGTGCCAACTCTAATTAGTTGATAATGGCTGCCTGGGGCATTGTATTTAGAAGGAACTTGAGGTTTAGAAAAAAAAAAAACAGAGAGAGAGTAGGGCTTGATTAGTGATGTCTGACATAGGATGGGGCAGTGGTGACAGCACACATGCCAGCTATTTGCATTCCATGAGCTACCTTGCCCCATTCATACTGCGGCTATGGGGAAGAGTAACTAGAAGTCAAGAGAGGCAAAGGGAGTTTCCCAATATCACACAGCTTGAAATGGCAGATTCACACTCAGGCTCCTCTGGTTTTCTGAAGATGCTTCCTACTAGGATTTGGACAGTTCCTTCTTGACTAGACGAGGAGGTGTGCAGCCTGAGACCCAATATCTGGGAGAACAGACACTGCTATCCCAATCAGCAATAACTTTATCTATGCTTGGTCCCCTCTCTCTGATGCTTCCCACCACCATATCCCTTTGCAAAACCCAGAGACAGATGGTGCAACTGCAAAAAAAAAAAAAAAAAATGTATACAACAAGGTTTGTATCCAAACATAAAGCTTTGAATCCAGATGCTAACCTGATTGAGTAGGAAAGCATGAGAACTGGACTTGGGTCTCACCTCCACTTTCCAGTTGTGTGACCTTGAGAAAGATAGTCAACTCTGAGCTTCTGTTTCCTTCTCTGTACAATGGGGACAATAACAAGCTGTTGCTGTAACTAAGTATGAAAAGTGATTAGCCCAGTTTCTGACACAGAGTAAACTCTTAAATGTTAATGATAAGAATTAAGTCAAGGCAGGGGGGGATAAAAAACAAACAACAAAGCATTTTCACAAAAAAATCTTGCATTATTAAAGTAACGGTTTGGATGAATTGTTGAGAGGAAAGCTGTTTATCTTTGATATCTTAATAGGTTAAATGAAGCTGAAATATAAATTACTGTATTTGATGATTTCAAAACAAATAAAGAACAGACTTATTTGGGAAGATGGGTTTTGTCACTCAAATCACAAAGAAGAAAGCAGCCTCGAGTGGGTAGATTAGCAACAGAGGGAACAAATGAGCATATTTCCTACTTCTAGGGTGATGGTGGTGGTAGTGGTGGTGTGATTTTGTGCCTCGGTTTCCCCATCTGTAATGCAGGGACAATAATAGCACCTGCCTCATGGGGCTATTATATAGGACTAGATGAGCCAGTTCAGGTGAGGTCCTGAGCACCTCGCCATGATGATGAATGGCGGTGAATGGTAGTGGGTTAGTGGGTGTGGGGAGGACAACTAATGGAGCTGCAAAAACAGAGCAGCCCCAGCAGTGCTGGGAGGAGCGGGAAGAGACTCAGAATCAGCTGAGACACGTTCTACCCAAAGGTGGCAAATGAGTAAGTTACTAACTCCCGTGTGTTAAAAGGCGGGTGAGTCAAAGGGGAAACAGGTACAGGGAGAAAGAAACCAGTACTCAGGGAGGCTGATATAGTTCAGTGACAGCTGACGACAAGCCTAGAGCATTATAGAAAAGAGATCTAAGGACGCTCCACTTGAGCTCTGGAAGGGTCCCCACCCTCTTGTTTTATGGATAAAGTAAAAGGTGGATCAGAGAAGACAAGAGAATGACTTCAACAGTTATCTGGTACATCTTTTTAGAGGCTACAGTGATAGTTTTTCAAAACCAAGCAATTTGCTGTGGCCACTTGACAACTTTCTTAAAAACACAAAGTGCCGGCTGAGCTGCACTCTGGCCACTGGCAGATGCAGCCACGCAGAGTTCCCCTGTCTGGGATGGGGCTGGGGTAACGTGGGTTGGGCGCTGAGCAGCCGAGGGTGTATCAGGAGAGTGGAGAAGCTGCCCTGAAAGAAGCCTGAGAGTTGGGGTCAGGACCTCACCACAGGGTCTCCAGGGCCTCCAAGACCTTATTCCCAGAGACAGTCTCCCAGGTTCTCCTCT
Source organism: Orycteropus afer afer (assembly GCF_000298275.1). Taxonomy (NCBI): domain Eukaryota; kingdom Metazoa; phylum Chordata; class Mammalia; order Tubulidentata; family Orycteropodidae; genus Orycteropus; species Orycteropus afer. The sequence goes on along the minus strand of NW_006921618.1, from coordinate 6,814,205 downwards.
CCCTCAAGAGGCACATAGGTATATTCCCTCTGAGCCTCTGTCTTCTCAACTGCAAAACGGGTGGTGGTGAGATGATGGTACGGGTGGGAGTGAAAATCTAAGATAATGTTTGAAAGTGTCTGGTACCCAGAGGGCTCACAAAATGCTAGTCCCCACACCGGGACCCTCTCTAAACTCCTCAACAACTGCAGGGCAGGTTGTCCCCCCTGTGGAAGGGGACCTGTGGTCACTATCAGGAATCAAGACATCCCCTTATTCATCTGGTAGCACCCACCCCTCAGCATTTTGCTAGTCTAACCCTTCTAGAATTTCTTCTTGGTGAGACGCCTGTGGCTCAGATTCTGAGCTCTGGGTTGCAGCCATAGTGACTGTTGTCAGGGCTAGGCCTTGGCTCCCAGTGAGGGAACAGCTGAAAGCCAGCTTCAGGGCCCAAGGTTGTGTTTCCTTGTCTGTAGAGTGGGTTAACACCAATGCGCAGGGCGGTTGGGAGCATTGGGTGAGGTGGCAGATGTCAGCTTCCCTGAGGGGGCTGGGCGATCTCTATAACAGAGCACCAGGGCTGCCTGCCCAGGCCCCTGAGCCCTAACAGGTTGAGGCTCTGTCACGCCCAGATCTCTAGAGCCCTCAGACTCCTTTTTCTGGGGACTACCAAAGCAGAGAGGAAGCTTCCTCCACCACGTTTCACCTGGCTGACATGTTCCAGAGATGCTGCCAGGCCACGGAAGAAGGGCTGGTGTCCATGTGCCCACATTCCTACTCTGAGTATGCTCCCACCCAGGGCTGGCCGAGGCAACCAATCCAGTGAGATCTGGCTACCTCCTAGGTGGCCTCACAGCATCAAGGTCAGAAATTGCAAACTCAGAAGACTACAGCAGCCAGTCAAGTTTTATCACTGAGGCAAGTTGCTGAGGTGTGAGGGAGTGGGCATTACGAAGACTGTGGTAAAATGGACAGGGCAGCTGCTGGTCAGCTCCAGCCAGTGAGGCCAGGTTGGGATTATTCCTGTGTGGCCACATTTTCTGATCTGTCAAGAGACGTCAGAAACCCATACTTTTAGGCAAAATGAAATCACCTAGCTACCAACTCAAGGAGCTAAAATCAACAACCTCCACCCCTGCGCCTTGGACTGGCATTTTGTGGTCGACCTACCATCCCCAAGCACACAAAAAAAAACAAACCCAAACCAGTTGCTGTCAAGTCAATTCCAACTCACAGTGACCCCATATACTGCCGAGTACAACTAGAACTTCGTTCCATGGGGTTTTCAAGGCTGTGACCTCTCAGAAGCAGATCACCAGGCCTGTTTCTCCAGGTACCTCTGGGAACAGCCAACCTTTCAGTTAGTAGTCAAGCCCTTAACCACCCAGGCACTCCTAACCTACCACAAGGTAGGCCATAAATAGTTGACAACCAACTGATTAAATTAGATCCACCCCGTCTTAGGGAAGTCCCATCTCCTCACCCCTGCTCCTCAGGAGTTTTGATTACAAATGAGGAAACTGAGGCTCAGAGAGGGGAAATGATTTGCCCAAGGTCATACAGGTCGTTTAACAACAGTGCAAGGGTTCAAAATCTGCTCTCCTAAGTTAAAGAGCTTTTTCTGTTAATTCACATCACCTGCCTCCTCCCTTGAATAACTGTTTTGTTTTTTTTAAAATAGATACACTAAAAAAAAAAAAATATGGAAATTATATACTCCAAATTCAGGGGAGTGGTTACCTCTGGAAAGGTCTGGTAGAGTCAGGAGATGCTATGTCCAGGGCCAGCTCTGCCTTAAGCAGCTGGTGAGCCTGGGAAAGCCCCTCTCCCTCTCTAGGCCTCAGTTTCTCTACAGAGAAGCAGCTCTATACAGAACCACTTGACGGAGGCTGCTTCTAAATGCCTTTCCAGCTCTGAAATTATAGGTATCTATGAGCTTTCCTCTCTGGCTAGTACTTTGTGGTCACAGATGAATATAAAATAGTAATAACACAAATAACAGGAGGGCGAGTACACACCAGCCGGGAAAGAACAAGGAACAGTACAATTTTTAGTGAAACTCAACCCTTGGTTACTGGAATTCAGAATCATGGCGATGCTTGGGTAGTTTAACCACCATCCTACAGTTAACAAAAACACATCTGGTTTAACTTCGTTTTCCTCATCTCCTCCCCCTATACCTACCCCCATCTCAAATTTTACCCCTTAATTTGAGAAGTCAAATTAAATGCAAACAATTGATTTCATGCCACAGTGAGGTTGAGAATTTAAGCATGGAAAACTTGAGTTTTTCTGGGAGCGATTATGAAATGTTGGGGAGTGGTATGGGAAAGTGGAAAAATATGGAGACTGTTCTTGAATGTTCTTTGGACACGAAGCATCGTATAAAAGTTGTTGAGAGCCAACCATGTGCCTGGCACTTTACATAAATGGATCTGCAAGTGAGGTACTGTGAGTCCCACTTTGGGGAGGCTCAGAGAGGTGAAGTGACCTGCCTCAGGTCACACAGCTAAGAATTGGAACCCAAGATGCTGACCCCAAGGCCAGTGTTTTCTCTGCTGTCTAGACCATCATAACCTAAACAGGGAGCTCTCTCTGGTCCTTCTGGATCAGCCAGTATGATGAAGGAAAGTGCCACCAAAACTGCCCCACAGGGAATATTAACTTCTCCCTAACAACCACCAACCCTGGTGGAGCCCAGTGTGAGAAAGCCGTTTATGATCTTGCTGGCCCCTGAGCAACCCTGAAAAGTCTGTATTATTAACCCACATTACAGACATGGAAACTGAGGCCTGAGAAGGAAAGTGACTTGTCCAGGGCACACAGCAGTGCTGGGAATGAACCCCCAGTCTCCTGCCCCCCGCTGTCCTCTGCAAGTGAGGACACCTCCAGAAAAAAATAAAACAAAACAAAACACTCAGTGCAGCCCTGCCTGGGAAGCCGAGTCAGCATTCCTGTGGCCACGTGGAGGTTTCTGAGCCCTGGTTCCCAGCCCAACTTGCTCATTCTCCTTCAATGTTCTCTTCGAAGTCTCGGTTTTGTATTAACAGCTACAGTTGGACCTATTTCAAGGTGAGGTGTCCAGGCGATGCCCCTGGATGCTACACACACTTGGATTACAAGGCTTCATCCCCAGAAAACCAAAAACCAAACTCATTGCCATCAAGTTGACTCATAGTGACGCCTATTGGGTTTCCAAGGCAGTAAATCTTTACAGAAGCAGATTGCCCCATCTTTCTTCCACAGAGAAGCTGGTGGGTTTGAACCACCAGCCTTAGGCACTATGCCACCAGAGGTGGGTACAAAACTGAACTTGGAATTCTAGACAGCTGGGTTCTAGTCCCAGCTCCCCCAGGTAGCATTTGTGTGTCCTTGGGCAAGTTACTTTCCATTTCCAAGATGAGTTCCTTAAAGTTTAAAGTGAAAAAGAATCACATCTACCTTGCAGGGGATGTCGGATATATAAAGCCACAGGACAGGGACATACAAGGGCCTGAGTTTGGTGTTGCCCTGTTTCCAAGCTGGGACATGTGAGGCACAAGAACAGGCAGAGGGCAGGAGTCACTGCAGCGAAACAGCCCCAGGGGTGGTCCAGGGACAGAGCTCCAGGCTCCCGGCCCAGGCTGGGTCTAGGATGGTAGGGGGTGGAATGAGTGTGGGTGAGGATGGCATGGTGCCACTCTTCCTGCTCAGCACATGAGGAAATGGGCAGGGTCTGAGAAAAGGTGGCTGCTGTGATTACAGGGCTCAGAGACCCCCTAAACCCTCCAGCCAATCTTAGCCTTGCATTTTCTGCTGAGATTAGAGCTGATTGTCAGCAGTATTTTCTTAAGAATGGGCACTAGCTAAATATTTTTGCATGCATTAATTGTATCTAGACTCAGTAGTAGTAGGTACTATTGATATCACAGCCTAAAGATGAGGCAATAGAGATACTGAGAGAGTACAGACCTCACCCAAGGTTGCACAGCTATGCTGCTTTCTCATTGTTGGGTGCTGTCAAGTCAATGCTGACCCATAGCAACCCTATAGGACAAATTAGAACTGCCTCACAGGATCTTCTAGAGGCTTTATAGAAGGAGCTCTGGTGATGCTGTGGTTAAGACATTAGGCTGCTAACCAGAAGATTAGTGGTTCAAACCCACTAGCTGCTCTGCGGCAGAAACATGAGGTAGTCTGCTTCTATAAAGATTTTCAGCCTTAGAAAACCTATGGGGTGGGTTGCTATGAGTCAGAACCGATTTGATGGCAGTGGGTTGGGTTTTGGTTTAATCTTTACAGAAGCAGATAGCCAGGTCTTTCTCCCATGGAGTCTCTTGGTTAGCTAGAGAGCACATAACAGTTATACCACCAGGTCTCCTTTTGTTTTCTCTATTTAAAAACCGGTTGCCATCTAGTTGATTCTGATTTACAGTGAGTCTATAGGACAGAGTAGTACTGCCCTATAGGGTTTCCTAGGTTGTAAATCGTTATAGAAGCAGACTGCCTCATCTTTCTCCCACTGGTGGGTTTAAACTTTTAGGTTAGCAGCTGAGCACTTAACCACTGTGCCACCAGGGCTCCTCCTTCTCTCTTAGTACGGGACAGATGTTAGCTAGTCAAGTGTTATTACATTTTTATCTCCTGCCTTGTAAATTGCTTAATTTAAACTCAAAAATGTCAATTTTTGATAGCCAGTTTCAGAGACTGGAAAACATACTGTTATATGAATATCAGCTCCACAAAGAGGACTTTCGTCTGTTTAATTTACTTTTGCATTCCCACATCTTGGCACAAGGTTGGTGCTTAATAAATACTTATTGACTGAAGATGGCTTCCCCCCAACCCTATGGTGCCACTCTCCCTGCCCCTCATCACATCAGGAAATGGGCTGGGTCTGGGAAAAGGTGGCTGCTATGATTACAGGACTCAGAGACCCTGTAAACCCTCCAGCCAATCTTAGCCTTGCATTCTCCCCCACCCCTACCCCACCCTCAGTTCAATTTCATTCTTCACAACAGTCCTACAAGAAAGGCTTACTCCCCATTTTACAGACGGGACAACTGACACAGAGAAGGACCGATACCCTGTCCGACTCCAGTGGTACGGAAGTTGAGAAGGTATATCAAGGAGCCTCTCTCTTTTGTTTTGAGAATTCACAGGGGTTAAGTTCAGGAAAAAAAAAGTTCAGGCAGAGGGGCAAGATGGGCAGGGGCAGCTTACCATGTGGATGGGGCAGGATCAGGTGGGGACAACCACGTGGAAGGCCTAGGGATTTGGAGAAGAGAGGTCTGGAGGGTGGAGGGAAGCAGGGCTGAACCCAGGCAAAAGCCAGAAGGGGAAGCCAACAGAACAGCACAGTGTCCTGGAGACCACAAGAAAAGGACAGGGACGGTGTTAGAGGCCTGGGCTCAAGACTCCAGCTTGGGGACTCAGCCCCTCATCTCTTGAGCAGTGGAGTAGGAGGCTAAGGTTGCAGGGTTTGGAGTCTGGGTTCAAATCTTGTCTGCCTCACTTGCCTCACTTCACTAAGCCTGTTTCCCCGTTTGTAAAATGAGGTGGTGTTGAAGCAGGTGCCACACAGTAGGTATTCAATAAGCTTTGTCATCACTGAAGGCGCCAATCCCACCCCACTGCAGGAGATAGGCTGGAAGCCCGGTTCACACGAGGGGTCTCGGAGCTTTCCCCAGACCCAATGGCGGTTTCTGGTCTGATACTCGCCCCTCCTTTGATCTCAATAGTTCTTGCCTTCACCCACAGTTCTTTGTGCCGAGACCCTCTCCCCTCAACCCCATTATGTGTTTAAAGGGGGTGGAAAGTACAGTGTGGAGGGAGGAAGGGCTTTCCTGGGTTTCCCGCCCCACCTCTGTGAACATGCATCTAACTCATTTCAATCAAGGCTGAGGGCGGGAACTAGCCCAGGGCAGCCGACCTCACCCGTGCGCACCATGAAGAGGGGGCGCAAAGCCCCAGGCCCACCCCATAGGCTCCTTCAGCTTGGGGACACCAACACGCTGAATCTCCCCTTTTCCTCTCCCCCACGGCTTCCGGATCCGAGCCCCCGCCCCTCTACTCCTCCGACCTCCAACTCAAACTACATTAGACCCCTCCATGGAGACCAGCCCCCTCCTCTGGCGGCTGTGGCAATATCTAAATGCCTCTAGATGAGGGACACCGGAGGGCACCAAGAGAGAGGCTGACTTTTGCAGCCTGAGTCGCTCCTGGGAAATCTGCAACCAAGGGAGGACCATGGGGGCTGCTCTGCCGCGGGGCACCGCGGGGAGATGTCGAGAGTAAGAGTTGGGGGTCCAGGCAAGGGCCCTGGAGGTAGGAGACCCCCAGAATGCAAGGCGGTCCCAAGAAGGTCCCTTAGTTCGCAGGCTCAGCGAGTGTCACGTTGGCCTCCAATGTCGGCTCAGCGCGCCCTCCAGGGGCCTGGGATGCGCGCGAGTAGGAGGAGAGCTGGACAAGTGGCAGGGGGTCCCGCATGAGCTGCGGGCGCTGGTGGCACGGAGGCCCCTGCCCTGCCATTTGTCCCAACCTCGCCGCCACCCTAGAAGGGTCTGGGGTCCACCACGTACCCGGGGGTCCTGGGGCGCCGGAGGAAGCGCCTGATTCTTACTTGCGCAGAGTTCACAGAAGAAGATCTGTCCTGCCACAAGTGGCGCGGGATCTCAGCGCAGGACCGAGGGCACAGACGGGAAAGCGCGCGGTGCTGCGGGTCAGCCTCTCCTGCGGGCTTATAAAGGGGGCTGCAAGGCCGCAGGGCTGCCTGACCGCCCTCACCACCCCGGCCCGCCCCCGCTCCGCCCCACCCCCGGCCTGAGCCCAGCGGCCGGGTCGCGCCGCGGGCCAGGGTGCCCCCTGCCGGGGAGCGGTACGCGCACCCCATGGCTCAGCTCGGCCCACACCCCAAGACGTTGGTGAGAAGTCTCGAGTCACCCCTTCTGCCTCCGGGCACCGGGGGAGTCACCCTTCCCGCGGCGAGGGCAGACGAAACCTGGCTCCCTGTCTGCCTCAGGGCTTCCTTGGCCCAGTCCTCTCTCCGCGAGCTCGGGCTTGAATTCTGGTCTCTTTGCGCGTCTCCCTTTACGTGTTTGAATCTTTGGTTCCACCTTCGCTCTGTGTCTCTTCGTGGGTGCCCTCTGTCTTCTTCTGCCCCTCTGTGTGTCTGTCTCTGTGTGTGTCTACCAATCTATCTTTGGATCTTTCTGCCTCTACCGTCCCTGCCCATGTGTCTCTGTCTCCCCTCTCCGTCTTTGTGCACTTGTGTTTCCGATTCTCTTCGCCCGGACTCAGTCTCCTTCCCGCTCCAGGCCAGACAGCTAGCCTCTCCTCCCTCTTTTCCCTTCACTTGGCTGCCTCTTTGACTATGGCGGGAGAGGCGACAGGGGAGGAGTAGCTCCGGGAGGGAAGCCTCCCTCCTTCCCTTTTCCTTACACGGGGCAGGGTCAGCTAGATTTATGCCGATCTGTGTCCTAGCCGGGAGCTCTGGTGGCATGGCGCCTAAGGCATTTGACTGCTAACCAGAACTCTAGCTGTTCAAACCCACTCCTCCGAAGGAAGATGGGGAAAAGCGGGCAATCTCATTTGGAAAGACTCAGCAGCAGTGAGTTTGGTGTTGGGTTTTTGTGTCCCAGCCAGGGCTCCAGGCATGCCTCCTGGATCCGGAGGAGTGGGGAGACAGTTCCAACTCAACAGAGTCTGATAGCCGGGGTTCAAAATTCAGCTGTGAGTGACCTGCTCAACCCACTCTGCCTGCCCTTCTAACTGGCAGACACCATCTCCTCTGACTTCCTTCACCACATGGTAAGAGAGCCATGTGAGAGAGGGATTGGGAAGTGCACAGGAAAAGTTAACATTCTAAAACTCTAGCATTCTAGATGAATGTCCAAGGGGGGGAGGGGGGTTTACAGAAGCAGATGCTGGTCCTCAGACCCCACTACCACTCCCTAGGAACCACCCCCTGATGAGACACGCCCCCTTTCCTCTGAACACTTCCCAGAACCAGATTGAGTTTGAATTCTCCTGACAATTTTATATCAAGAAGTCCCAGCTATGCTTGTACGCCTCCAGTGGCAGAAAGCTCACTATCTCCCAAGAAAAGGGTCTTCTTAGTGACTCTTGGGCTGCCTGGAACGGTTTGTGCCTTTCGCCCATGATAGCTGAGCAGAGATTTGAAAGCAGAAAGCAGGAGTCTCTCTGAGCTCTCCCTTCCTCAGCATGTAAGCCCCAGTCCTATTTCTTCCTGTAGCCGCCTTGTCCTGAAGGTAGTGAGGAGGGGTCTAAGGCCAGAGCAGAGGAGAGAAGGTGTCAATGCCAACAGACTCAGTTCCAGACCAGCATTGTCCTCCCTCTTAACTACTCCATGCCATGCTAAAGGTCAGGCATCTTGCATACATTATCTCTCAACAATCCCATTTTACACTGGAGAAAACTGAGGCCCGGAAAGACAGCATGTGACTTACCAAGGAAGTTGGAGTCAGAACTGAGACCTGGTACCAGAAGCTAAGAATGTTTTATATTTATTTTTATTTCTTCCTCTATTTTTGGCTGTTATACTGTTTCTCTATTTACAGGAGTGACAGAGATTGACCTTTTTGAAATAAATTTATGTTTTTAAAAATCAAGTCAAAATATTAAGTAAATATTCTTTGTTTATGTATTTCATCTGTTAGGAGATTTAAAAATAGTGGAGGTGGGAAATGAATGAAGTTCAAGAAGCGCAACACTCTATAGGAAGTTGAATGGGAAAGCACCCAACACTGCACCCAAAACATGGGAGGGGCTCCATACACGCTCACAAACACCAAGGAAGGGTTTAAGGAAGAAGACCTGAGATGATGTCATCATCAGTGAGCTCAGGGTGAGTCCTGGGCACAGAAAATCTGCCTGCTGAAACCTGGGCAGAAGCTGGGAAGCTGAGCCAGCAGGAAATTGGCAACAACTCATTTCACCTACCATGGCCCTCTAGCACCTGCCCCTGACTTCTGACCTCTCTAAAGTCATGGAGGATGGGTCCTTCTGGTTGATCCACATGCCTGGCATTGGACCTCCTGTGTCTGGGTAATTATCTTCTAGGTATCCCCCACCTTGGAAGTCTGAGCATTAGTTCTCAGCAAGAGGAACTATGGCTTGGCTGTTCCTGCCACCTTCCCCTCTCACATCCTCTTGATCTGCTCATGGGCTCTGCCTCTGGAGGAGAACCCAACCGTGATGGAGGAACAGAGACGGCATTTCCCTTAATTCCTAGATCCCTAGGTGCCACCCCTCCTAGTGCAGTCAACACAGCAGGAGGGAGGAGGGACTGGAAATTAGGAGCCCTGAGTGCTCCTTCCAGCTCTGCCTGGCTTGCCAGATGAGCTGAGCAAGTCGCTTTCCCTGTTAGGGGTCAATTTCCCCTTTAGTTGGACTGGACAATCTCTAAATCCAGCCTGGATTTCAGGACCACTTGGATTGTAGAAAGTGGTTCATTACATTAGTATCTCCATTGACACATTGTCTCTGGAGCTCCATCTTCTTGTTGAAAAAGTAAACAAATTGGACTGCTTGAGCTCCTTTTGCTCTGGGAGCTGATGATTTCATTGGAGCCTCACAATAGTTTTGTAAGGTGGGCGGGGCAGGCATGCGTAATCTCCATCAGAGATGAGGAAACTGAGGGCCAGAGGTTAGTTTCCTACAAGTCAGGGTCAGAGCTGGGCTTGGAAGCCAGTGCTTCCAGCCCAGTCCAAGGCTTAAGCTACTCACTCAGTTATTCCATGTTTATTAAGTGCATTCATGGACCCCTGCCAAGAACAAGGTCTGAAGTTCATCATTAAAACTATTCAGGATAAGAAGGCCAGAAACTCAAGAGTTGTTGGGTTGTTTTTATTGCTGTTGCGAATATATGCAGCAGAACATACACCGATTCATCAGTGTCTACATGTCCAATTCAACGACATTGACTACATTCTTTGAGTTGCACAGCCATTCTCACCCTCCTTTCCAACATAGCTCTTCCCCCCGTTAAAACAAACTCACTGCCCCCTAAGTTTTCTATCTAATCTTTTGAGTTACTGTTGTCAATTTGATTCCATACAGATAGTTCTTTAAAAGAGCACAGTGGTCAAGGCGGACATTCATTATTATTTAAGTTAATCTATTGTTTGGTTCCAAAGGGGAGATTTTTGTTTATGGTTTAAAGATTATCTCAGAAGGTTGGTGGTTCAAATCCACCAGCCACTCCTCAGAAGGAAAATTGGGCAATCTACTTCCATAGAGATACTCTCTTGGAAACCCAAGGAGGGGTCGCTGGGAGTCGGATCCAACTCCATAGCAGTAAGTTTGTTCTTTTACTTTTGGTATTGTTTGGTTCCAAGGGGGGAGATTTTTGTTTATGATTTAAAGATTATCTCAGAGCCATAGTTTTGGGGGTTTGCCCAGAGTCTATGGCTCCAGAAAGTCTGGATTCCATGAGAATTAGAAATTCTTCTATAGAATCTGCTCAAAACATTTGGTAATGGTAGCGAGGCACTGGATAGTTCTTCTGGTCTCATGGCAAAGAAGGCAGTGTGGCAATTAGCCACATATTCCATATCTTCCCCTTATTCCTGACTGACTCTCCTCCCTCTGTTGCACTAGGTGGAAGGACACCTGCAAGTTTTTAAGACCCCAGACACTACACCACAAACTAGGAGGCAGGAACTCAAGTTTTCATTCTCACTTCCACTGGCCCCCAGGGAGCCTCCTGCAGTGAGAAGATACTAGAGCTGAGAGCACAGTGTGGATGGGAATGCCAGGACCTCAGTAGTCAGGGGTGAAGGAGAAAGGATGGAGCGAGAGGAGACAAAACTCAGAGGGTGGGGGTGGGGGTGGGGGCGGCAATGAAGAGTCAGGTCTGGCCTGGGTCTGGGAAAAGGAACTGCCTGAAATCTAGGCATATTTTTGTCTATTTTGATCTTTGGACTTGAGGGACCATTTTATTCCAAGTGCAGACCTAGCCAGAGATTCAGCCATTTGGCCCCAGTGCCGCCTCCAACCTAATCTTCAACTCAATAAAACGAAGGGATCACCTGAGGCAACATCATTAAACCAATGATAATTGTGGTAAACATTGTTGAGCACTGCACGTCCTAAGTGCTTTGCCTGTCTTAACCCACATACGCCTCACAACAACCCTACAGAGCAGAGATTTCTACTCCCACTATTGTTGTTGTTGTTGTTGTTGTGTGCCATCGAGTCGGCCCTGACTCATAGCGACCCCTCCTTGGGTTTCCGAGGCAGTATCACTACGGAAGTAGGATTGCCCAACCTTCCTTCCGAGGAGTGGCTGGTGGGTTTGAACTACCAGCCATCTGGTTAGCAGGCAAGTGTCTTAGCCACTATGCTACCAGAGTTCCCACTCCCACTATACAGATGAGGAAATTGAGGCCTGTGAGCCTGGAGTGAAGCTCTTTACAGGCGCAATCTTATTTTGCTCCATCAGCATCATTATTATCATCCTCACTTTTCAAATAAGGAATCTTTCAGCTCAGAGAGGTTCAGTAACTTTAGTCATTTGTTCAATAAACATTTATTGGGTTCCTGGCACAGGACTGGGCAATGTTTTATTCTGTTATACATAAGGTCACTATGAATCAGAATGAGCTTGACAGCAACTCACAGCTGCACCAGGTACTGTTCTAGGAACCAGTCGGTTAGAAGATAATAAGAATGTGGACATGGAGTAGGGCAGATAAGGGGGCACCAAGACAGGGCAGGGTAAGATGTTCAGGGAGAGCCTCCTTGAGAAGGTGAGATTGGTGTGAAGACCGGAAGGAGGTGAGGAAGCCTGCTCAGGACCACCCAGAGAGAGAGTCAAGGAAGAGACAGGGTTTGAACCCAGGCTGCCTGTGCCCACTGCCATAGTTCCTGAGCAATGTGCAACATGCCCTATCAGAACCAGCCCAAACCCCCAAGCCTCACCCCACCCCTGGCTTCAGCCTCAGTCCTAGGCTTAACCCCCTAGTCCCATCTGGAGCGTGGCCCTTGTCCAGCCTGATCCTTTCTATCTTAGCCCTCTCTCACAGACAGAATCAGCCCAAGGCACACCTTTAAACCTTCAGGTTCACTTCCAGTCCCCAGAACCCAGTCAGCAATCAGCCCTGTTCTCAGTATCCCAAGACCCAGACTATCCTGGGCCCAGAGGTTGTCCTCCAGCCCCAAATCACCAAACCGACAGCCATCAAGTCAATTCCAACTCACAGCAACCCTATGGGACAGAGTAGAACTGCCCCATAGTGTTACCAAGGCTGGGAATCTTTATGGAAAGAGACTGCCTCATTTTTCTTCTGTGGAGTGGCTGGTGGTTTGAACTGCTGACTTTTTGGTGGCACAGTGATTAAAGCACTTGGCTGCTAACCTCCAGTCCCAGCTGCCCTTAAAGGAAATCTTCTTCGCAAAGGCCTGAGGAGGCTGCCCTATGAGAAAACCCCATTGTCCAAGGAACAATGTCCCTATTTTGCCCTTTATGTCTAAAGGGAGTTGTGAGTAGGCTCCAAGCTCTGAGAGGGAGCATGTTGCTTCCTATTCTCAGTGCTGGAAGAGGCTGCAGGCCAAGAGGAAGGGTCAGGGCTGTCTTTTGGGGGATGGGTTCCAAAGGCCAGTGCAAATTCAGGCAGGCCCAGCCACCTACTCCTAGCAGTCACATGGCATTTTCCAAAATGAAGGCAGGAAAGAAGCCATTCCTAATAAATAGAAGGGCCTGGCTGTACTCAAGATGGCAGGGTAAAACCCCACAGGACTTTCATCATCTCTGACAAAGTTTTCCACATTTATCCATCCATGCTCCTGCCTGTCTGTTGACTTGTCTATTATCCATCTCCCCATCTTCCATAGGCATATCTGAGATGAACCTTGGAGAATGACCTCCCCTGGGAGCTACACCATGTTAGCAGTGTATTTCCTATTGGATGTAAATTCAAGGACCTGAGGGTGATTTAGAACTTGGGCAATGACAGGCTAATAATGGCCAAATTGGGGATTTCTTTAGCAATATTCTTATTTGCTTCCAATCCATTGCATGGCCTGCTAACCCAAATCAGAGATCTAATCATGTCTTCATGTCCAGAACACAACCTAAGAATATCTATCTCCTGATGTCCAGCCTTGGATTCTGTGCATCCTCTAAGCCCTTGTTTTAATGCATGAGCTCTTTCTTGGCAGGTCAAAATCATGGGCAGGAGTCAAGAGGTACCACTAACTGGCCTCTTCTTGCCCACAGTCTGCATCCCAGCAAGATTTGAGGACAGGAGTTGCGTCTCCTTGTCAGACAAAAAATACTTAACAGTATGTGCTTGCGGGGGGCGGGGGGACCTGAGGGAGCTTCAGTTTTCCTAAGTCTCCACCTGCCAGCCTCTGGAAAAAAAAAAAAAAAAACCTTATGGCTGTCAAGTTGAATCTGACTCACAGCGACCCCTCCTTGGGTTTCTGAGGTGGTATCACTATGGAAGTAGATTGCCCAACCTTCCTTCTGAGGAGTGGCTGGTGGTTTTGAACTGCCAGCCTTCTGGTTAACAGTCAAGTGCCTTAGACACCAGAGCCACCAGAGCTCCCCTGCCAACCTCTGCTTACACTAATATAGCTTGGGGTAAAGAAGTCAAGTTTTTTGTAGGGTTTTGAACTGATTTTTCCCAGTTCAGTCATGGCCAATGAAGCAAAACTGGAACAGACCCAAATTCATAAAATGTGAGCGTACCAGAATGATAACCAGAATGGGAAATATTATGGGTTGACATCTGCTGAAAATTTAATTTCTCTCTTAGAACAAAGGACAGCATGCACATTGCATAACATCAAGATCTTTTTACAGCAGAGTTAGAAACGTTGCTGCCCTGCTCAAAGATGGCGCTAACCATGAAGCTGTGAATGTGTGATGAGCTCCATAACTCTGGCAGTAATCCAACCTTCTGCATCAGGTTTCTGAAAGGTCTCACTATGCCTCTTTCAAGTCTCCTGTTCCAGGGCTTCTACCCATAATTTTTCCAATTTCAGTTATTGTTCCGTACACTCACATTTTACAAATTCGAGTCTGCTCTGATTTTGCTGCATTGGCTATGACTGAACCAATTAGAAGCCCTGGTATTTTGGCTGGAATCCTGGACTCACAGTTGATTTGGATAAAGGGGCTATCTTAGCAAAGCCCCAATTCTTCCTTTTCTCCTTTCAAACAGACTCATTTCAAAGTAAGTGTGTCTCCTGTAGGAATTTAAAGAAAGTCACTATAGTCACTTCTTAAATGACTACAAGTGGCTAACAATTCCAACATCCTCAAGATTCCGTACAAGTCTCCTAAAAGACTAGCATTACACATGTGTTGAATCCCAAGATTCAACAAGTTACAGCGTAACCAGCCAGTTTGGTACCAGTTATTTCAGAAGTGCCAACTTCCCAGGCAGGCGTCATGGTGCCCCTTGTCTCCCACTTGCTTCCTCAGATCAGCAAGTTCCACATCACAAGAGTTCAACATGTCATTTCTGGTCCCGGTTCCTTTATCATTTAGAAAGTTGTAAAAAAAAAAAAAAAAAGGAAAAGAAAACCCAAACCACTGCCATTGAGTCGATTCTGACTCATACTGACTCGTAGCAACCCATAGGACAGAGTAGAACTGCCAATAGGATTTCTAAGGCTGTAAATCTTTACAGAAGCAGACTACCTCACCTTTCTCCTGCAGAACAGCTGGTGGATTTGAACTACCCACCTTTTGGTTAGCAGCCCAATTCTTCAACTACAGGGCTACCAGAGCACCTTCAGAAGTTGTAAGTAACAGACAATCCGATTTTGCAAACTGGTTTTGAAAAGAGAAGGAATTTACTGGCTCACTACACCGAAAAGTCTAAACGCTAGAGAGGCTTTCCCCAGTGGCTCAGACACGTGATCTGGGCCTGGGTTTTCTCTATATTTCTCAGCTCCTCTTCCTCCCTCTTAGCCTCATTCTCAGGAGCTCTGGTAGCATAGTGCCTAAGGCACTTGACTGCTAACCTGAAGGCTGGGTTCAAACCCACCAGCCACTCCTTGGAAGGAAGGTTGGGCAATCTACTTCCATAGTGATACTGCCTCGGCAACCCAAGGAGGGGTAGCTATGAGTCGGGGCGGACTCTATGGC
>NW_006921618.1:6797231-6798838 GCF_000298275.1 Orycteropus afer afer | reverse complement strand
TCTGGTTAGCAGGCAAGTGTCTTAGCCACTATGCTACCAGAGCTCCCTCTAATCTAGTCACCATTATGATTGACTTAAGGAATCATGGCCCACCCCGTGGGATAGGTCCAACGCACCCAATCTACCCCAAAGAGAGAAGTAGGGAATGAATGCAGGGGAGGTGATTCACAAATGTCCCCTACAAAAAATGTCCCCTACACTATGACTCTAGGACTCAGGCAAGCCCGCTGTCCCCTTACATTTGTGGAGAGCTCTATACTGGCCAAAGCACACTGAAGTAAAGAATAATAAAAATATTTTATATGTTTGAAGTCTATGTTTTCAATACATAAATTATCTGTGTTCATGGTAGAAAGTTTAAATGCAAAAGGAAAAAGTAAATTAAAATATCTTGTAATCTTATAATACAGTGATATCCCATTTAATACTTTGGTATTTGTTTCCAGATTGGGGGGGAAAAAAAACTTAAATGAATGGGATCAACACGTGTCCTATACACATGTTTTTAGGATCCTCTGCTTTTTACATGTAATACATCAACATCTTCTCAATCCCATCCAGGTTTTAAGCCCTTTGGATGCATTATCTCATTAATTCCTCCTGCTAGGGCTTATTGTGATTCCCATTGTACAGAGGGTGAAATGGAGGCTTGGAGAGTGAATCTAGGTCAAATAGCCAGTTAGTAGTTCCCAGCCTAGGTCCCTAACCATGGTGACCGAGTCTCCAGGAGGGGAGAGAAGGATGCCCTGCTACTACAGGAGGTGCCCAAAGAGTGGTTCTGCAGGGTGGAAACGACTATATTCTGCACCCCAGGGCAGTCTAGTCCCCTTGTCAGCCTTCTCCTAAGCGGTCCCAGAGGTCTCTGGGCACTCAGAGTAAGGCCAGTGGGTTTAATGTTTACCACCACAAAATGCAGTGTCATGGAAAGCCAGGAACTCTGGACTTTTCCTCTACCCCCAGGGGTTGGAGGTGGTCAGAGCAGAGATGAGCAGAGGGCAAACACTCCACCACTCCCCAGTTTGACTTTTCCATGTGGGTACAGGACTGGAGTGACCATGTGAGGGGGCAGAACCAGAAGAGGGGCAGGCTCAAAGGCCTGAGCACACAGCCCTCCTCCCCTCTTCCCAGCTGCCTCAGCTGAAAAGGGAGTGATAGGTAATAGCCCAGACTCTGGAGTCAGACTGCCTGGGTGGAAATCTAGTTCTGCTCCTTGATAGCTGTGTGACCTTGAGTATGTGAGCATCTTGTGCCTCAGCTTTTTCATTTGTGAAATGGGAATAATAATACTTACTGCGTAGAGTTGTGGAGAGGTTTAAATAAGACAATCCATATAGAGCCATTGAAAGAATGTATGGCACATATTACTCATTCAATAAATATCATCTATTGTTGGTTTAAAATCAAGAAGGGAGTGCATCAGGGTTATATCCTTTCTCCACACTTATTCAATCTATATGCTGAGCAATGACAGTTGGAAAAGGAATGGCGTGGCATTCATCATCACAAAGGATTTTTCAAGATCTGTCCTGAAATACAATGCTGTCAGTGATAGGATAATATCCATACGCCTACAAGGAAGACCCGTTAATATAACTGTTATTCAAATT
>NW_006921618.1:6790762-6791766 GCF_000298275.1 Orycteropus afer afer | reverse complement strand
TCTCCTGCTTAAAGCCCCATGGGCATGTGCCCAAGTGTGCCTAGAGTGTGCACCAGAATCACATCCATTTAAGGACATCTCAGATGCCAAATCACACCACAATACCCTCCTTGTCCCACTATCACCTGACTTCCCCCACAGGGGTGGACACAGAAAGCAAGTTGGCCTAAATGGCCATTATGGCCGCCAACCCCAGAATGTGAGCACTGTGGCCCTGAGGGCAGTGGGGAAGGTTCTCCAGAATGCAGAGAGAGGGACTTTCTCCAGGCCTCAGAGCTGAACTGGTCATGGCACGTCCAAGCAGAACAGCGTAGGACTTTCAGGAAAATATTTCCTTCAAAGCATCAATCTTGGTGCTTTTGCAGTTGGTTAGATACAGGGTATCTTAGTTTGCTAGTGCTTTTATAACAGAAATACCATAAGTGGCTGGCTTTAATGAACAAAAATGTATTTTCTCACAGTTTAGGAGATTGGAAGAGCACCCACTCTGGGGGAAGGCTTTCTCTCTCTCTGCTGGCTCTGCGGAAGGTCCTTGTCTCTTTCTAGCTTCTGTTCCTTGATTCCTTGGAGATCTTCATATGGCGTGGCATCATTCTTTCCCCCATTCATACTTGCTTGCTTCTGTGTTTCTTCTACTGTTTTTATATTGCAAAAGTGATTGGCTTAAAACACACCTCACACTGATGGGGCCTCATTAACATAACAAAGAAAACCCAATTCCCAATGGGATTACTTTGACAGACATAGGGATTAGGATTCACAACACACATTTTGGGGGGACACAATTCAATCCATAACACAAGGGCTATTCATAGACCAGGTAGGTAGGTAGCCATGCTCTGGGAGGGAGGAGGGTCAGAATCACCAGGAATGCCACTGACCTAGTCCTCTCCCCCACCCCCTTCCCACCATGCCTAGTGTCTCAACCAAGACCTTCCTCCAACATCTCCTGGCAAATCATCAGCAAAGATTTATTCTGATTCAATGAAGTTTTTTTTTTTTTT
>NW_006921618.1:6781282-6790157 GCF_000298275.1 Orycteropus afer afer | reverse complement strand
ATGGCAGTGGGCTTTGGTTTTTCATTATGTTCCATGACAATAAATGGTGGGCAATTTTATTCCCCATTCTCAGGCCACTTTCCAGAGTGTGCTTCCTGAACCATCATCCAATGTGGGGCTCTGTGTGGAGTGAAATCTCATTATTGTTGGCCCCAGAATCTAAATGCTGCTGAGGAGACTGGACAGGTTCCTGATGCCCCTGACTGGTTCAACAGCTGATGGAAATTGGCAGGAATGATTCTGAAAAGTGACACGTCAACATTCTGAGCCTCCAACTGACATGCTGATAGCTGAGTTCAGTGGAAGTGCCCAGGCTGGGCTGGGTCACTGTCCTACCCTTCACCCTTTCTTAGCAACCAATAGCTAGCCTACAAAATGTGCCCAGGGCACCAGGAAAGGAGAGAAGCCCCAGAAATGCAAACAAAACCAACAACAAAAGTTTATTTCAATAACCTTAAAGAGAGTTTTGTAATTGGTAAATTTAAAATTCTGAAGTATAAACTTGTTTTAATTTTGACATACATATTAGGTATGCATTTATGGTTTGATGTGATTTATATTTTGAACTACATACTGTAATGAAACAAGCTCCTTTATGTCACATTTTGCCTTAGGTCTTTGGAAAAGCAGCTTGAGATTTTCTCCCCAAGTCCTGAGGAGTTACCTTTGACCTAGTTTTCTACCCCAGAGAGTTTGTTACTTTTGTGCAGGTTGATTGGCTTTCTGGGTAAATTGTAAACAATGTGTGATTTGATGCTTTTTGCCTGGCCCTGGGCTGCAGCCTGCTCTGTGATTGACTATTTACCTTGCAGGGAGGGATTGGTTAACAGACTATGCAAATGATAGAGTTCTAGCCTACTATGCAAATGAAGCGTCTGTGGCTTACCCAGACGGAAGTGGTCAATTCACCCTCCTAAGAGGGAGCTCTGGTAGCATAGTGGCTAAGACACTTGCCTGCTAACCAGATGGCTGGCGGTTCAAACCCACCAGCCACTCCTCGGAAGGAAGGTTGGGCAATCCTACTTCCAGAGTGATACTGCCTCGGAAACCCAAGTACGGGTCGCTATGAGTCAGGGCTGACTTGATGGCACATAACAACAACAACAACAAAGGGGGTGCCTTGCCTTGAATTGCCAAAGAGTTTGTATATTTAAGCAGTCAGCCCTACAAAGATTTTTTTGAAACATAAAGAGGGAGAAAAAGAAGCAGCAGAAAGGAAGAAGCAGAGACAGACAGACAGAAGGCAAAGAACCTCCTGAAAAAGCTGTAACATAGGTAAAGGGCCTAGAAAAGAGAAACAGGTCAAGAGGCCTAGAAAAGAACTCAGCAGCCCTACAGCAGAATCAGTGGTGACAGGTGACCAGGAACATGTCCTAAGGGGCCAAGAGGAGGCCTGCATGGCCAAGAGGAACTGAGAGAGCTGTCTTGCACTGAAGAGGGGAGACTGCCTATGTGCTTCCTGATCTTGATCCTGAGTTGTAGCCTGCTGGTTCTCATCCCAAGTTGTGTCCTGTTCCATAATAAAGCACTTAACTGAAAGTATGGCCTGTGAGTTCTGTGTTGCCATTGCAACAGATTATTGAACCCAGGAGAAAAGTAGAAAGTGCCATGGGGAGGACAACCGGTGTGAGAATTGGTAAAAAAGTTGGAGAGTGCAAGTACGTCTGAATTCCACCTCATGGGAATCAGTTCTGTGCTGATTCCCATGGCCCCCCAAGAAGTTAGACAGGTTCTGATGCGACTACTGCTACTACTACCGATACAACTACTGCCATTTCAGACACGCCCAGTTGCCATTGTGTCAGCTCAGACTCCGGGGGATACCATGTGTGTCAGAGTAGAGCTATCCTCCATTGTTGTTTTTGTTACGTGCCGTCAAGTCGGACCTGACTCATAGTGACCCCTCCTTGGGTTTCTGAGGCAGTATCTCTACCGAAGTAGATCGCCCAACCTTCCTTCTGAGGAGTGGCTGGTGAGTTTGAACCACCAGTGTTCTGTCTAGCAGTCAAGTGCCTTAGGCACTACGCTGCCCAAGCTCCCAATACTCCATAGGGTTTTGAATTGTTGACTTTTTGAATAGATCACCAGACCTTTCTTCTGAGATGTCTCTGGGTGGATTCAAATGCCAGCCTTTCAGTTAGAGGCATCACAGTGCCCAGGGCATCTAAAGGACTGAAGTAGACCCTGGTGCTGGAAGTCGGGTCCGCATCATTGGTGACCCAGAGTCATTGCTATTCTCTCTCACTTGGCAGAAGACAGAGAGATGCAGAGCCCAGTCTGTTTTCTTATCACTGTTCCTTAAAATATCTTAAGATTTTAGTTGCAAAATAACATCCAGTTCACCCAGTGTTAACCCAGTCTGAGTGTTTTTGTTTGTATTCATTTTTTCCCAGGAGTTGCAGTGGGTAGGAGGAGGGAGATGGTCCCCATGGAAAACAATACCAAGGCTGTTAATTGCTGCTTTTATTAAAAACAAAAACCTTTGCCAGTTGATCCTGGGCCAAAAGGAAAGTCCTCTACTCTTGGGGGTATTTTGGAAATAGGTGGGACAGGGATTGCACAGGATAGTTGTGAATTCTTGGCACCAGGTGGAGGGCAGTGTGCTGCTTCTAGAGAGTTCTCTCAAACTCCAGATGTTCATCTCTGCATCAGTGGTTGATGTGTCCATGTACCACCACCTGTACTCTTACTTGGTTGACAAGCTTTTTCAAGTGCTGCACCTTTTCTTTTTAATTTCTATGTTTTATTTTAGAAGAAACTCTAATTGTCATAAATGGAAAGCCAATCTTACCATAAACAGAAGGTAACCATGACCATTGATGCCAGGAAAATCAACTGTCACTAAATGCAAGCAAAAGCTTTTAGCAAGTGGTAGGGAAGTATTGAATATATATTGGCCCAGATGACTGAAATAAAACTGAAACAGGAAAAACCTTCTCAACAAGTGATTCAGTGTTATTTAAGACCATATCTGGATACCACCCTACATCATTTCCTACTCTGGGCAAGGAGGCTGTGAGTTCCCTCAGGGAGAAAGAAGAATTGATACCCACCCCCCAAAAAAGCATCTAACAGTATATCTTGTACATATTAAGTGCTCAGCAAATATTTCATGCATGTTAGATGTTCTGCATACAATGGAAACCTGCCAGGTCTGTGACAGACCAAGCCAGGGATGAGCATCCTCCTCCGATTTCTAATGGAGAAGGCAAGTAAGGAGGTGGGGAGCCTGTGGATAAGACTATTGTGGTGGGGAATGGAATCCCACTGCTTAGAACTGCTGTTGGGTCCACATCTTTTTTTTTCTTTTTTCATTTTTATTGTGATTTGGATGAGAGTTTACAGACCAAATTCTTTTTCCATACAGCAGTTCATATAAATTTTCTCTCATGACATTGACTCCAATTCCACACAATGCAACAGCTCTCTTCCCCCTTCCTCCCCATAGTTACCTCTTGCCTGTGCCCTTCCCTCCCATGCACTCCCCCCGGCAAGTGTCTTACTGTGTAAACCCTGCCCTTCTGTTCTCTCATGATTGATTGAGCACTCCAAGGAATGTATCTACCTGATGTAAATGTTCACCCCATATGCCTGTCTACTGTCTGGCTGGAAGCCACAGGAGTGAGTTCAGTTCCAGACCTGAAGAGTATCTAGGGGCCATAGTCTCAGGGGTCTCACCAGGCTCTATCAGAAAATGTGGCCTATTTTTATGAATTGGAGTTTTGTTCCACATTGTTCTCCCATTCTATCCAGGATTTCCTGCATTGATCCCCCTCCAAGTGGTTGACAGTGATAACCAGCCACTATTTAGTTCTTCTGCTCTCATGGTCATATAGGCTGAGGATCACATGGCCTACCAGTCCCTTGGACTAACTATTTACACAAGTCTTTGGTTTTCTTCATTCTTCTTTCCTTTGGATGAGGAGAGACCCATTGTTGCATCTAGATGGCCCCTTGCAAGCTTTTAAGACCCCAGTCGCTACTCACCAAAGTAGGATGTAGAACAATGATTTTGTGTAGTTGTTGTGCGATTGAGCTTGATGCCCCTGGTGATCATGATCCCAAGCCCGTAAGTCCAACTACGCATTCCCTTAGGGTAGCTGGCTGTGGCCAAGAAGCCACTACAACCTTGTCCCTTGTCAGCTCTGCTATATATCCCGACATTCTTATAGCACATAAAATATGCATGTAGAAACATTGTCTGCTAACCCTATACATGATCATGGGCACACTTCCCCTGCATAGACATAGCTGATCATTCAGCCTGTCCACACATCTATCCATCCATAGATCAATGCTTGCCATCGACAATGCAGTACTATACATGTAAAAGCGTTCATCTTTGTTATCTGTACCTCCCATGTGCTTCTCTATGTCTTCCTCTTCCTGAGTGCCACCGTGTTGATCACTCACTTTTGGTACATTGCCCTTCCCTTCACCCAAATCAAATACTTGCTGCTACCTATCTAGCAGTGTGCCCTCCCCACCTCTCCTCTTTCATTCCTGGTAACCAACAAAGAGTTTACTTTCATATATAAACCTTTCCTTGACTTTTCACAATAGTGAACTAATACTATATTTGTCCTTCTGTGATTGACTTATTTCACTCAGCATAATGTCCTCCAAGTTCATCCATGTTACATGGTATTTTGCAGATTCTACATTATTATTTAATGTTGGATAGTATTCCATTGTGTGTATGTACCATAGTTTGATTATCCATTCTTCTGTTGATGGACATGTAGGTTGTTTCCATCCCTTTGCTATTGTGAATAGTGCTGTGATGAACATGAGTGTGCACATATCTGTTCTTGTCCTGGCTCTGACTTCTTTAGGATATATACCTAGTAACAGAATGACTGGGTGAAATGGTATTTCTAATTCCAACTTTTAAGGAATCGCCATACTGATTTCCACAGTGGTTTTATCAATGGTTTTTTACAGTCCCACCAGCAGTGTATGAGGGTCCCAATCTCTCCACATCTTTGCCAACATTTGCTATTTTCTGTGTTGTTGAACTTTGCTATTAGTGCTGGGGTGAGATGGTATCTCATTGTTACTTTGGTTTGTATCTCTCTGAGGAACATTTCTTCATGCGTTTATTGACCACCTGAATATCTTTGGTGAAGTGTTTGTTCATGTTTTCTGCCCATTTTTAAATTGGATTCTTTGTCTTTTTGTTGCTGAGGTGTTGGAGTTTTCTTCAAATTTTGGAGATAAGTCCCTTGTCAGGTATATCATTGTCCAACATTTTTTCCCAATCTGTAGGTTCCCTTACTCTTTTGGAGAAGTCTTTTGATGCACATAAAAATTTAATTTTTAGAAGGTCCCAATTGTCTAGTTTATCTTCTATTATTTGTGCATGGGGTTATATTTGATAGTCTATTTATGCCATAAATTAGGGTCCCTAAATTTGCCACTATTTTTTCCTTGAGGAACTTTATATTTATAGTTTTAGGTTTCACATTTAAGTCTTTGATCCATCTGGAGTTAACTTTTATGTATAGTGTGAGGTATGGATCTTGTTTCATTTTTCTGCAGATGGATAACCAGTTTTGCGAGCAC
The DNA here is from genome assembly GCF_000298275.1 of Orycteropus afer afer. Lineage (NCBI taxonomy): Eukaryota > Metazoa > Chordata > Mammalia > Tubulidentata > Orycteropodidae > Orycteropus > Orycteropus afer. Next base: position 6,784,592 of record NW_006921618.1, on the reverse strand, counting down.
CATTTGTTGAAGAGACTATCTCTTCCTGATTTATTGCATTTTAGACCTTTGTCAAAGATCAGCTGACAATAGGTGAGTGGATGTATTTTTAGGTTCTCAGTTCTATTCCACTCTTTGTATCTATGTTGTTGTTGTTGTTATGTGCCGTTGAGTCAAACCTGACTCTTAGCGACCCCTCCTTGGGTTTCCGAGGCAGTATCACTACGGAAGTAGTTGTACCAATACCAGGCTGTTTTGACTACTGTGGCTGTATAGTAGGTTTTGAGATGTGGAGTGTGAGACCTCCTACTTTGTTCTTCTTCTTCAATAATGCCTTGCTTATCCGAGGTCTCTTCCTTTCCTTATAAAATTAATGACTGCTTTTTCCATACCCTTAAAGAATGCTGATGGGATCTGGATTGGAATTGCATTGAGTGTATAGATTGCGTTGGGTAGTACTGACATTTTCACAATGTTCCATCTTCCTATCCATGAGCATGATGTATTCTTCCATTTATGTAAATCTTATGGTTTCTTAGAACTTCTGGTGGCATAGTGCCTAAGCCATTTGACTGCTAATCAGAAGGCTGGTGGTTCAAACCCACCAGCCACTCCTTGGAAGGAAGGTTGGGCAATCTACTTCAGTAGTGATAAGGCCTGGAAACCCAAGAAGCGGTTGCTATGAGTTGGATCCAATTTCACGGCAGTGAATTTTGGTGTTTTTCTTTTTCAGTATGGTTTCTTGAAGTGGTGTTTGGTAATTTTCTTTGTACAGCTCTTTTGTCCCTAGTAAAATTTATTTCCAAATATCTTTTCTTTTTGGTAGCTATTGTAAATGGTATTGATTTCCTTATTACCATTTCATAGACCACTTTGCTGATGTAGAGGAATCCAACTGATTTTTTTTATGTGGATCTAGTATCCTGTTACTAAGCTGAATCTCTCAATTAGTTCCAGTAGTGTCTTTGCTGGGTCTCTTAGGTTTTCTATGTATAGGATCATATTATTAGCAAATAGGGATACTTTTATTTCTTCCTGACCAATGTGGACACTTTGATTTCCCTTTCTCACCTTATTGCCCTGGCTAGGACTTCCAATACAATGTTGAATAGAAGTGGTGTTAGAGGGTTCCTGTTTGCAAGGGCAATGGCTTCAGTTTCTTTCCTTTGATAATAATGTTGGCTGTCGGTTTTGTATGTATGCCCTTTATTATGTTGAGGAATTTCCTTTCTATTCCTATTTTACTGAGGGTTTTTATGAGGAATGGGTATTGGATTTTATCAAATGCCTTTTCTGTATCAACTGATATGAATATGTGGCTCTTTTTCTTTATTTTACTTATGTGATGGATTACATTGATTATTTTTCTAATGTTAAACCATCCTTGCATACTTGGTATGAACCACTTGATCATGATGTATTTTTTTTTTTTTATATGTTGTTGGAGTCTATTGGCTAGAATTTTGTTGAAGATTTTTGCATCTATATTCATGAGAGGTATTGTTCTGTAGTTTTCCTTTTTAGTGATATCTCTGCCTGGTATTGGTATCGAGGTTATGCTTGCTTCATAAAATGAATTTGGGAGGATTCCATCCTTTTCTATGTTCTAGAATAGTTTGAGTAGGATTGGTGTCAGTTCTTCTTTGAATGTTTGGTAGAATTCTCCAGTGAAACTGTCTGAGTAAGGACATTTTGTTGGTGGTAATTTTTTATGACCTGTTCAATTTCTTCTTTTGTTATGGGTCTTCTCAACTTTTCCACCTCAATCAGTGTTAGTTTAGGTAACTAGTATGTCTATAGAAATCTGTCCATTTCATCTAGATTTTCAAATTTGTTGGAGTACAGTTCTTCATGTTTTTTATTTCAGTTGGTTTTGTGTGACACTACCCAATTCATTTCTTATTCATGTTATTTGTATTCTCTATTTCCTTTGTTAAGTTTGCCAGTGCTTTGTCAATTTTATTAATCTTTTCCAAGAACTAACTTCTAGTGTTGTTGATTTTGTCTTTTCTTCTGGTGACTGTAGGGTTTTTTCCTGCTCTTTTTCTAATTGTTGGAGATATTGGGTTAAGGTGTTGATTTTGGCTCTTTTTTATTTCTTCGACATGTGCATTTATTGCTATAAATTGGCCTCTGATCAGTGCTTTTGCTGTGTCCCAAAGATTTTGGTATGTTGTGTTTTTGTTCTCATTTGATTCAATGAATTTTTTAATTTCATTTTTCATTTCTTCTACTACCCAGTCATTTTTAAGGAAACTTTTATTCAGTTTCCATGTGACTCTTCTTTTTCCATTGATCTTTCTATTGTTCCCTTCTAATTTTATAGCATTGTGACCTCTGAAGATGCTTAGCAGTATTTCAATAAATAAATTCTAATTTTTCATCATATCAGGGGAATTCTCTTCCAACAAATCTTTGACAATATTCTTTGTGGTTTTATTTGTCTCTTCCTGTGCTGGAATTCCAATTACATGCAGGTTATTCCTTTTGATGGTATCCCACATGAGCCTTAGGCTTTCTTCATTTTGTTTTGATCTTTTTCTGATTGATCCCTTATCAAAGTAGTATTGAGGTATTTGTCTTCAATCTCAGTAATTCTGTCTTCCATTGATTCAATTCTATCCATTTGTCCATTCAAAGTGTTATCTATTTCTGACATTTTAGTATTAGTCTTCTGGATTTCTATCTGGAGATTTTGTATCATTTCTAATTTTTCATTTTATTCTTGTATTGTCTTCCCAGATTGTTCTAGGGCTTTGTATGCATTTTCCTTAATTTTGTCCATGTTTTCTTTCTTTTTTAAATTATTTTTATTTTAAGAACTTGTTTTACATTCAACATCACATGTACATTTAGTTTCATTCCCCATTTGCCATGTCCAACCCTAACCCAGCCTCCTCCCCTCCCTACCCTGCAACCCTCCCCCTGTGCCCCTCATATTTATGCACTCCTGTTTGTCCTGCATTTCCTCAGTCTGAATGTTGGTCCTCTGGTGTCCCATGTCTATTGCTCTAAGGGATGTATCACCATTGAGTGTGTGGGTGTAGCATCCTGGATTGAGTGGTCTGCATGTACATCTTGTTAACTATTGGGCTGAGAGCCCACTCCTGGGGGTGAGTTTTATTCCAGGCGCTGAATGTATGTCAGGGCCATAGTATTGGGAGTCTCACCAGATTTCATCTGATCAGTAATTCTGGTCATTATTGAGTTTTTGGATTTTGTTCCACGTTTTCCCTCCCACTCTACCCAGAATCTCCAGATTTGATCCTTTCCTGAGTTGTTGGCATTGGTAGCCAGGCACCATCCAGTTCTTCTGGTCTTGAGGGCCATC